>NC_071100.1:5728333-6046666 GCF_024256425.1 Clarias gariepinus | reverse complement strand
CCTGAGCATTGTTTCTGACCATGTCCATCCCTTTATGACCACCATGTACCCATCCTCTGATGGCTACTTCCAGCAGGATAATGCACCATGTCACAAAGCTCGAATCATTTCAAATTGGTTTCTTGAACATGACAATGAGTTCACTGTACTAAAATGGCCCCCACAGTCACCAGATCTCAACCTAATAGAACATCTTTGGGATGTGGTGGAATGGGAGCTTTGTGCCCTGGATGTGCATCCCACAAATCTCCATCAACTGCAAGATGTTATTCTGTCAATATGGGCCAACATTTCTAAAGAATGCTTTCAGCACCTTGTTGAATCAATGCCACATAGAATTAAGGCAGTTCTGAAGGCGAAAGGGGGTCAAACACCGTATTAGTATGGTGTTCCTAATAATCCTTTAGGTGAGTGTATGTATGTACATACACTTAACAAAAATATAAATGCAACACCTTTGTTTCTGCTCCGATTGGACTTAAAGATCTAAAATTCATTTCAGATACACAATATTACCATTTCTCTCAAACATTGTTCTAAAATCAGTCTAAATGTGTGATAGTGAGCACTTCTGCTTTGCTGAGATAATCCATCCCACCTCACAGGTGTGCCACATCAAGATGCTGATCTGACATCATGAGTAGTGCACAGGTGTACCTTATACTGCCCAAAATGAAAGGCCACCCTGGAATGTGCAGTTTTGTCTTACAGCAAAATGCCACAGATGCCACAAGCATTTAGGGGGCCTGCAATTGGCATGCTGACAGCAGGAATGTCAACCAGATCTGTTGCTCGTGCATTGAATGTTCATTTCTCCTCCATAAGCCGTCTCCAAAGGCGTTTCAGAGAATATGGCAGTACATCCAACCGGCCTTACAACCGCAGACCAGGTGTAACCACACCAGCCCAGCACCTCCACATCCAGCAGGTTCACCTCCAAGATCGTCTGAGCCACTCAGACAGCTGCTGAACAATTAGTTTGCACAACCAAACAATTTCTGCACTGTTAGAAACCGTCTCAGGGAAGCTCAACTGCATGCTCTTCGTCCTCATCGGGGTCTTGACCTGACTCCAGCTCGTTGCCGTAACAGACTTGAGTGGGCAAATGCTCACATTCGATGGCGTCTGGCACGTTGGAGAGGTGTTCTCTTCACGGATGAATCTCGGTTTACATTGTTCAGGGCAGATGGCAGACAGCGTGTGTGGCGTCGTGTGGGTGAGCGCTTTGCTGATGTCAATGTTGTGGATCGAGTGGCCCATGGTGGTGGTGGGGTTATGGTATGAGCAGGCATCTGTTATGGATGAAGAACACAGGTACATTTTATTGATGGCATTTTGAATGCACAGAGATACAGTGATGAGATCCTGAGGCCCATTGTTGTGCCATACATCCATGAACATCACCTCATGTTTCAGCAAGATAATGCACGGCGGCCCCATGTTGCAAGGATCTGTACACAGTTCTTGGAAGCTGAAAATGTCCCAGTTCTTGCATGGCCAGCATACTCACCGGAGATGTCACCCATTGAGCATGTTTGGGATGTGCTTGACCGGCGTATACGACAGCGTGTACCAGTTCCCACTAATATCCAACAACTTCGCACAGCCATTGAAGAGGAGTGGACCAACATTCCACAGGCCACAATTAACAATCTGATAAACTCTATGCGAAGAAGATGTGTTGCACTGCATGAGGCAAATGGTGGTCACACCAGATACTGACCGGTTCTGAGTCCCCAGACCCCCAATAAAGCAAAAAACTGCACATTCCAGGGTGGCCTTTTATTGTGGGCAGTATAAGGTACACCTGTCCACTACTCATGATGTCAGATCAGCATCTTGATGTGGCACACCATTTTGACATGGATTATCTCTGCAAAGCAGTGCTCACTATCACACATTTAGACTGATTTGTTAACAGTGTTTGAGAGAAATGGTAATATTGTGTATCTGGAATGAATTTTAGATCTTTAAGTCCATCTCATAAAAAATCGGAGCAGAAACAGAAACAAAGGTGTTGCGTTTATATTTTTGTTGAGTGTATACAGTATATATATATATATATATATATATATATACATACAGTGGTGTGAAAAACTATTTGCCCCCTTCCTGATTTCTTATTCTTTTGCATGTTTGTCACACCTAAATGTTTCTGCTTATCAAAAACTATTAGTCAAAGATAACATAATTGAACACAAAATGCAGTTTTTAAATGAAGGTTTACGTTATTAAGGGAGAAAAAAATCTCCAAATCTACATGGCCCTGTGTGAAAAAGTGATTGCCCCCCTTGTTAAAAAATAACTTAACTGTGGTTTATCACACCTTAGTTCAATTTCTGTAGTCACCCCCAGGCCTGATTACTGCCACACCTGTTTCAATCAAGAAATCACTTAAATAGGAGCTACCTGACACAGAGAAGTAGACCAAAAGCACCTCAAAAGCTAGACATCATGCCAAGATCCAAAGAAATTCAGGAACAAATGAGAACAAAAGTAATTGAGATCTATCAGTCTGGTAAAGCTTATAAAGCCATTTCTAAAGATTTGGGACTCCAGCAAACCACAGTGAGAGCCATTTTTGGGGAATACCTTGTGGACCGACGAGGCAAAAGTTGAACATTTTTGGAAGGTGCGTGTCCCGTTACATCTGGCGTAAAAGTAACACAGCGCTTCAGAAAAAGAACATCATACCAACAGTAAAATATGGTGGTGGTAGTGTGATGGTCTGGGGTTGTTTTGCTGCTTCAGGACCTGGAAGGCTTGCTGTGATAGATGGAACCATGAATTCTACTGTCTACCAAAAAATCCTGAAGGAGAATGTCCGGCCATCTGTTCGTCAACTCAAGCTGAAGCGATCTTGGGTGCTGCAGCAGGACAATGACCCAAAACACACCAGCAAATCCACCTCTGAATGGCTGAAGAAAAACAAAATGAAGACTTTGGAGTGGCCTAGTCAAAGTCCTGACCTGAATCCTATTAAGATGTTGTGGCATGACCTTAAAAAGGCGGATCATGCTAGAAAACCCTCAAATAAAGCTGAATTACAAGAATTCTGAAAAGATGAGTGGGCCAAAATTCCTCCAGAGCGCTGTAAAAGACTCGTTGCAAGTTATCGCAAATGCTTGATTGCAGTTATTGCTGCTAAGGGTGGCCCAACCAGTTATTAGGTTCAGGGGGCAATTACTTTTTTACACAGGGCCATGTAGGTTTGGATTTTTTTTTCCCTAAATAATAAAAACCATCATTTAAAAACTGCATTTTGTGTTTACTTGTGTTATCTTTGACTAATAGTTTAATGTGTTTGATGGTCAGAAACATTTTGTGTGACAAACATGCAAAAGAATAGGAAATCAGGAAGGGGGCAAATAGTTTTTCACACCACTGTATATAATTATCCAAACAAGGAATAAAATAATCAGTGATGTGCTTTTATGGGAATATAATCAAGGATGGTGTATGTGATTATAAAAGTATAGTTACTAGTTGATTCTTTCTTTTCTATACAATCATGTGTTAAAGTGTTTATTTACCTTCATACTACAGAAATGTATCAATGATTACAGATTGTAATAAATGACAAAGAATTTAATCTTTAGTTTCATTTAATTGTGTTTAAATCAAAAGCAGTTAAAATAACTTATTTTAAATTTTTAAAGTTTATTTTGTTTAAAATTATTAATGATAAATGTAAAAGTCTTTTCTACTTTTTCGTCCCCTTACGAGGAGTAAACATATAACAGATAAGTATTTCATACTACCTTATAATATATTCACTCGAAACGCGTGTTATATCGTTTTCGTATAAGTTTATATCGTATAAGTTTTAATAGTTTTGCAGCACACCGCTTCTAGCCGGCTTTTCATTAGCATCGCTAGCCCGTTAGCCCGGCTATCACAAGTTTGTTTACGCTCTTTCGCACCGGTTATTTCTATTTTTAGACACCATGTCGGTTGGGTCTCTGCCCCTGTGTGCAGGTGAGGAGACATTGGAGCTGCACTCGGTGGACTTGGAGATGGAGGCCGTGGAGAAGCTGATCCGCGACCTACAGGTGAAGCTGGCCCGGCTACAGCAGCGGAAAGCCACGCTGGAATCGTCGCGGACCGACGCTTACCTGTCCCAGGTAAATTCTCGGCATGAGAATTCTCCGACAACCTCTACTCCGCGTGCTTCTCTGCCCAGGTCGAACGCACCGAGAACGCAGCCTGCCCAGCTTTCCTTCACCCCGGCGCCGGGATACCACGAGGCCTGGAAACTTCAGCAGCGGAAGACGCGCGCCAAGCCCCGGGCGAGGACCTCTCCTCCTCCGCCACCACCCGTCTTCGAGATCTCAACCCGAAACCGCTTCGCTCCTCTCCGTGAGACGGCACACGACGCGCTGGTCATCGGAGACTCCATTGTCCGGCACGTGCGTGCTACCACAGCTAAAGGTAAGGCGTACACGCGCTGTTTACCTGGTGCACGTGTTCTTGATGTTGCTGCACAGGTGCCTGCGGCCCTGAGGAAGAACATTCGAGCTGTGGTTCTCCATGCTGGCACCAACGACATCAGGCTGAGGCAGACGGAGATCCTAAAGAAGGACTTCAGGAGCCTGGTTGAGAAGGTCCGCAGCACATCACCCACGACAAAGATCGTCGTATCTGGACCACTTCCGACATTTCAGAGAGGAATCGAGAGGTTCAGTAGATTATTTGCCTTCAATGAATGGTTACAATCTTGGTGTCAACAACAGAGATTACCCTTTGTTGATAACTGGAATGTTTTCTGGGAGCGTCCTAGGCTCTACCGCACAGATGGCCTGCACCCTAGCAGAGCTGGAGCAGCGGTCCTCTCTGACAACATCTCCAGGACACTACGAACCATCTGACTTGCGGTAAGTCATACCTCAGATTCTTTAGATATCAGCCACAATACAACTCACCATACTAATAGACGCACACACATAGCTTGTACTATAGAAACTGTGTCTATTCCCCGATTAGTGAGAAAAAAGAATAAATTCGTTAAATCCAGCCGAAACAATCTGGTAACCATTAAACCAGAAAAAGGCCAAATAAGTAATCGAAGTCTACCTCTAAAGTTTGGACTTTTCAACCTTAGATCCCTTACGCCTAAAGCACTTATTGTTAATGAAATGGTATCAGATTATTGCCTTGACGTACTCTGCCTCACTGAAACCTGGCTTAAACCAAATGAATATATTGGTCTAAATGAGTCTACTCCGTCAGGATATTTTTATAAGCACGAGCCCCGTCTAATTGGTCGCGGTGGTGGTGTCGCCACTATCTACAAAGATGTACTCACTGTTACTCAGAAAATAAGGCCCAGGTTTAACTCATTTGAAGTGCTCGTCATTAATGTTGCACTTAATGAAATACATAATAAACCCGCGCTATATTTTACTCTGGCCACCGTGTACAGACCCCCAGGGCCATATGCCGATTTTCTAAAAGAATTTGGACATCTGCTATCAGACCTAATTGTTAACTCTGACAAAGTGTTGATAGTAGGTGACTTTAACATTCATGTAGATGATGCTAATGACACTTTAGCCCTCGCATTTATGGACTTACTAAATTCCTTTGGGGTTAAACAAAATATAAATAGATCAACTCACTGCTGTAATCATACACTAGATTTAATTATATCTCATGGTATAGATGTCACTAATATAGAGATTTTAACTCAAAGTGATGATATCACAGATCATCACCTCCTGATATATACTCTACCCGTAGAACAGATTAGCTGTGTCTCTCCACGTTATCGATTTGTTAGAAATATGAATCCGACTACTAAAGACAGATTCACAAGTAATCTACCGGATCTGTCCCAAATTCTTATTAGACCCCTAAATGCAGACGATCTAGACGAAGTGACCAGCAGCATGGGTACTATTTTTACCAGTACATTAGACACTGTTGCTCCCATCAGATTAAAAAAAGTCAGAGATAAAACACTTGCTCCTTGGTACAATAGTCATACTCGCGCCCTAAAGAGAGCAACCCGTAACCTTGAGCGAAAATGGAGAAAAACTAAATTAGAAGTTTTTCGAATTGCGTTTAAAGACAGTATGTGCAGCTATAGACGGGCTCTAAAAACCGCTAGGACCGAGCATCTTAGCCAACTGATAGCAAGAAACCAAAACAATCCCAAGTTCTTATTTAGTACAGTAGCCTGCCTAACAAAACCTAAGATGCCTGCAGAGAGTACTCCACAACATTTTAGTAGTGAAGATTTTATGGACTTCTTTAATGAAAAAATCGATAGCATAAGGAAGAAAATAACAGAGGTTCAACCTCTAATAGCATCTCATGATCTAGTTCAGCCAAGAGCTTCACATTTAGATTTTCAGTGCTTTACAGGTATAGGACAAGAAGAGCTGTATAAACTTATCACCTTAGCTAAATCAACAACGTGCCTGTTAGACCCAATACCAACCAGATTTTTAAAAGAAGTGATGCTTACAGTTGGAGAGCCAATTCTAAACATTATTAATTCTTCACTATATCTAGGTCACGTCCCTAAACCTTTGAAGCTGGCAGTTATTAAGCCACTTCTTAAAAAATCTAATTTGGACGCGAATGAAATAACAAATTATAGACCGATTTCAAACCTTCCGTTCATATCAAAAATATTAGAAAAAGTAGTATCAGCTCAAATATGCACATTCTTGCAGGAAAACAACATCCTAGAAGAATTTCAGTCAGGTTTCAGGCCACATCATAGTACAGAAACTGCACTAGTTAAGATTGCAAACGACTTGTTTTTAGCTTCAGACCAAGGCTGCATCTCAATATTAGTCTTACTTGATCTAAGTGCTGCATTCGACACCATAGATCATAATATTCTCATAGACCGCCTACAAAATCATATAGGTATTCAGGGGCAGGCATTAAAATGGTTTAGATCATACCTGTCTGATCGATACCATTTTGTAGATCTAAATGGAGTACCGTCTGATGTAATGCCAGTGAAATATGGTGTCCCACAAGGGTCAGTTTTAGGACCTCTCCTGTTCTCAATTTACATGCTTCCCCTGGGAAACATCATTAGAAGGCATGGGATTAGTTTCCATTGTTATGCTGATGATACCCAATTATACATCTCAACAAAACCAGATGAAATACCCAAGTTGTCTAGATTAACAGAGTGTGTCCAGGACATAAAAGATTGGATGACCAATAACTTTCTTTTACTAAATTCAAATAAGACAGAGATATTGCTCATCGGCCCAAAAACCAGCACACAACAGCTTTCACAATTCAGCCTGCGTTTAGAAGGATGTACTGTTACTACTAGCTCAACAGTAAAAGACCTGGGCGTGATATTAGACAGCAACTTGTCTTTTAAAAATCATATTTCCAATATCACAAAAACAGCCTTTTTCCATCTTAGGAATATTGCCAAACTTAGGAGTATCCTATCCGTATCTGATGCAGAAAAGCTAGTTCATGCATTCATGACCTCCAGACTGGACTATTGTAATGCATTACTAGGTGGTTGTCTTGCATCCTCAATAAACAAGCTACAGTTAGTCCAAAATGCAGCCGCCAGGGTTCTCACTAGATCCAGAAAATATGATCATATAACACCTATATTATCATCCCTGCACTGGCTACCTGTTCAGTTTAGAATTAATTACAAAATAGTACTACTTACATACAAGGCTTTAAATGGTTTAGCTCCCTCATACCTAACCAGTCTTCTGATACGCTATAATCCACCACGTCCCTTAAGATCACAAAACTCCGGACTTCTGGTAATTCCCAGAATTTTAAAATCTACAAAAGGGGGCAGGGCATTTTCATATTTGGCTCCAAAGCTTTGGAATAGCCTTCCAGACACTGTTCGGGGAGCAGACACGGTTTCCCAATTCAAAAGTAGACTCAAGACGCATCTCTTTAATCTGGCATATGCGTAACTCAACCCATAACCTCATACTCCATTACACTTATCCTGATTGGCAACTACGCTAATTCTCTCCATCTTTTCTGTATTTTTCTACCCATCCTGAGACATCTGGAGATTGTGCCAGCTTCAGTAGACAAAGGCCAACCCTGCGAGGTTTCTAAAGCATCTTGAGAAGGACCTGCTCCAGCTAGATTCTGCTTTATGATGGCTGGAGCTACACATCCTGCTCCTGTGCTTCCAGTGATCTGACCCCATCTGCCCTCTGCACCTACTGCTGAACTGAATCTACACAACTTCTGATATATTGAACTTTCACCTGCACAACACACTTGATGTTATTTCTATCTGTTATCACCCAGATGAGGATGGGTTTCCTGTTGAGTCTGGTTCCTCTCAAGGTTTCTTCCTATTGCCATCTCAGGGAGTTTTTCCTTGCCACTGTCGCCGTCACCCTTGGCTTGCTCATCAGAGACATTTCATTCATCATTCATTCATTTAATTATTATCTAGACACATTTTTCTCACACATACACACTTCCAAATATTTTCTTTTCTTTTCTTTCTTAAAAAAAAAAAAAAAAAAAAAATCTTTCATTTTTTTTTCTTGTGAAGCTGCTTTGGGACAATGACCATTGTTAAAAGCGCTATATAAATAAAATTGAATTGAATTGAATTGAATTGAATTATAGGGAATATCTCACCGTAACACACACACACACACACACACATATATATATATATATATATATATATATATATATGACTTTTCCTGCTCACTTACAGTTTAGCTTCTGTGATTTTAGTTCCTTGAAGAAAGACTGAGAAGCTTCAAACTGGAGATTGTGTCCTGATGAAACCTGATGAATACTGATGAGATAACGGATTCACACTTCACTTTCGTTTCACCAGAGTGACATCATTAGGCCACGCCCCCCGGATTCCAGAATATTTATTTATTACTCAGTTACACATTTTGGCCACTAGATGGCAGCCATTCTCCAAAGAAACTACAGATAAACATTACACATCTTGTATGTCCACATTAATACAATAAGCCTTTTTAAATGTTCACTAAAACACTTACTGAGTCATTTCTCTGTTTTTATCATAAACAAAACACTTTTGAAACACAATATTTCTCACTTATATTAATTAAGAGTTAAAATCGTTATGGTCCCACTTTGTACTAAATGTGCATAAGCTTTGTAAAGTCATGTGCAAAAGTTTTTACCCCCCTTTTAATCCTATGTGTTTTTGTGTAAAAACATAAAAAAATATCTGATCATAGCGTGCCTTAATATTAGGCAAATCTTAAATAAACAACAAATAACTTTTTTTTTTTAACTGTGTCAATATTTATTTATTTGAAAACAAAAAAGAAAACCCAGATAGCAAAAATCATGTGGTACTGATCCGTGTAACTGACTTGGGCTGGTGTCTTTTGGCAAAATGGGCCACTACCGGCACAGATCAAATTTTACTTATTCAGACCAACACTGAGGCAGCTTCAAATTCAAATTCAAATTTTTATTTGTCACATACACAGTCATACACAGTACAATATGCAGTGAAATGCTTATACGACCGCCGGTGACCTTAAAAAGAAAAAAAAAAAAAAACTATATATAAGAAATAAATATTAATACAAAATAATATTTATTATTTATTTAATAAATATAAATAAAATATATAAAAAAATGTAACTAGTAAAATTAACAACTGTACAAATAAGGGCATGTAAAAATATCACAAAAATAAAATATAGGAATATGGGGGGGAAATATATATATATATAAAAAAATGTAAAATGTTTTAAAGTGGTATTTAAATGTCTGATCATCAGGCTCCGGCCCTGATGCGGATTCTTTTATGATGATTTGGCCCAAATGTGGACCAGTTCTGGTCAAGCTCTGTTCTGGATCTGGTCCAGATTCCATCTATTGTAAAATAGATGTGGGCCAGATGTGGACTATGTTGCTGTCTGTCTAGATATTTAAACATTTATTTTCTAAAATATACATGATTAAATATCTTATTGTCTTATGATACTGCTTTTTTGTCAAATTCTAACCAAGTACTGATTTATACACATCAACAACTACAGTATTAAAATGCCTTCTGATCATCTAATGTTAATTCTAACACAACAGTCACTACTTCACTGTAAATATACAAAACACAATTACACAGAGCAGATTTAACCTTACTTTCTACTTAACAGTTTTATACTTACTGTGCTTACATACTATTTACCAATTAGTCTCAAACATTTCTCCATGTTTTGTTGTTATGCTTTTACTAACAAAGACGGTAGGGGAGTGACAGGATAGGGAATAACATCCAATAAATGTCCTGGGTCAGTGGTCACTAGCAGTTCTTGGTCTGATGCTTAAGTATTGTTTTTCTGTTTCAAATTAAAGTAAATTGCCAGTATATTTTATACTAATGAAAGAAAAACGTATCTAAAAACAGTATAAGAACATTGTAAGTCATTTCATTTATTTCTTCATTAATTCTTTTAACTATGGAAACTACTGGAGTTGATCCCCTAAGTCCAAACAGTGTGCTCAGAAAAAAAAGCAAATACTAATAACAAATTTATCCAAACAAACTGTAAACACACCCAATCAGATAGAGCAGTCAAACGATTTAATTTTCATGGGTCATCCGCAAAAAAAAAAAAAAAAAAAGCTGTTATTTTTCCACTAAAGCAGTGTTATGAGACAGACAATGGATGAACTGCAAATTAACATCATTGTGTCATGAAACGGGTGTTATGGCTGATGGTGTTGCCGTGGACAGAAAGGGGCAGGGGTATAGGTGCAGAGGGTTTTAACAAAAAAAAAGTGTCTTTAATAAAACAATAACAAACCAAGCACAATAAGACAAAACCAAAAACAAACAAACTTAAACTATCACACAAAGCATATTGTGAAACAGGTGCTATGGCGAGACGGCGGTCCATACAAGGCGTAGGCTCTATAGTGAAACACAGGGTCTAAGACGTTGTACACATAAGCTCTGATGTGACACAAGCTTAATGACGATACACATGACATTACCCACAAACTAAGCACGGAGAGACCAGACTAGCGACACGGAAACCAGAGACAAGACTAGGGCTAAAGATATGGCAATTAGCTTACCAATAGCCAAACATACAATGTCCTAAACATAGAAGAAGCTAAACATACAAGAGCTAACATGCAAGGGACTACACCAACACTAGAGACGCAAACAGAACTTACATAACCTTAAGACAAACACAAGACTTCACGAAACCGAACCAGCTCCACACACCCGCATCACCTGACCAAAGTGTCTTCTGGGAAACTGAGTCTGCAAACAAAAACTACAACAAACTCTAGTGGCGATTTCTTACACATTGGTAGTGATATGCAGAAAAATAAAAACAAATAAATAAAACTAAGAAAACAAAAATAAAATCACACAAAAGTATTTTTTTCCAAGAAGGATGTACTGTTACTACTAGCTCAACAGTAAAAAACCTGGGCGTAATATTAAACAGTAACTTGTCCTTTGAAAATCATATTTCCAATATCACAAAAACAGCCTTTTTCCATCTTAGAAATATCGCCAAACTTAGGAGTATCCTATCCGTATCTGATGCAGAAAAGCTAGTTCATGCATTCATGACCTCCAGACTGGACTATTGTAATGCATTACTAGGTGGTTGTCCTGCATCTCAATAAACAAGCTACAGTTAGTCCAAAATGCAGCCGCCAGGGTTCTCACTAGATCCAGAAAATATGATCTTATAACCCCAATATTATCATCCCTGCACTGGCTACCTGTTCAGTTTAGAATTAATTACAAAATAGTATTACTTACATACAAGGCTTTAAATGGTTTAGCTCCCACATACCTAACCAGTCTTCTAAAAGGCTATAATCCGCCACGCTCCTTAAGATCACAAAACTCTGGACTTCTAGTAGTTCCCAGAATTTCAAAATCTACAAAAGGGGGTAGGGCTTTTTCATATTTAGCTCCAAAACTTTGGAATAGCCTTCCAGACAGTGTTCGGGGCTCAGACACAATTTCCCAGTTTAAAAGTAGACTCAAGACGCATCTCTGTAATCTGGCATACACGTAACTCATCCCATAACTTCATACTCCAGTACATCTATTCTGAATGGCAACTACGCTAATTCTCTCCATCTGTTTTGTACTTTTCTACCCATCCCGAGGCATCTGGAGATTGTACCAGCTTCAGTAGATAAAGGCCAACCCTGTGAGGATCCTGAGGCATCCAGAGAAGGACCAGCTCCAGCTGAATTCTGCCTTATTATGATTGGAGCTACACATCCTGCTCCTGTGCTCCCACTGATCCAGACCCCATCTGCCCTCTGCACCTACTGACTCATCCCTATGCTGAACTGGACTTCATGTTAATTTAAATAATTTCTGTTTATATTGTACTCTCAGCTGCATAACACACATGGTGTTATATCATCTCTATTTGTTATCACCCAAATGAGGATGGGTTCCCTGTTGAGTCTGGTTCCTCTCAAGGTTTCTTCCTATTACCATCTCAGGGAGTTTTTCCTTGCCACTGTCGCTGTCACCCTTGGCTTGCTCATCAGAGAAATTTCATTCATTCATCTCGTTATTATCTAGAGACACTTTTCTCACACATACACAATTTATTATTATTATTATTATTATTATTTTTTTTTGTGAATTTCTTTCATCTTTGTGAAGCTGCTTTGAGACAATGACCATTGTTAAAAGCGCTATATAAATAAAATTGAATTGAATTGAACATTGTTACGCCATGTGTGTTCATATACTTCAGAAATATGTTTAGTTATTCGAACCTGAATCCTAAACCTAAAAACTGTTTATTTCACGTGCATCTTTGTTCTTATACTAATGCTAATTTGTTACTTTATTACTGACTATTTATTTGACGTTAATAATGTTTGAAATTTATATTCAATTCTCATGTTTTTTTTGCATTTTTTGCCTTAAATAAAAGTTTTATTTATTTTTATCATGAAGTCAACCACTATTGCTGACTAACAATGGTATGCTAATTAAAGAAAGGAACTGCCACTATGCTTCTTGTGTCTGAATTTACCCCAGTTAATGCCTCTTTGAGTCTTTAACGCTCTTTCCAACCATCGCCACAGTCAGGGGCAAGACTGAACCAACAGATGGCATAAGAATCTCTCTTATTGTCTGCTGCATTGGTCGAAGACTGGTTCTTTCTTACAGCCCCTGTAAAAAGAAAAAAAAATCTCTAACTTCCACAGAATAATAAGCTCCATAATAATGACGCATTCTAATAGCTTAATGAAATTCAGGTTGCACCAATGATATGACATGGACTGTTTAACCAATGTCCTTACAATGTTTCTGTGACTTGATCATGGTAGGACCTGTGCTGTCTTTAGAGGTTCAGAAAGCTTTAGGATTTTATCAAAAATATTTTATGGGTATGTAACACAAGGGTGAGAAATTAATGACAGAATTTTTACTATGCATTTGAGTAATAGCTTGGGCAGACATTTTATTCAGGGTGAATAGGTTTAAGAGAGGTATCTACTGTATTGTAATACTTACTGTAACTTTTTGGTATTACTCCATACTTACTGATCAACAAACTTCTTGTGAGCATTTCTTTAAAGCACTTCTTTCCATTGACTCATTTCCAGTTTATTTGTCTGGCTACTGCATCAAGTATGTTTCATGTGACTCACATGTTTTCGCAATCAAGCGCCACTACAAAACGCAACATAAACGTCTAGGACATTTAGAGCAAGTTCGTTTATCCAAAAATTTAACGCCCGTGTGAACAAGGCCTTACTTATATCTGTGGTTCGAACAAAACATTGTAATAAGATGCTTGATAAAAGGGTTGGGTGGTACATCAGTAATTATACAGATATATCTTTTTAAATAAACTGAATGTCTGCAGTATTAACTTTAAATTAATCTTTGTGTCTACCTAAATGAAGATCTGGACAGTTTCTTCAAAGAATACCTGGTAGGTAATGTTAATAATTACTGTAGAAGTTCAATTCAATTCAATTCAATTTTATTTGTATAGCGCTTTTAGCAATTTTCATTGCCGCAAAGCAGCTTTACATAGTCAAAAGAATTATTTAAGTTTGTATGAAATGTGAATTTGTATGAATCAAAACGGTCAGTTTGTCCCTGGTGAGCAAGCCGAGGGCGACAGTGGCAAGGAAAAACTCCCTGAGATGGTAATAGGAAGAAACCTTGAGAGGAACCAGACTCAACAGGGAACCCATCCTCATCTGGGTGAAACAGAAAGCAGTAAATGATCTGCATTTATACAGTGTGTAGGGTGGGAGGCAGTTCAGCTATAATAGCTGATGTTAATTGATGTTAATATGGAGTCCAGGTAGTTATTGAAGACCCAGGTAGACTTGAAAGAAGTTCCAGTCATGAACTATCGAACTGTCAAGTCCCCAGAGAAACAGTTGCCAACACCAGTCAAGGCCAGAACCATTTCCTAGGTAGAGAGAATCATTCCCAGACACCAGACGCATCCCATAGAGACACACGGGGCATCCATGTGACGAGATCTTCAGCCAGAAGCGGGGCACCAGGATGGGTCAGACAGGTCCGGAGGGCAGAGGGAGTCTGGATCACTGGCAGCTCAGGAACGACATGAGCTCGACAGAGAGAGAGAGAAAGAGTGAAAGGGGGGCACAGGAGAAGAGAGGAAAAAGAAAGAGGGGGGGAAAGAGAAGAAGAGGAGAGATGGCAGTTAGGTATGGTCACAGTCACACAATGTATAATGTGAATGTATATTAACTGTAGAGTGCAAGCAGAGACTCCGGCAGGACTAACTATGACAGCATAACTAAAAGGGAGAGCCAGAAGGAAACACAAACATGAGGGCTTCCTGACATGTAAAGCAAACAATCACCTCACCGTCAGCAAACCTGAGTGATCAATGAGAGTGAGGAAGACAGCATCCAAACATACCAGTTCACCATAATACTCTACGTCCATGAGTCCCCCAGATCTGCTCCTTTACCAATGGCAAATCTATTTATAAAAATGCTTGGCTAAATAAATAGGTTTTTAGCCTGGACTTAAACACCGAGACTGTGTCTGAGTCCCGAACACTATTTGGAAGACTATTCCATAACTTTGGGCTTTGTAAGAAAAAGCTCTGCCCCCAGCTGTATTTTTTATAATACGCGGTACTGACAAGCAGCCTGCATCCTTTGATCGAAGTAGGCGTGGCGGATCGTAAGACACTAGCAGTTCGCTCAGGTACTGCGGCGCAAGACCATTTAATGCTTTATATGTCAAGAGTAGTATTTTAAAATCAATGCGAAATTTCACAGGGAGCCAATGGAGTGAAGATAAGATAGGGGTGATGTGCTCATATCTTCTGGTTCTGGTGAGGACTCTCGCTGCTGCATTCTGGACTAGCTGAAGCTTATTTATGCATCTAGCTGAACAACCAGACAGTAAGGCATTACAATAGTCCAACCTAGAGGTGATAAAAGCATGAACTAGTTTTTCTGCGTCGTTTAGCGACAATAAATTTCTTATTCTGGCAATATTTCTGAGGTGAAAGAATGCTATCCTGGTAATATTATCTACATGTGCTTCAAATAAAAGGCTGGAATCAATAATCACACCAAGGTCTTTCACTGTTGCATTTGATGGAACAGAAAGGCCATCTAAAGTTACGGTGTGATCTAAAATTTTACTCCTAGCTGTATGCGGTCCTATGACTAGAACTTCTGTCTTATCCGGATTTAGCAGAAGGAAGTTAATTAGCATCCAATTTCTTATGTCCTGCACACATTGCTCAACTTTAGTAAGCTGGTTTATCTCATTAGGTTTTGCTGAGACATATAACTGTGTATCGTCAGCATAACAATGAAAACTAATACCATGCTTACGGATTATGTTGCCCAGAGGAAGCATGTAAAGGGAAAAAAGCAGTGGACCTAAAACTGAACCCTGCGGAACGCCAAACTCCACTAGAGAACATGCAGAATAATTACCATTTAAGTCTACATACTGATAACGATGGGTCAGATAGGATCTGAGCCAGGAGAGGGCTGTACCCTTAATTCCCACTACATTTTCTAATCTGTGAAGAAGAATAGCGTGATCAACGGTGTCAAAAGCTGCACTGAGGTCAAGTAATACAAGCATAGTTACACAACCCTGATCAGAGGCCAATAGAATGTCATTTACTACTTTAACGAGTGCTGTCTCTGTACTGTGATGAGGCCTAAATCCTGACTGATACAGTTCATGTATGCCATTTCTATGTATATATGAGCATAGCTGCTCCGCTACTATCTTTTCCAGGATCTTAGAGATAAAGGGGAGGTTTGATATTGGTCTGTAACTGGACAGCTGACAGGGGTCGAGATCAGGTTTCTTAATTATTGGTTTGATAACTGCTAATTTAAAAGATTTTGGAACATATCCAATGCTGAGTGAAGAATTAATTATTCTCAACAGGGGTTCTATTATTGCTGGTACTATCTGTTTAAGAAAATGTGTCGGTACAGGATCTAATATACAGGTTGATGAATTTGAAGAAGAGATGAGTGAAATTAGTTCATTCTCTTCAAGGGGAGTAAAGTATTCTAGGTTCTGATCTGACATGGCTAGATTAACATCTGCATCAATTACATTGTTCGGTTTCAAAACCTCAATTTTATGCCTAATATTTACAATTTTATTATTAAAAAAGTTCATGAAGTCCTCACTATTGCATGATGTTGTTGTGGAGATTTCTGCAGTGGTCTTATTTCTGGTTAATTTGGCTACAGCATTAAATAAGAATCTAGGATTATTTTTGTTATTTTCTATAAGAGTGGAGAGATATGTTGATCTAGCTACACTAAGAGCTTTTCTATAGTTCAGGATGCTCTCCTTCCATGCTATTTGAAATACTAGTAATTTAGTTTGACGCCATTTACGTTCTAATTTCCGAGCGGTCTGTTTTAAAGTGCGCGTGTGATCGTTATACCAGGGAGCAAGTTTTTTATCTCTAATAATTTTTCTTTTGACTGGAGCTACATTGACTGGAGAAGTAACGGTATCGTTGGGCTCTTCAGAATACCACAAAATATTTAGCCTTCAAAAATTACAAGTTAAAGCTGCTCTTAGATGGCATTAGATCACAGGTGTACTTAGGAAAGTGTTTTTAAGTTTGTGAGAAATCAGTGTGGACCACAAGTTAGTGATTAAATACTAAACAACATTTACAAGGAAAATGCAAACAGGCTCTTTGGAATACTGCATTAGTCTAGTAATTTCATTTTTACTTTTTTTTCTGTAACAATAGGATACATATGGCCGTGCTGCAGAGAGGGATCTTGAACATGTTGTATTTGGCATCTACAGCATCAATGTTGAGGGAGGTGATGCCACGACTACTCCAGTTGTGGAAGTGCTTCAGGATTTGGGAGACACCGCTACTGCATGTGCGCTCTTAATGGGTGTAATATATGCAGTGAACCTCAGGAACTGAAAACATTCTTTGAGGTGCTGCAGAAGATCTTCCCCCAGCTGGATGCTACCAGACTTTCACCAAAGGTACAGATGCTTAAAAACAAACTTTATGAGTAAACCAACATCGAGCACTTGAGTTTGTTGAGTTCCACATGAAGGCCTTTTTTGCACTTATTGAAAATGTTTGGATGTTTTGTTTTGTTTTGGATGCAATATATTTAGGCTTTGCAGAAACTTGGGAAGGGGGGCTGTTTGTTTTTGATAGCAAAAAATAGGGTAAATTATGTTAATTGTATGTTAATATGATAAATTAACTAATGTTTAGTTGGTATTATTGACCTTAAGGACAAGGTTGTGCATTTTTTCTTCTATTTTTGTGGGTCACAAAATTTTTTTTTTCTCATGTAAAACATGTCCAGAATACTGTTGAAAGAGAAGTTAAAGATAACCAACTCATGTTGTTTTTTTGTTAAACACAATCCGCTGCCCCCCCCCCTTCTTTAAATGCGTCAAAGTTGACAGTAAAGTTGAAAAACTTGAATATGTTGAGAAATATATCTATAGAAAGCTTAAAGGGTCTACTTTTAAATGATGCAAGTCACATTGAAAACTAATATTCTCAGTTTATGTAATCCGTATGAAACCAAGAAGAGGCACTGAATTTCTGTCGCACTTGAAAACTATGGAATAAGATTACTGTCAAAAATATTCGTGTGTAAAAAAAAAGATTTGTGTGTAATTCTCTGTTTTGTCTGAGTTGGATTTCAAAATCTACGGCCACGACAGCTTACAGATACGAGATTTTGTGTGTTTGTTACAATACAACTCTGAAATATACGACTCTGACCGTTGACAGACACAAAACTCGTTTTTACAACTCCTCTGTCACACGGACGGATTGCAAAATTATGCCCACGAATGCTGTGTGTTAAACCACTGTCAAAAATACATCATCAAGGCCACATGCACAGGCATTACTATCCGAGGGAAGAGGAATCGATTCGGCGCATGCGTCCCGCCACCGTTTTAAACTCCTAAAATCTTAGCTACTATAGTTAAAACATCTCTGAAATTTTACTTCTCTTAAACATTTTCGAATCTGTGAAAAAAAACAAAAAACGTACAGTACCTGAGACGATGAGAGAGCGCTCGGCTGCTGATCTGGCATTTTGGCGCTAGTGGTTTAAAACAGTTGCGGGGAGCATACGCCGAATCGATTGCTATATATATATATAAACTTCCGTGAAATATCGACAATTCGCCAAACATTCCCACATTTATAATCAGCGATATTTTATAAGGAGATTTAGGGATTTAGCTCTACTTAATTTTATAACGTTTTGAGTGTGACAGTGCTTTAGATGGAGCAGATCTATGCAACAATGTAATGACCCCTCCTGGGGATATAAAGCTTTATTATTGGGTTTGAATGAATCAGATCTACCTCTGAGTAAAAAAACTGTATTTTGTTTGGTTATATTTAGAATTTTTATAGCAGAACAAGAAGATGACAGTTTGGTCTGTGCAGTTAGCGCCAGTGGTGGACTGGCCATCTGGAGTACTGGGAGTTTTCCTGGTGGGAATATATATATATATATATATATATAAAATGACAGAAACCATAGTATTGCATCTCTGTCCTACTCATATGAATGAGTGCGGCGTGTTCTTGCTGGAGAGAGAGGTTAATTTACGACAGCTGTTTACGGGAGTGTAGTCTTTTGTGGGTAATGAGGTCTGGTGTGTGTGAACGCGAACGCGAGATGTGAACTGGGATATAGAGCCTGAGTTTTGTTTTCTTTTCAGTAGTTTTTAGTTGGATTTAAGTGCGGGATCCACCCGAAAGGTTGCACTATGACCTGGCAATGCTGATACTGATTTTATTTCAGCTTACCTGTTCAGTTTTATTGCCATTCTTTTAAAAATATTGTCTTTATAGATTTATATTTAGTTTGTCTTGATGTTCTTTCCTTTGTTTCACTAATATGACCCAATATATGTTCAGTGATACTTCAAATAATATATTTAAAAGCATTGATTTCTGTATTGTGTTATATTTTTATACTTGTAACTGGTGTTAAAAAATTAATCTCTACATTAATGAGAGATGGACCAGAAAGTCCAGGGCCACTTTTTGGTCCCAGTCCGCCCCTGGTTAGTGCCCTTGTAGAGAATAAATAAATGAATAACACATTCCAATCCCCTCTCAAGAGAGTGCCATAGTCTATTGTTAGTTTTAATGATTTGGCTGAAACTAATTATTATTATTATTATACATCGCTATTACTTGACCCTGAAGTTTAGTTTAGCACACAAAAAACTGAAAAGTCCTTTCTGGTAAATCAACTGCATATGTAGGTTTTTACAGTAATTCATAAAAAAATAATATTTATTGTACAGTACAAGGTAAACACGAAAAAGATTACAAAATGAAAAAAAATAAAACTGTGTCTACTTTATAAACAGCTTAGTACACTGTGTACATTTTACATCGAAGCGCCATCTAGTGATCATTGTCTGTCAGCGACAGATTCCCATTCAAAGCAATAGTGAGACGCACGCGCGCTCCTACTGTACGAGCGACGCACGCACACTCACACGCGTAGAGCATACACAGGCTTTAAGCTTAGATTAAAGGCAAAGAGAGACACTAGAAACAGGGGGAGACACAAGACACAGGGAGAGACACTAGACACAGGGAGAGACACTAGAGACAAGGAAGAAACTCGCGACTTAAAAAGACACTAGACATAAGGATGAAACAAACCAGGAGTGACTGGGAACAAGAAGACTATAACAACATTCCACAATACTCACATAAACACATGTAAACTAAAGATACACTTAACTACATTTGACATAGAAAGCAAGCCTTCAGAGCCAGCTCAACACAAATCTAAATTTAAACAAAACTAAACTAATGTCTACTAGACAGTATTAATGCTCGACCCAGTTTCCCAGAGCTACCAGCTTTTTATATGATCTCTAATTAGCTGTCTCGGCTCAGGTTGGCTCCATCATCAACTGACCGAGGTGCCTTCTGGGAAACTGAGTCTTTTAACAGAACTACAAACAAAGTAAAAGATGCACACAGTGCCCTCTAGGGGCGGTCCCTTACATACATTACATAATGTGCCTTTTCTGTTATCAAGAGGTAATACATTACTGCATAAATTATGGAAAAATTAAAAGGGCCTGTTTTACCTAAATTTACCTAATCTGTTTTCACCTGACCTTCTTCTTTATTGTCTTGTCTCTCACACAATGAAGAATCTTAACGATGGAGAATCCTTGGACATTCCAGTGGGAATTCTCTGCTATGAGAACAACAGAGCCACAAGCCCTACATCACCACAACTGAAGCCCACAAGAGTGAGGATCATCCTAGAGGGCAGCCTTGTAATGGATTCACCCACCAACCTGCCTCAAGCTATGTGTCTCTTGTTTGACTTTACCTATGCAATCCACTTGAAGTACCCAAAGTCCATGATAAACACTTTTATCTTCATTCAGCAGGTATTGATAAACTTGGATCGAAGTGAGCTATTAACTTTAAGGGGGCAGCGCCCCTGCGCCCATTATTGACCGGCCGCCACTGTGTTTCAATAAAATGAAAATAAGAACTGCATTGTGTGTTCATTGACAAAATAAAATGCAAACTGATCTGGAATTTTCCTATCCCAATTATTTTATTACATATATGGTATTAAGTGTATTTGAAGTAAATTAATTAATATCTGAGTATTTTGCATTTAAGTTGACTCTACTTAGCTAAAGAAAAAAAAATCTTTTCTTGATTATTTAACACAATTAAATAATGAGTTAAATAATGAGTGTATGAGTTTAAATATAGCATTTTTACTTTTTTAAATTTAAGTTGACTCTATTTAAAAAATGTATTTTTCTTCTGTCAATTAGTTAAAGCATTTGCCTCAAATGGTTTAAGTACAATCATGTTAGCCACATACACACACACACACACACACACACAAACACACACACACACATACCAGTTTGCCGACAGTGATTGATGCTTTATATTTTATATTTGTCATGCCAATAAAGCGCTTTTCTTGAATCTTAACTCTCACTCACATAAGCTTGGGCGCACACACACTATATGACTATATGAGTGACGCACACGCATTGAGACCGAGCATGAGAGACGATTATCCACAATACTGCTCGTATTTGAACACCTCATTAGTTTACAGAGTTAAAATTTATTTAAAATGTTTGCTCGTCTTGCAAAACACTCCGATCAGGTTACTTGCAATCCAAGGCTTTGATGTAAAGTGAAAAGTGTCTGTCTGTCCCTGTCTGTGACCTTTGACTTATGATTGTGTCTCCTGTTTGCTGATGCTGTTTGTATATATTTGATATGGCGATGACTTTGAGACAGTTTCCCTTAAACAGTAAAGTGATGTTCCAGGTTTTGTCACTGATACACTGTGGTTCATGCTCCCATTGGTTGTGACATGCTGCTTGATAATCTCAATAAAAAAAGATGTAAGTGTTAAGATTTCTCTCACAGATGATACACGCTGTGAGTTGTGCATCAATCTAATCTAACTGTTCTGTGCAGTGTGTATATAATTATGATATATTTTTATCTGTGTTGTTTCTGTGATTGTTTCACTACAGTATAAACAGGACTAGATAATGTACAATAGATTATCACAAAATTATAAATGCAATACAAACAAATAATAAATTTAGCAATTTATGACAATCACCATGCTCAAAACAATATAATGCAAAATGTATATATTTATTAAAACAATGAATCAGTTGAGGTTAAACGTGCTTTAAAGCCTGAACCAACTTTACACAATGCTGAAATGATTTAAAGAAAATGAAATTCAAATAAAAATTAATATTATATTTGACTAACAGGACAGATAATCAGTGGTGCGGAATTTTTACCTTCATCATTAGAACAGGGGCTGAAGTCTGGATAAAGTTTCTCAGTGAAAGTCTGACCAGTGAAAGAGTAGATATGAGACTTTGCATCAACATCATAGAAGGAGATCAGACCCTCCTCATAATCCACAAACACCCCCACCTTCTGAGGAGCCTGTTTTAAGGAGAGGGAGACACGAGGAGAGTCCAGAGACACATATTCAGTATCATTTCTCAGCCACACACACCAGACTTCATCTTCAGGACTGACTGTAATCTTCCCTTTCCTGTTAATGGACTCTCTGACCACTCCTAAACCCCACTTAGTCTTCCCTCTGACCTGCACCTCATAGTAAAATCTCCCTGAGGAGAATCCCTTCTTTCCCAACACACAGACACAACGATTAAACCTCTCTGGATTATCAGGGAGATTCTGTCTCTTGTCTCCATGTGTAACTTGTTTCCCATCATCAGACAGGATGAGATAAGGTTGAGCTGTATCAGGATCCAGAGTCACATCCACTGAGAGACAGAAACACAGCGAACATCAGGTTTATCATTGTACAGTGTGTAACAGTGAAGAAATATATACTTAGTCATGTGATCAATAAGAGTTCACAAACCTGCATATTGTTTAATTCTCTTCAGTTCTGTTTGAAAATTAAGAATATTATTGATGTCATATATATTTCTTTTTTATTATTATTTTATTTTATTTTTATGAGGTGAAATAAAATATATGATTATTGTAAATTGCTGATGCTGTAACAATAAAACACACACAAGCAGTGATAAAAACGGGTATTTCTGTCACCAGAGTCTTTATGAATTTTAGCATTTAGATCAGTAAGTACTGACCAGTCTCATCAAGCTTCTCCATTTCCTCACTGAGTGTCTCCTGAATCTGAGACAGAGCTCTCCTCACAGTCTCCACACTCAGACGAGAGTTAATAGTGACATCAGTCCAGTCCTGGGTGTGTGGAGGGCTGCACAGTGACGGGTAAATCTACAGTACAGCAGGAGAGAGGAGAAATCCCTCAGTCTGGGGACTGCTGTCCTGTCATGTGCTGCATTGCTATTGAGAAACAGAGGGACTCTGACCTGTAGGAGGTGGAGGTGATCCTCAGTGTGTGAGAGCTGCTCCAGTTCAGTGTTTCTCCTCTTTAGCTCAGTAATTTCCTGCTCCAGATCTTTAATGAACTCTTCAGCCTGCCTCTCTGCTGCTTTCTGCTTCTCCTCCATCACCTTAAGCAGCTCAGCCTGTCTTCTCTCAATGCAGCGAATGAGAGCACTGAAGATCTCCACAACATCTGCTTTCTCCTTCTCTGTGTTTTTCCAACAGGTGATTAAATTAAGATAAATAATTTTATTTCATATGGTTGTATCAGGACTCCACTAATGTATTTGTTGTGAAGGAGAGACTCACATTATTGAGTTCTACAGAGTGTTTTATTTCTTCAATCTTTTTCAGTCGCTCCTGGATCATCTGCTGAACTTCTGCTTGTGTCTTTTCCATCTCAGTCTGAGAAAAATATAGATGATGTTCAACCCTTGCTCATGGCATTTCATTAGTTTGCAAACTTTTACTATCCATTAATAAGTTTCAGTCTCTCACCTTCTTCTCTGTACTCTCCTCCTCTATAGGAACAGTGTTGTGAGTTCTGTGGTCTCCCTCAGTACAGAACTGACACACACACGTCTGGTCGTCTCCACAGAACAGCTCCAGGGGTCTCTCATGTTTCTGACAGATGTAGTCCTCCAGGTTCTCCACAGGCTCTATCAGTTTGTGTTTCTTTAATGAAGAAACTCTCTCATGAGGTTCCAGGTGAGTCTTGCAGTAAGAGGTCATACAGGTCAGACAGGACTTTACAGCTGCACATTTCTTTTTACAGCAGATCTCACAGAGCACCAGAGATTGGGTAGGTTTTTCTGCAGCACTGCTGGATTTCACCTGAACTGACTTCTTAAATGAAGCTGCCAGTCCAGAGATGAACGTATTCACACATAACTCTGGTCTTTTAGCAAAAGATGTTTTACACACTGGACACTGACAGTGTGAACTGCTGTCCCAGAACTCTTTGAGACAGATCATACAGAAGTTGTGTCCACATGGAGTAGAGACTGGATCAGTGAACACATCCAGACAGATGGAGCACTGGAGCTGATCTTCACACAGGACACTGCTGGAGGAAGCCATGACTGACACAGGAGACATGATTAGAGTGGATTTTAGAAAACGTTCCACAGTGTAATCCTTACAACACACACTGACACTGCATATATATAATATTGATTACAAACAAGGAATAAAATAATCAGTGTTGTGCTTTTATGGGAATATAATCAAGGATGGTGTATGTGATTATAAAAGTATAGTTACTAGTTGATTCTTTCTTTTCTATACAAGCCTGTGTTAAAGTGTTTATTTCCCTTCATACTACAGAAATGTATCAATGATTACAGATTGTAATAAATGACAAATAATTTAATCTTTAGTTTTATTTAATTGTGTTTAAATCTAAAGCAGTTAAACTAATTTTTAATTATTTAAAGTTTATTTCGTTTAAAATTATTAATGATAAATGTATTATAGGGAATATCTCACTGTAACACACACACACACAAACACACACACACACACACACACACACACACACACACACACACACACACACACATATATATGACTTTTCCTGCTCACTTACAGTTTAGCTTCTGTGATTTTAGTTCCTTGAAGACAGACTGAGAAGCTTCAAACTGGAGATTGTGTCCTGCTGAAACCTGATGAATACTGATGAGGAAAAGTCTTCACACTACTTTCGTTTCACCCGAGTGACATCATTAGGCCACGCCCCCCGCATTCTAGAATATTTATTTATTACTCAGTTACACATTTTGGCCACTAGATGGCAGCCATTCTCCAAAGAAACTACAGGTAAACATTACACATCTTGTACTGTATGTCCACATTACATTTACATTTAGGCATTTGGCAGACGCTCTTATCCAGAGCGACTTACAAAAAGTCCTTTAATGTTTACATCATTGGATACATACTTACACTGGGTTAACTAGGTTAATAACTAAGTGCCATTAGTCCAACACAACTGGGAAGAGTTTTTTTTTTTTTTTTTTCCTAGGGTGGAGGTTAGTCCAAGTACTGGAGAAACAGATGCGTCTTGAGTCGTCATTTAAAGATAGTCAAAGTCTCTGATGTACGGACATCTAGAGGAAGTTCATTCCACCACCTAGGTGCCAGAACAGAAAAGAGCCTGGATGAATGCCGCCCTCGATCCCTGAGAGATGGTGGGATGAGGCGATCAGTGCTGGAGGATCAGAGGGAACGTGGTGCAGTGCGTGGTGTAATTAGCGCAGAGAGGTAAGTGGGTGCTGGGCCATTTTTAGCTTTGTAGGCAAACATCAGTGTTTTGAATTTGATGCGAGCAGCTACAGGAAGACAGTGCAGGGAGCGGAGGAGTGGGGTGGTGTGGGAGAACTTGGGAAGGTTAAAAACGAGACGTGCTGCTGCATTCTGGATCAGTTGCAGAGGACGAATCGTGGACAGAGGCAGGCCTGCCAGGAGTGAGTTGCAGTAGTCCAGTCTTGAAATAACAAGGGACTGAACAAGCACCTGAGTAGCCTGTGAAGAAAGAAATGGGCGAATTCTTCTGATATTGTAAAGAAGAAATCGACAAGAGCAAGTAAGGTTAGCGATGTGTGGGGAAAATGACAGATGATTGTCCACGGTTACCCCAAGATTGCGGGCGGTGACTGAAGGAGTGATTTGGTTGTTGTCCAGGGATATCACAAGGTCTTTTAGGGACAGGGATATCACCCCTAGGTTGTCAGGGATATCACAAGGTCATTAATACAATAAGCCTTTTTAAATGTTCACTAAAACACTTACTGAGTCATTTCTCTGTTTTTATCATGAACAAAACACTTCAATATTTCTCACTTATATTAATTTACAGTTAAAATCGTTATGGTCCCACTTTGTATTAAATGTGCATAAGCTTTGTAAAGTCATGTGCAAAAGTTATTACTCCCCTTTGAATCCTGTGTTTTTGTGTAAAAACATAAAAAAAAATATCTGATCATAGCGTGCCTTAATATTAGGCCAATACATCTCAGATAAACAACAAATACCTTTTTTTATTTATTTTTTTTACTGTGTAAATATTTATTTATTTGAACACAAAAAAGAAAACCCAGATAGTAAAAATCACGTGGGCCAGATCCGTGTAACTGACTTGGGCCGGTGTTTTTTGGCACCACAGGCCACTACAGGCACAGATACAATTTACCTTATCCGGACCAGCACTGAGGCAGCTCCGGGCCTGATGTGGATTCTTTTATGATGATTTGGCCCAAATGTGGACCAGTTCTGGTCCAGCTCTGTTCTGGATCTGGTCCAGATTCCATCTATTGTGGAATAGATGTGGGCTGGACTATGTTGCTGTATGTCTAGAATTTCAAACATTTATTTTCTAAAATATACATGATTAAATATCTTAGTCTTATATTGTCTTTTTTTCTTCTAATTCTAACCAACTGAAAAAAATGAACCTGGCTACCTGTTACATGTACTAAAATGTAATATGTGATTTGTACATAATAATTTCATGTTTCCAAGATGAACATGAATAAATTATGTTGTATTTACATGAAATTCAACAACTTAACATGTATTAGATTTAATCATGTTGAGATAAACCAAAGAGATCTTGTCACTATGAAAACCGGAAATAGCAAAACCGGAAATATCGCGAGAAGAGAACACAGCGTGTTGAGAAGACAAACGTTTGGCGGGCGTGTGGAAAAGGTAAGCAGGAATTAATTCCCATCTTTCCAAATAGAAACGAAATACTGAACATAAATGTTACCTGCTGATTAGCGATGTTTAGTCACGTTATTTTGGTTTAAGCTATTTCTTGTATTTTTAATCACACTTAAAATACCGACGGTTATATGCGCGTGCTTAATCTGCGGTTCGGTACTGGTTTCGGTCTGTTCTCATGAGTTGTGAAGCGAGAGGAACAAAGTATAAATATTGTTCATTTGATAAATTAAGTGTCATGAATTTTAATTAAATCTATCTCTGTATTTTTTTCACAGGAGTTTGTGAGTGAAAGTGTCCTGTCTGCATCTGACTTCAGGAGTTTCCTGACCAACCGTCTCTAACGGTCATATTTAAAAGTCATAATGGACAGTTATAAATTACAAAACGTTTCTGTTGGTGTTTAATTGTTTTTCTATGATTAATACTTATGTGTGGTGTTTTATGTTTTGTACATCTTTTTAAATTGAGACCTCATTTGTAAGTTGCTGCTGGTGTAAAATAAAAATCTCTGTTTTATCCCGTTTGTCTTATGCTTCCTTCCTTCACAGAATTCTGTTGACCAGGTCTTGAAATTTAAATTTACTTGAGTTGGATCAACTTAATTTACAACTGAAAAATGTGTTGTACCAACGCTATTCATTTATGTTAACAGTATTAAATTATGTTGGACGCAGCTGTAGTAAATAAGTTAATTGAACCTAATAAAATTTATTTGACTGAACCTAAGAACATTAAGTTGGGCCAACAAAATTGCTTAATGCTGAAAGAGAGCCATTGAATCAGGTGGAAATTCTTTCCATAATTTAAATTAAAGTGTACTGATTTATACACATAAACAACTACTGTATTAAAATGCCTTCTGATCATCTAATGTTAATTCTAACACAACCTCTGTAAACCACTAGCCACTACTTCACTGTAAACATACAAAACACAATTACACAGAGCAGATTTGACCTTACTTTCTACTAAACACAGTTTTATACTTACTGTGCTTACATAATATTCACCAAGCTTAAATCAGTGCTACACAATAAGAAAAAGACGAATTATTACCACATAGTCGTAATGCAACACTTCTTGAAATTTCAAAAAATCTAAATAAGTCAAATAAGATCTAATTTTAATTTAACTAGTTAGTCACAAACATTTTTCCATGTTTGTTGTTATGCTTTTACTAACAAAGATGGTAGGGGATTGACAGGATAGGGAATAACATCCAATAAATGTCCTGGGTCAGTGGTCACTAGCAGTTCTTGGTCTGGTGCTTAAGTATTGTTTTTCTGTTTCAAATGAAAGTGAATTGCCAGTATATTTTATACTAATGAAAGAAAAACGTATCTAAAAACAGAATAAGAACATTGTAAGTCATTTCATTTTTTTATTTATATTTTTTTTTAACTATGCAACTACTGGAGTTGATCCCCTGAGTCCAAACAATGTGGTCAGAAAAAAGCAAATACTAATAACAAATTTATCCAAACAAACTGTAAACACACCCAATCAGATAGAGCAGTCAAACGATTTAATTTCCATGGGTCATCCGCAAAAAAAAAAAAAAAAGCTGTTATTTTTCCACTAAAGTAGTGTTATGAGACAGACAATGGATAAACTGCAAATTAACATCATTGTGTCATGAAACGGGTGTTATGGCTGATGGTGTTGCCGTGGGCAGTAAGGGGCAGGGGCATAGGCGCAGAGGGGAGTTTAACGAAACAATAACAATGTCTTTAACGAAACAATAACTAACCAAGCACAATGAGACAAAACCAAAAACAAACAAACAAACTTAAACTATTACACAAAGCATATTGTGAAACAGGTGCTATGACGAGACGGCGGTCCATACAAGGCGTAGGCTCTATAGTGAAACACAGGCTCTAAGACGTTGTACACATAAGCTCTGGGGGGTATTCCAGAAAGCTTGGTTAACTTACCATTTGGTTAATCTTAACCTCTGGGTTGATTAACCCCAAACCCGCATACCGCGAGTATGTCGGTTCCAAAACACCTGATAAGAGTAGGTTTAATCAATCCTCTGCTGGTTACCCAGAGGTAGTGCGAGTGCACGGTGCATTTATAAAGACATTTTCAATAGATCACCGATTTCACGAGTCAAAATAGAAAATCAAAGTGAAAAAAAGAGAGCGGCGTATTTCACAGAGGTTTTAATGCACGCATATGAGGAATTCAAGCCAATATTAATGATAAAATGATGCATCGCTAAAGAAAGAGAGCCGGCATGGCAAAAATAAAAGACAGAGTAAATGCGTGAGTGTATTAAATAGCAAATTTAACATCGCCTCCCCTTTTATGATAATACAAAAAAATTAAACATCCCTTCCGCATCTTTTTGACTGTTAAATGAAAGCATTTACTTTTCCTGCCATTCATTTCTTTAGGTTAAAATACCAATGTATATTGACTAGGAATTTATGGTTTCTTATTTAATAAGGTGTAATCCTTCTGGAGCCAGAAGACAAGTGAAAATGAAACACAAAAATGTTCTGCAAAAAGGTAATATTTGATCACACGATCACTGAACTATTTATTGAACATGATTTAGTATATTCTTTCTGTCATGGAGCTAATAGGAAGAAGGTTGAAGCCCATCTAACTGGCGGGGGCCCATCACCACCTCCCCTCCCCCCATCTCTTAATAAAGGGCCACCAGTGACACTAACATGGTGAAATGTAAGTTTACCACTATGATTTATTTCCATTATACGACTTAATAAATTTCTGTCACTTAAAGGCTTTTAAACATGCTTTATGTTTTTACACAGGCTTACTTTATTTAACTGCATATGATGTGTAGGCTACTGTTATCTTAGTTGTATTACCTGGACATGTTTTTTCCTGCAAATTAGTTTTTCTCTTTGATAATATTGAGAATTCTATGGGTTGTATTTTCTTATAGATACTGATAGAGGGATTGTATTATCGGACCCTACAGAAAGAACACAGTCTGTTACAGTTGTAAGTGTTTTGTTGTCAGGTACCTTTAGTTGCTTTTATTTTATTTTTTGCCAGATAACGTATACTTGCATAATTTCACTGAAGGATAAGGATGTAGAGACTACATCTGCTGTGACAGAAGTGGACAATGCTGGTAGATACACTGAGGTAGGATGCATACTATTGTAATGCAGCGCCCCCTTTTTACATTAGAGTAATAAACTGTCATTGTGCTTTCACGGTACATACCTGGGGATTTACCCACGGATGAAGGTCCTTTAACCTCAATGCACAATCTAATCAATGTAAGAATTTGTGTGCACTTGTCCATATTTTAATTTTATTGTCTGACAGAATTTTATTTATTTAATTATTTTTAATAATAAATTCTAGTTTTTATTCCTAGTTGCCAGCAAAGGAGCTGTATAAGGTCCATCTTCAAAAACAAATAAGAAAAAGTGACATGGAGATGGACCTTAAATGGAAGAGAAAAGGCTATCTATTAACCCTGTAAAGCCCACTGTTGCAGAATTACAACATCACTTTTAACAATTCTAAAAAAAGGCCAGCAATTTTTTTTTTTTTCCTCAAAACCACATTTACATATTTAATGGGTCCTATTGTTTGTACTCATGATGCTATTGGATGGAAAAAGTGTTTATAGGTCTGGTCATCTTGCCGTGAACTTACTCTACTTGCAAACTTCGCATTGAGCTGATCTCCTGTTTTTGCACGCCTGGATTTGTCAAGATTTAAGTAAGTAAAATCTCTAAAATATTTTTTTCTATGTTTCATACAATGTCTAGAACATATACATATTTAGTTATTTTAGAAAACATTGATAAAATTTGATTTAGAGGTTATTATGTCTATGTTGTAATTCTACAACGTTGGGTCAGAGTGGTAGCCTGTTGCATTGTTTAGGGACAGGTGTGAATGGTCTTGAATGTGAACCTGTTAGTGCTCTGGGGGGATGCATGTGTCCCTTTTAGTATGATAAGTAGACTATAATAGGCCAATTAGACAGCATTGTTCGAATGTAGTGGAATTTTGATCAGCATTTGCATTGAAATGGTTATACTTTGATGGATAATACTTAGCTCTCTACCCTTGATACATGGTCTACCACCCTGTCTATTCTTTGTTTATCTGCTACAATAAAAGACCTATATGTGTTATTCACATATTTAATTACATTTTTCCAAACCTTTTCAGTTTCAGAATGCCACCAATACAGAAAGGTCATCTATTCAGTGTGCAGGATGTGATTGCTGCAGTCCAAAATGGAGAGAGTGATTTTGAAATGGACTTGGATGACACTGATGCAAGTGATTTAGAGAATGAGGATGTAGGTGAAATGGACAAAGAAAACCACCAACCCATTGACTGCCCAGCTAATGATGATGTGGACATCACGCCCCAACCAAAAAAACACACAGTGCCCCGTGACAGGTTTCGTTGGTTGAAAAAGGAGTTTATCAGTCCTAATACAGATTTTTCTGGTTCAGAAATCACCAATGATGCCACCTCCCTTCTGACCCCACTGGAGTACTTCCAAAAGTTTGTGACGGAAGATATGATTGAGACTCTGACAAGAAACACAAATGAGTACAGCTTGCAAAAAAATGGAACATCTGTAAACACCAATAATAAGGAAATTGAGATGATGCTTGGCATGTACCTGAAGATGGGCCTAATGCAAATGTCTGGAGTCCGTATGTATTGGGAGACAGACACACGGTACACCCCTGTTTCTGATATGATGTCCCGGAACAGATTCCAATCTCTGTTGACTTCATTACACTTTATAAACAATTTAACTGTGTCAGAGATGGAAAAGAAGGACAAACTCTGGAAACTCAGACCATGGCTAAATTCATTTAGGGAAAGATGCCTGCAGGTGGTACCTGAAGAACACAACTCTGTGGATGAAATGATGATTCCTTTCAAGGGGAGATTCAGTAACATCAAACAATACCCATGGGGGTTTAAACTGTGGGTGAGAACTGGAATCTCTGGCATGCTCTGTGATTTTGATGTTTACCAAGGGAGTGTAGATGGAAAACGACAAGCGAAATCTGAACTTGGACTGTCAGGTGATGTTGTGATAAAGCTCGCCTCCACACTTCCAAAGGGTCAAAACTACAAGATCTACGCAGACAACTACTTCACCTGTGTCCCACTCGTGGTCAAGCTTCTTGAGCATGGAATTCATTATGTGGGAACAGCGAGGCAGGTACGTCTACCCAACTGCAACCTTGAAGATGAAAAGAGCTTGAAGAAAAAGGGGAGAGGAAGCTTTGATGTCAGAGTGGAGGGGAACCACAACATTTGTGCTGTCAAATGGTATGACAACAGAGCGGTCACACTTGTGTCATCCTTTGCTGGACCAGAACCTGTGCAGAAAATTCAGCGGTGGGACAAAGCCACTAAAACCATCATTGATGTTGAGAGGCCTTACATTGTTGGTACCTACAACAAACACATGGGGGGTGTGGATTTGTTGGACTCATTTGCTGCCAAGTACAAGTTTCCCATGAAATCTCACCGCTGGTACATTTACATCTTCTGGCACACCATCATCCTTGCTGTAATTAACGGCTGGCTCCTTTACAAGCGGGACTGTAAAGCTCTGAAGATGACTAAGAAAGAGATACTGAACAGGCGTCAGTTTCAGGCACAACTTGCATCCTCTCTCATCCTGGTGAACACGCACAACACATCACCCAAGAGAGGGCGACCATCTTCAAGGAAGACAGTGGCATCAGGGAGCCCTTTGGATCCTCAGAAGAGACCATCCTCATCAGATGTGAGTCCCCCAGCCAAGAGGTCATCGGACCACCCCCCACTGGATGTACGCAAAGACATGATTGCACATTTCCCAGTAAAGACAAAGAGAGGTCGCTGCAGACACTGCAACAATGGATACACAAACACACTGTGTAGCAAGTGCAATGTTCGTCTGTGCTTCTCAGATGAAAAGAACTGTCTTAGGGATTATCACTGCAAATAAACACATTTATTCAAACCACACTGAATGTGACCAAATAATTATTTCCAAAAATGTTATTAATAAATGCTTATTCATAAAAAATATGATTGTTGTGTGATTATTACTTATGATATATACTGCTATGGGGCTAAATAAGTGAACAACCCTGCAAATAAATGCTTAAATGTTCTGTATACCAGTTCAGGCAAAGTGAGTACAAATACAGACATTCTGCTCACAACTAGGCCCAACGTTGCAATATTACAACATTTCCCTAAAAACTTACTAGAAAATAAAAAATGTGAAAAATCTTTAATTCCTACATCAGAGGCCTCCTAAAACAATATCTGAGAGGTCAAAAAAATTTTTGTTCGTTTTTTACTATATTTGGGTTCTAAAACAAACAAACCCAACTCTAGGGGTTTACCGTTACAGTACCCCCCCCTAAAAAACGCTCCTCCGGAGCGTTACCGGAGGACCCGGACTCCCTCCCCAGCGGTCCCAGTCTGGACCCCCAACACCGAGGCGGTCGAGCAGGGTTGGCAAGCCTGCGTAATCCACGCCCGCATGCGAGGCTTAAGAGCTGGGGCGACGCTCCCCCAGATGTTTTTTGGGGGGGCGCTATTACCATCTCGTCCGAGCTGGCGGAATGGATACAGGACAGCGAGGAGCAAGGAGAGAGGGAGCTGTTGCAGAGCTGGGAGGGCTGCAAGCTCGCCGAATCGGCGGACTGGCTGGGAGACAGCGAGGAGCAGCGAGAGACAGAGGCGCGGCAAAGCTGGGAAGGCTGCAGGCTCGCCATTCGGCGGACGCCGTTTAGAGGTGAGGCAGCTGAGGGAAACAGGTTCCCACGCTCCGACGAGGAAGTACGGGCCAGGGAGGTCGGGTACATCGGAGGCGAACGGGAACAAGAGCCTGAGGAGGAGCGAGGTAAAAAGGAGGATGGGACCCGGGAACTGCTCAAGTTCTGGGCAGAGGTGAATGGGGAGCGCATTCGGGGCCTGCAAGAGCAGGTGGAACAGCTCCAACACCTGCTCATCCGACTCCACGAGAGCCAAGCAACAGGCTCTGAGCCTCCTCCTTCTCAGCCTCTGCTCGAAACAGAGGACGACGGGCTTCCGCCACCTCCGCCTCTCTTCCTCGGTGAAGACGCGTTTCCTCCACCTCCGCCACCTCAGCACGACGCGGAGGACTACGCGCCGCTACAGTACGGCGACTAGGACGCGTTTCCTCCACCTCCGCCGCCTCTGCCCGATATGGGGGACGTCGCTCCCGCTCCACAGCCGCCCTGTGTAGCGCAGGTCGCTCCAGCTCCGCAGCCCGGCTGCGAGGACGGCACGCTTCTTCCTCCGCCTCCCGGCTTTGAGGACGTCGCGCTTCTTCCTCCGCCTCCCGGCTTTGAGGACGTCGCTCCAGCTCCTCTGCCGCCGACGGACGCAGCGAACAACGCTCCGGCTCCTCAGCTGGGCTTTGAGGACGGCCCGCTGCTTCCTCCGCCTCCCGGCTTTGAGGACGTCGCTCCAGCTCCACCGCCGCCGCCCAGCTCAACGCACGTCGCTCCAGCTCCGCCGCCGCCCAGCTCAGCGCACGTCGCTCCAGCGCCGCCGCCGCCGCAGCTCCTCAGCCGACGCCGAGCGTCGCTCCAGCTCCTCAGCCGCCGCCGAACGTCGCTCCAGCTCCTCAGCCGCCGCCGAACGTCGCTCCAGCTCCTCAGCCGCCGCCGAACGTCGCTCCAGCTCCTCAGCCGCCGCCGAACGTCGCTCCAGCTCCTCAGCCGCCGCCGAGCGTCGCCCCAGCTCCTCAGCCGCCGAGCGTCACCCCAGCTCCTCAGCCGCCGCCGAGCGTCGCCCTAGCTCTTAAGCCTCGCATGCGGGCGTGGATTACGCAGGCTTGCCAACCCTGCTCGACCGCCTCGGTGTTGGGGGTCCAGACTGGGACCGCTGGGGAGGGAGTCCGGGTCCTCCGGTAACGCTCCGGAGGAGCATTTTTTAGGGGGGGGTACTGTAACGGTAAACCCCTAGAGTTGGGTTTGTTTGTTTTAGTTTGGAGTTTAAGTTTAAGTCCCAGACTGCACCTCGGTCAGGTGACGTGGGAGTTCACCTGAACCGAGGTAAGATAATTAAGTTAGTTATAAATAGCCTGACTGGAGCGCAGTCAGGCGTCTAGCTTTTGTTGTCGTTATTTAGTGTATGATTTAAGTCGGTGTTTTCTTTATGTGTTGCTTTAATAATAAAAGCCGATATTGAACCGCCAGCTCGCCTCCTGCAATTATGCCACGCACACACACACGCCGACTGAAGATCCGTAACAGAGTGTCACCTTAAGGTGAGAACTTGTGCGTATATTAATCTGTTGCATGTTAAAAGTGTTGTGTATATAAAGCAATGTCATTAAAAAAAAAACACATTTTATTTCATTTTACTTTCATTGTTTTTCAGGAAATAAAGAAATGAACTGCACAGCAGACCAGTGCAAACAATTTAATAAAAGTATTTTTGACAAATCCTGTCTTCCGTCTCTGTTGTGTGCAAAAATCTGTAGAGGTTCCTCTGGGCCTCTTCTTCAATACAAGGAGGGTGACTCTCTCCTCTTATAGTGGCAATGTTGTGAAACACAACACAAGCCACTATGATGTCGCATGCCCTCTCTGGACTGACCCGGAGCCCACGCAGACACTGAAACCTAGACTTGAGGATCCCTATGGTCATCTCCACCTCGGCCTGTGTTCGGCTGTGAGCCTGGTTAAAGCATGTCTGTGGTCCAGGATCAGGTTCAGGGTAGGGTATATATATATATATATATATATATACACAGTATCAGTATTGTACACTTGAATCCTTACAGGACAGTGAATAGAGCAAAACATACCCTGAATAGAGCAAAACATACCCTGCTGAAATGTCTGGCATATTTATGACTTGTGGAGAATTCTGGCATCATGCACAGGTCCTGGCCATTTTGCATCATCATTAGTAATGATGTGAGTTGCCTCACATATTAAAAAAGTAATGAGTTTAATGATTTTAACAAGGGAAAAAATTAAGCACACAAAATTAAGTTGTTACCTGTACATTGCTACTATGAATAAATTTCCTATTAACATCGTCTACCTCATTTATTGAAAAAGCTTTAATAGGAATGTGTTTGTCATCAATGCACCCAATTACATTGGGAAACCCTGAAATAGAAAGTCATATATGGAAGGATTAAGTGTGTGTGTGTGTGTGTGCAGGATAAATACATGTATACAGTAGATATAAATAGTATGACTACATAATAAATATGCGTCATCGATTTTACTATAAAGGACAAACCTGCCACTCTGTGGAATTCCTCTTTAATAACAAACAGAGGTTTATGGCCAGGGAACTGTACACATGTGTGTAAGAAGTGCCAGGCATACAGTTGCCTTTCCCACATGCTCTGCATCGCCCACGTTGTGCAAAAAATGCCCTGACTCAAAAAAACGAAGTGCTATACAGAATGTTTTCTAAGCGCAGACCGGCCGTTTGTGACATTTGCAATATGCGGTTTTAAGAGCACGGGAAATTGAGGGAGCAACGACTGCTGAGGCTGAAGCAGGGAAACCAGACGGTTTCTGACTATGCGGTGAAATTTCGCATTTTAGCCGCGGAGAGTGGCTGGTGCGACAAAAGCTTGCTGGCCAGGTTCCGCGACGGCTTACAACCTGAACTACAGCTTGAACTGGCGTGTCGTGATGCCGGCCTGTCGCTGGACGACAGTATCGACCTGGCCATCAAGCTGGATCAGCACCTCCGCGGTCAACGAAGGCACCTCCCAACCCGGGGCGCCGCGGGAAGATCGGGTCAAAGCCACCGTGAAAGCTTCAGCAAACCCCCCAACGACCCGCACGAAAGCAACCAGACTGAACCGATGAAGGACGGCATGTCCCGCCTTTCGGCCCAGGAGCGGCGACGAAGACTATCGTCGGGGTTGTGTTTGTACTGTGTCTGTCTTTCCCCTCATAGATTCCGGTTCGGCTGGCAACTTCATCTCATCTACTTTTCTTTCCAAGCTGCGAGCTCCCGTATCGAAGCTTCCATACCCGATTCCAGTTAAAGCTCTAGATGGTCAAACTTTAAAACAATCGTCTCTTGAACAGCTCTCCATGCTGCTACGATTAACTTTCCCAGGTCATACCGAGGAGCTGAAATTTTTTGTGCTCCCTCAGGTCGACCAGCCTGTCATGCTAGGTCTTCCCTGGCTCAGCTATCACAATCTGAATTTTAATTGGGCACAATCTCGCATCACATCATGGGCGCCTAGATCCGCTAAATTCTGTAAACCATCCACATTGATGGTCCAAACAACAACCATTGAGAGTCCAAGCACCCAACTATCAATCACTATACCATCTGAGTACCGGGGAAAACACAGCCTTGCTTGCGCATTTTTGAAAAAAAAAGGTGGGGGCCTTAGGCCCTGTATTAATTATCGTGGTCTTAATGCTATCACCGTAAAGTATAAGCACCCACTGCCCCTGGTTCCGGCTGCTATCAACCAACTCCGAGGCGCCTCTATCTTTACCAAACTCGACTTTGTTAAAGGGAAAACCACAGCGCCTGCTACTACGGTATCCCGGAGGATATTGTTTCAAATCGTGGTCCCCAATTCATCGCGCAAGTCTAAAAATCTTTTTTCCAGAAATTGGGAACCACTGTTAGCCTGACGTCAGGCTACCACCCCGAGTCAAATGGGCAAGCAGAGCGGACTGTCCAAGAGCTCGGAAGGTTTCTCCGAGCATATTGTAGTAGCCGACAACATGAATGGGCAGACTGTTTAATCTGGGCAGAATATGCGCAAAATTCGTTACGTCACTCCGCGACTGGCATGACACCGTTTCAGTCTGTGCTAGGGCATCAGCGACCGCTCTGTCCCTGGGATGCCACTCCCACCGATATCCCCATGGTGGATCAGTGGTTTCAAAGAGCGGAAAAAGTATGGAAGGAAGAGCACATCAAAATCTCCCAAGCAGTTCGTAGATTTAAGAAAGCCGCCGATAGACGGCGGAGGGAAAGTCTGCCGCTCCAGGTAGGGGATCGAGTATGGCTCTCGACACGGGACCTCCACCTGAACCTCCCCTGTCGAAAACTCACCCCCAAATACATTGGTCCATTTCCCATTCTTACACAAGTAAACCCAGTCACATTTAAGTTACAGCTTCCATGCCACATGAGAATTCACCCTGTTTTTCACATTTCCCTCTTCGGGCCAGTGATTCCGGGACCCCTGGATGGAGCCGTCGCAGAGCCTTCGATCCCGGGGGCTGTGGAGATAGCGGGCGCCCCTGCATACAGGGTAAAGGAGTTGCTGGACTTCCGGAGGAGAGGGGGCTCCCTCCAGTACTTGGTGGATTGGGAGGGGTACGGCCCAGAGATACGGAGCTGGGTCCCGGCCTGAGACATTGTGAGTAAGGAACTCATAACAAAATTCCATCAAGCTTGGCTGGATCGCCCAGCACCATGACCACCGGGGCGACCCGCCCACCGGCAATTCCATCAGGCCGGTAGGTCTAACTCCCTCCAGTTACGCGGAGTGAGTGCTCGCACCCCCCTCGGAATGCCGGTCCTAAGGGTGTGTGTGTGTGGGGGGGTGATTACTGTAACATCTCTGCCACCTCAGTCCGGGAGGTTAAGATCTGGGTCACCGCATTACTGAGCCGCCGCTTTGTCTCCCCCTAGTGTGTCTGTGTGTGCATGTCTCCCTGTATATCAGCATGAAATTAAGATCACCTGTCTATCCCTGTGTGTGTCTCTATATATAGCCCACCCGAATCACTATCCTGTTGTCTGTTCACTGCCGTGCACCATTGTGTTTCGTTGGTTACTGATCTTATGTGTCTGTGTGTGTGTGTTCTCCTGGGACTGAGCGGTGTCTGCAGGAATAGGTACAGCGCAGGGGTTAAAAGGAACCGTCTTTATGGTCAAGGTCAAGGCTGAGTTCGCAGGGTTTCAGCCCCACCAGAGCTATTAGTTCTGTTCTATGTTTATGTTGCTTAACAGTGTCCAACCCTACCCGCCTGCAGACCCAAGTTTCAGTAGTTTTGTTTTCTTTTGGTTTTCTTTTGTGTATGTTAACTTGGAACCAAGAAATAAACCCTTTAATACTTCATCCTGCATCTGTGTTCGCTTCCTTCTCAGACAGACATGACAAAGTGTTAAGATTTCTCTCACAGATGATACACGCTGTGAGTTGTGCATCAATCTAAACCAACTGTCCTGTGCAGCTGTGTATATAATTATGACTTACTTGTTTTAAAGTCAATGCATTTTTATCTGTGCTGTTTCTTTGACTGTTTCACTACAGTATAAACAGGACTAGATAATGTACAAAAGATGATCACAAAATTCTAAATACAATACAAATAAACTGTTTTTCTTTGCAATTTATGACAATAAAATAATGCTCAAAGGAATATATTGCAAAATGTAAATATTTATTAACTCAATGAATCAATTGCTTTAAAGCCTGAACCAACTTTACACAATGCTGAAACTATTTAAAGAAAATGAAATTCAAATTCAAAAATTAATATTATATTTGACTAACAGGACAGATAATCAGTGGTGCTGAATTTTTACCTCCATCATTACAACAGGGGCTGAAGAATGGATAAAGTTTCTCAGTGAAAGTCTGACCAGTGAAAGAGTAGATATGAGACTTTGCATCAACATCATGGAGGGAGATCAGACCCTCCTCATAATCGACAAACACCCCCACCTTCTGAGAAGCCTGTTGTAAGGACAGGGAGGTAGAGGGAGAGTCCAGAGCCACATATTCAGTCTCATTTCTCAGCCACACACACCAGAGTCCATCTTCAGGACTGAGTGTAATCTTCCCTTTTCTGTTAATGGACTCTCTGGCCACTCCTAACTGCCACTTAGTCTTCCCACTGACCTGCACCTCATAGTAAAATTTCCCTGAGGAGAATCCCTCTTTTCCCAACACAATCCCAGACATTCCAAACCTCTTTGGGTTATCAGGGAGATTTTGTCTCTTGTCCTTAAATGTAACTTGTTTCCCATCATCAGACAGAATGAGATAGGGATTCGCTGTATCAGGATCCAGAGTCACATCCACTGAGAGACAGAAACACAGGGTACATCAGGTTTATCATTGTACAGTGTGTAACAGTGAAGAAATATATATTTAGTCATGTGATCAATAGGAGATCACAAACCTGCATATTGTTTAATTCTCTTGAGTTCTGTTCGGAGAATAAGAATATTATTGATGTCATATTTTTATGAAGTGAAATAAAATATATGATTATTGTAAATTACAACAAAATGCCATAACAATAAAACACACACGAGCAGTGATAAAAACAGGTACTTTTGTTATCAGAATCTTTATGAATTTTAGCATTTAGATCAGTAAATACTGACCAGTCTCATCAAGCTTCTCCATTTCCTCACTGAGAGTCTCCTGGATCTGAGACAGAGCTCTCCTCACAGTCTCCACACTCAGACGAGAGTTAATAGTGACATCAGTCCAGTCCTGGGTGTGTGGAGGGCTGCACAGTGACGGGTAAATCTACAGTACAGCAGGAGAGAGGTGAAATCCCTTAGCATGGGGACTGCTGTCCTGTCATGTGCTGCATTGCTATTGAGAAACAGAGGGACTCTGACCTGTAGGAGGTGGAGGTGATCCTCAGTGTGTGAGAGCTGCTCCAGCTCAGTGTTTCTCCTCTTTAGCTCAGTGATTTCCTGCTCCAGATCTTTAATGAACTCTTCAGCCTGCCTCTCTGCTGCTTTCTGCTTCTCCTCCATCACCTTAAGCAGCTCAGCCTGGCTTCTCTCAATGCAGCTCATCAGAGCACTGAAGTTCTCCACAACATCTGCTTTCTCCTTCTCTGTGTTTTTCTAACAGGAGATTAAATCAAGATTAAATATTTTATTTCATATGATTGTATCAGGACTCCACTAATGTATTTGTTTTGAAGGAGAGACTCACATTATTAAGTTCTACAGAGTGTTTTATTTCTTCAATCTTCTTCAGTCGCTCCTGGATCATCTGCTGAACTTCTGCTCCTGTTTTTTCCATCTCAGTCTGAGAAAAATATAGATGATGTTCAACCCTTGGTCATGGCATTTCATTAGTTTGCAAACTTTTACTATCCATTAATAAGTTTCAGTCTCTCACCTTCTTCTCTGCACTCTCCTCCTCTATAGAAACAGTGTTGTGAGTTTTGTGGTATGTTTCAGTACAGAACTGACACACACACGTCTGGTCGTCTCTACAGAACAGCTCCAGGGGTCTCTCATGTTTCTGGCAGATGTAGTCCTCCAGGTTCTCCACAGGCTCCATCAGTTTGTGTTTCTTTAATGAAGACACTCTCTCATGAGGTTCCAGGTGAGTCTTGCAGTAAGAGGTCATACAGATCAGGCAGGACTTCACAGCTGCACATTTCTTTTCACAGCAGGCTTCACAGAGCACCAGAGATTGGGTGGGTTTTTCTGCAGCACTGCTGGATTTCACCTGAACTGACTTCTTAAATGGAGCAGCCAGTCCAGAGATGAATGTATTCACACATAACTCTGGTCTTTTAGCAAAAGATGTTTTACACACTGGACACTGACAGTGTGAACTGCTGTCCCAGAACTCTTTGAGACAGATCATACAGTAGTTGTGTCCACATGGAGTAGAGACTGGATCAGTGAACACATCCAGACAAATGGAGCACTGGAGCTGATCTTCACACAGGACACTGCTGGAGGAAGCCATGACTGACACAGGAGACATGATGAGAGTGGATTTTAGAAAACTTTACACATTCTAATCCTTACAACACACACTGACACTGCATATATATAATATTGATTACAAACAAGGAATAAAATAATCAGTGTCGTGCTTTTATGGGAATATAATCAAGGATGGTGTATGTGATTATTAAAGTATAGTTACTAGTTGATTCTTTCTTTTCTATACAAGCCTGTGGTAAAGTGTTTATTTCCCTTCATACTACAAAAATGTATCAATGATTACAGATTGTAATAAATGACAAAGAATTTAATCTTTAGTTTCATTTAATTGTGTTTAAATCAAAAGCAGTTAAATTAACTAATTTTAATTATTTAAAGTTTATTTTGTTTAAAATTATTAATGATAAATGTATTATAGGAAATATCTCACTGTAACACACACACACACACACACACACACACACACACACACACACACACACACAAATATATATATATATATATATATATATATATATATATATATATATATATATATATATATATATATATGACTTTTCCTGCTCACTTACAGTTTAGCTTCTGTGATTTTAGTTCCTTGAAGAAAGACTGAGAAGCTTCAAACTGGAGATTGTGTCCTGCTGAAACCTGATGAATACTGATGAGATAACGGATTCACACTTCACTTTCGTTTCACCCGAGTGACATCATTAGGCCACGCCCCCGCATTCTAGAATATTTATTTATTACCCAGTTACACATTTTGGCCACTAGATGGCAGCCATTCTCCAAAGAAACTACAGATAAACATTACACATCTTGTATGTCCACATTAATACAATAAGCCTTTTTAAATGTTCACTAAAACACTTACTGAGTCATTTCTCTGTTTTTATCATAAACAAAACACTTCAATATTTCTCACTTATATTAATTAACAGTTAAAATCTTTATGGTCCCACTTTGTATTAAATGTGCATAAGCTTTGTAAAGTCATGTGCAAAAGTTATTACTCCCCTTTGAATCCTATGTGTTTTTGTGTAAAAACATAAAAAATATCTGATCATAGCGCGTGCCTTAATATTAGGCCAGTACATCTCAGATAAACAACAATAACAAATAAATTTTTCTCTTTTTTTTTCACTGTGTTAATATTTATTTATTTGAAAACAAAACAAAACAAAATCCCAGATAGCAAAAATCATGTGGTCCTGATCCGCACAACTGACTTGGGCCGGTGTCTTTTGGCACAATGGGCCACTACCGGCACAGATCCAATTTACCTTATCCGGACCAGCACTGAGCCAGCTCCGGGCCAGATGTGGATTTGAAGGAATAGATGTGGGCCAGATGTGGACCAGATCTGGTCCAGCGCTCTTTTGGATCTGGTCCAGATTCCATCTATTGTGGAATAGATGTGGGCCAGATGTGGGCTGGAATATGTTGCTGTCTGTCAAGAATTTCAAACATTTTCTATTTTCTAAAATATACATGATTAAATATCTTATTATCTTATATTGTTTTTTGTTTTTGTTTTTTGTTTTTTTTGGTCAAATTCTAACCAAGTACTGACATATACATATCATCTAATGTTAACACAACAGCCACTACTTCACTGTAAACATACAAAAACAATTACACAGAACAGATTTGAACTTAATTTCTACTTAACACAGTTTTATACTTACTGTGCTTACATAATATTCACGAAGCTTAAATAAGTGCTACACAATAAGAAAAAAAAATATTACCACATAGTTGAAATGCCTCTCTTCTTGAAATTTCAAAAATCTAAATAAGTCAAATAAGATCTAATTTGAATTTAACTAGTAAGTCACAAACATTTTTTCATGTTTTGTTGTTATGCTTTTACTAACAGAGACGTTAGGGGAGTGACAGGATAGGGAATAACATCCAATAAATGTCCTGGGTCAGTGGTCACTAGCAGTTCTTGGTCTAGTGTTTAAAGGGGTCATAAGGTCCTACATGCACTTTTTCAAGCTTTTTGGACTGAAATGTGTGTTAGGAGAGTGTGTACACAACCACTCTACAATGATAAAGAGCCGCCCAGTGATTTTCCTTTAATTTATTAAAAAAAGATGCCCCATCTGAAATTAGGCCAATCTCAAATGCCTGTCGGTGTGACGTCACACCGACAGAGGCCGCTCCCACTATAGTTGATTGACACTGGTGTTTTAGCAAAGACCCGCCCCGAGTGAGGAGAAAGCTGTCGGCCATTGTTTCGACGCTAGAGCAAGATGTCGCCTAAGCGAGTGTGGTGTACAGTTGTTGGGTGTAATAGCGAACACAGCAGTCGTCATTCGCTACTGATTTCTGAGCCGCTGGGGACGCAGTGGCTGAATTTTGTTTTTGAAGCTAACGTCCCCGCCGATCTACCTAAATGCGTTCATGTTTGCCCTAATCATTTTTCACCAGACTGCCTTATAAACAAAGGTCAATATAAAGCAGGTTTTGCTAGGAAGCTGCTCCTGAAAAATAGATCTGTACCAACGCTTCGTGTTCCTACTTCATCTTCACCAGGCTCGGTGAGTGTCATTTCTTTTTCCATGAATCTTTGCAGATCGCCTTTTCTAATAATCACGATGAATGCGGAGTGTATAAACAATGTCGTTTATAATAAACAATGCATTAAGGTGATTGTCTAGTTGCAAACAAAAGTAGTGTTTTTTTTTTACACAACCATTGAGAATATTTAATTAAAGTATATTACAAAATTTTCATTAGGACCCTAAAGAGTCATATTAAATTATGAAAAATGGGACTAGATGACCCCTTAGGTATTGTTTTTCGGTTCCAGTGCTTCCTCGACGCCCAAGGTTCCTAGTCCTCTGGCGCGACCAGCGCCCTTCTTTGGATTGGCGGGGAACTGCAAGGGTTTTTTTTACTGCAGTGCTCACTGACTTTCACTATGCAACCGGCCAGCTATCCAAATGACCAAGCCAAGATGGCGTATGTGATTTCACTTTTATCCGGACAGGCATTGCAGTGGGCGGAGGCAATCTGGTCGGCAGCAGGACCTCTGACTAAATCGTATGAACTCTTTTAGGCACACTTTAGGGAGGTGTTTGAGCGCACAGACAATGAAGAATCAGCAGGAGAACAACCATATCACCTAACCCAAGTAATCTTTCTATTCAAGACTATGCCTTACGTTTACGTACCCTTGCAGCAGCCAGCGGGTGGAATGAACAGGCCTTCATCACCACCTACCGTCACGGTTTGGAGCCCAATCTGCGGCTTTCGCTGGCAACTCATGATGATTCCATCGGTATTGAGCAGTTTATACAACTCTCCATCCGTTGTGCCACACGCATCACTTCCTGTCACACCTGTCTGAGAAACCCTACATCCCCTCTCTTTGGACGACATGTGAATCCCGGTTTCCCTGAACCCGAAGAGGAACCCATGCAACCGGACAGGGGTAGGATTTCACCGGCAGAGAGACAAAGACGGCTGACCCAGAATCTGTGCTTGTACTGTGGTAGCGCAGGGCACCTTAGGCTGGAATGTCCCATTCGTCCCCCTCGTCAAGTGGTGAGTGCTATGTCCTCTCATGTCGAAAAATTGCAACCCCTCACTACATGTGTGAACCTTACTGCTTCTCATGTTACTGTCTCTGTAGCTGCCCTCCTCGACTCTGGATCAGCCGGAAACTTCATCTCCAGGGAGCTGTGTAGACAGCTCAAGATCAAGACCACTCAGACAAAAAAACTATTCCAAATACAATCCATAACTGGGAAACCCCTGTCCAGAAAATCCGTACGTCTATATGCCGGTCCTGTCACGCTTCAAGTAGGGGTATTTCATCAGGAGGAGGTAACATTTGTGGTATTGGAAGAGTCCACGGCCGACGTCATCTTAGGACGCCCTTGGCTTATAAAGCATGATTCTGTCCTCTCTTGGGCTACAGGGAAAGTTCTTGAGTGGGGCAAGACCTGCCTTCCAAACTGTTTTCCTCGTCTTCCGTTAAAACCCCAGGTGATAGATCTACATTCAACATCAGTCGAGTCCCTTGGAGAGACAGTCAGTGGAAATCCCCCCTCAATACTTCCCTTTGCTGACGTCTTCTGCCCAAAAAGAGCCACACTATTACCACCACATCGACCATGGGATTGTGCTATCGCCCTACGTCCAGGAGAACCACTACCCCACGGACGCATTTATCCGCTCTCACTGCCCGAAAGAAGGGCCATGGAGGAGTACATCGCGGAGGCGGAATGAGTGGAAGATGGCGTTCGTAACACCTACAGGGCATTACGAATATCTGGTGATGCCCTACGGCCTGGTCAACACCCCTGCCGTCTTCCAGAACTTTATGCACGAGATCCTCCAGGACTTTCTCCATCAGTTCATCATAGTTTACATTGATGACATCCTCATCTTCTCCAAGTCTGAATCCAAGTCTAACCCTAGCACAATCAACATGTCACTAGGGTACTCCAACGTCTATGGAAATTTAAACTCTTTCTCAAAGCTGAAAAATGCACGTTCCACAAAACATCAGTCAAGTTTCTTGGATACATCATAGACCAAAGGAGAGTAAGGATGGACAAGGAGAAGGTATCCACCATTTTCACCTGGCCCGAACCCACAACCATAAAGGAACTACATCGATTTCTGGGATTTGCGAATTTTTATAAAAGGTTCATTGCGAATTACAGTACCACCACCAGTCCATTGACCTCCCTGTTACGTGGCAAACCAAGATCGTTAAAATGGACCCCGGAGGCCACCTGTGCCTTCCAACAACTCAAACACTCCTTCATATCGGCACCCATCATTGTTCATCCCAATCCCGAGCTCCCATTCGTGGTGGAGGTTGACGCCTCAACAACAGGAGTAGGGGCAATTCTCTCCCAAATGCAGGGGAGGCCACCAAAGCTCCATCCATGTGCCTTCTTTTCAAGGAAATTTAACCCAGCGGAAAACAACTATGACATCGGGGATCGTAAGTTGTTAGCTATTAAGATGGCCCTCGACAAGTGGAGACACTGGCTGGAGGGGGCAGCACACCAGTTCACGGTCCTGACGGATCATAAGAACCTACAGTACCTGAGGAAGGCAAAGAGGCTCAACCCGAGACAGGCAAGATGGGCCATGTTCTTCTCCCGATTCGACTTTAAGATATCCTACATTCCCAGTACAAAGAACACCAAAGCCGACGCCCTTTCACGGCTACACAAATCTGATGAAACCATTGAAGAACCAGCATCCATTCTCCCCGAAACACTTTTCATCAACCCCATCCAGTGGGAACATCCCACTTCCATTTCAGAACCGACCCCAACTACTCCACCCGATTGCCCGCCACATCGCAGATTTGTGCTGGAAAAGGACCGCTACTCCCTCATCCACTCCGCACACTCGTCATTAGGTACTGGGCATCCAGGGATCAGACGCACTCTCTCACTGCTACAGGATCGCTTCTGGTGGCCAAACATGGAAAGGGATGTGAGAAGGTACGTAGAGGGATGTCAGGAATGTGCAATGTGAAAGACACCACGACACTTACCAGCCGGAAAGATCATGCCACTGCCCATTCCTCAGCGCCCATGGTCACACTTGGGGGTCGACTTCATCACTGATCTGCCGAGATCAAACGGGCATACTTGCATACTAATCATTGTAGACCGATTTTTAAAACGGGATGTCAACTGATCTCTCTTCAAGGATTACCAACTGCAATGGAGACTGCAGAACTCCTTTTCAATAAGGTCTTCCGTTGCTTTGGCATCCCGGAAGATATCGTATCTGATCGTGGTCCCCAATTCATATCAAGGGTCTGGCGAGGTTTCTTCCGACTCCTAGGTGTGACCGTGAGCCTGTCCTCTGGATATCACCCGCAGACAAATGGACAGACCAAGTGCAAAATTCAAGAAATCGGCCGCATCCTTTGCACTTTCTGCCATGGCCACCAGAACTCCTGGAACCAGTTCCTTGGTTGGGCTGAATATGCCCAAAACTCACTCCGTTAACCTACAACTGACCTCACGCCCTTCCAGTGTATCCTAGGCTACTAACCCCCATTGTTCCCTTGGAACGGAGAACCATCAGATCTCCCGGCGGTAGATTTCTGGTTCCGGGAGAGTGAGAGAGTCTGGGAGGAGGCTCACCACCATTTACAGAGAGCGGTACGCAGGCATAAGGGCAATGCCAATAGACGTCGATTTATCGCTCCAACCTATAAACCAGGAGACAAGGTATGGCTCTCGACCCGAGACATGCGCCTATGTCAGTCCTGTAAAAAGCTAAATCCCAGGTACATCGGTCCCTTCACAATCCAAGAACAGATAACCCCGGTAACATATAGGCTCTAACTACCACCACAATATCGCATTCACCCAACCTTTCATGTCTCTTCATTGAAGAAATATCATGACCCTGTTTTGTCTTCCACAGGGCCTGGCCCAGAAGAGGAAACGCCCCCTCCTCCGATCATCGTGGACGAAGGTACCATCTATCAGGTCCAAAACATCCTGAACTCCCACCGCCATGGTGGTCGCCTGGAGTATCTAGTAGACTGGGAGGGTTACAGTCCATTAAAGAACTCGATACTCCTCGTCTCCACGAAAGGAAACATGGAAGGAAATCTCAGCCGACATCCGAGAATCAGCACAAGTAACCCTCTAAGAAAGACTTGCAGTATATAACACTTACTCATCTAAAACACTGCCACTAACTCTCTCTCTAACAATAAAAAACACTCATCATTCAATTTACTATCGTGTGAGTGTCTGTCTTTGTTACACACAGAAGTTTTATAATAATAGCACATTCTCATACAGTAGCATCGTGAAATTCAGGTTGCACCACTGATATTAGATTGACTGTTTAACAAATGTCCTTACAATGTTTCTGTGACTTGATCATGGTAGGACCTGTGCTGTTTATGGAGGTTCAGAAAACTTTAGGATTTCATCAAAAATTACTTAACATGTATGGAGAAGATAAACAAAGATTTTACAGGTATGTAACACAAGGGTGAGAAATTAATGACTGAATTGTTACTATGCCTTTAAGTAATAACTTGGCCAAGCATTTCATTCAGGGTGAATAGGTTTAAGAGAGGTATCTAATACTCAACTTTTTGGTATTACTCCATACTTACTGATTAACAAACTTCTTATGAGCATTTCTTTAAAGCACTTCTTTTATTGACTTCTTTCCAGTTTATTTGTCTTCTGAGGAAAACCTTGAAAGTATGTTTCATGTGACTCTTTTGGTGTTTTGTCCTCCAACAGCACCCAGAGTAGATATCTGAAAAGACAAAAATACATTATATACAATTAGTTCTTTTTGATGAGAGCAGAGAATATAATGCATATTTCAGGGGCCGTTTTACGGTGAGGACCCTCTCTGACTACAAAAGTAAAGCGAGAGATTAGTAAAGTCAAGAAGCTTTTAATGTCATTTCAACCACATATAGCTGACGCAGTACACAGTGAAATGACACGTTTCTCAAGGACGTAGACAACATAACTCAGGTCCAGGATCCAGTTGAAAAGGAAGTGTTTAGGCCCAACAGGCTCAATGTTCCAATCAGGTGCTGAGGAATGATTGTACTGTATGCTGAACTGGATGCTGAACATTCGTATGTATGTCCAGGTGTGTAAGGGCCAGGTGGAAGGTTGTGGCATCATCTGTGGAGCGGTTAGGACAATACACAAACTGCAAAGGGTCCAAGTGAGCATGCTAGCTATGTTTTGATGTGTCTCATGACGAGCCTCTCAAAGCACTTAATCACAATCGGTGTGAGGGCAATGGGACGTTAGTAATTGACTGTAGACTTCTTCAGCACAGCAACAACGGTCATTATCTTGAGGCACGTAGGAACAACAGCACTGCTCAGGGAAATGTTGAAGATTCTAGCTGTTCTGCACATTCCCTTAATGCTCTGCCAGGAATGCTGTGCAGACTTCCATGAATAAAACCTTCATAGAGTTTTCTTAACGTCAGCCATGGACAGACAGAGCACCTGATCATTGGGAGGAGGGATGGTCTTCATCATGTTGTTCTCTACCATGAACCGAACAAGTACCAATCCTTACATTAATTGGTGCCCTGAATCTAACACTCTCACCTAAAATGGTAAATTTGAGCCCAGTATCACTATAACAGTATCACAGTGGCACAGAACCACTTGGGATAATTTAGGTACAGCAACCATAAAGTAGCTTTAGACAAAAAAAAAACATACCATGTTCTGTTTAGCTCTTAAATTTCTTGAGTCTTTAAGCCATTCCTCAAATGCCTCATCATCAAAATTCAAATCAAATTTTATTCGTCACATACACAGTCATACACAGTATATCAAGTGAAATGCTTATACGACTGCTGCTGACAACTAACTGCAATATTACAAAATAAGGTTCAAAAGAAAGTTTTAGTGTGAAGTAAGATAATTAAAAAACTTTTAAATTTACATAACATACAGTGTGTGTGTGTGTGTGTGTGTATATATATATATATATATATATACTTTTCCTTTACATGTCTGCTATTTATCCGATGCTGGTATTCACTTACAGCACCACGACAAGTCGCAGGATCCCTTCTCTCGAAACGTGCGTTTTTAATCTGTAAAACCAGTTGTTATAGAAGTCACTAATATTTCGCAATTTAAAGTTTAATTTGTTTAGAATTATTGATGCTAAATGCATAGAGCTTATGCACAGCTCTATGCATAACATATTATAAAAGATCATACAAAGACACATATAAAAACATTTTAATGTGTGCTAATATCTGTTGTTTAAAGTGAATGCACTAGCAGTGTGAGTAAACACAGAGCACGTGATCGGTGACAAACTCAGTGCACTTTAAGCAGTTACAGGAGACTGGGGCATATTGTCACACTTCACACTATTTTATATAACCTGGAATTAATACATAATATTGTTTAAAATTGCACACCAAGTGAAAGAACACAGGCTCAGGCACGTGTTAATTTTTTATTTTCATCTTCTGTTTCAGTACAGACTTATAAGCCTTTAAAATGTGTGTGTGTGTGTGTGTGTGTGTGTCCAACACTGAAACAAATCTTAAGAATACTCTGGTATACAAAGGAGCTTAAGGTCAGCTCAGTAACTGTAAGGTGTCCAGGTCCTGTGGATGTTAAACAATCATAAATCAACACCCCTGGACAACAGTTTGCTTAAGCACAGCTCTAATTATTAAATAAACAATGGCGTAGAAAAAAAAAAGAAATGTTGTTTGTCTGAAGTTGGTTTTGCTTAATACTTAGACCTACAATCTGATGATATCTTTTATGTTTTCCCATCCTAACTTTTCTGTAAGACCACAATTAAACATATATTTTTAAAGCCATGTTTTAAAATAAAATTTCAGGTAATTTAGTCCGATGTGTAACTACAAAAATGAAAGCAAAACAAATAAACAGAGGTTAGTTAATATAAAACATATCTAAAGTCTTCTCTCAACAATACACACCAAAATGTTTATTAGTGATCTAAAATGAAATGTTTTGATGTTTCAATCTGCAAGTCACCATGATGGGATAAAACTCACTCTAATAGCAAACACTTTTATTTCTCCCACTGCAGACGTGAGTTTTCATAAAAGCCACAATCTCCAAAACATTCCACTGACAAATCCTTATCTTTACCTTTTTAAAATAATATTCTATCTGTTTATTTTTTTTTATTCCAGATAGTTTGTATTAGCAACATTTTGACTTTATTAGAGACTACTTGTGTTAACTTTTACCTTATGAGGAGGTTTGCAGTATTCAATCAGATATCCAACATCCAAAAAAAAAAAGCTGGGAAAGTATGGGAGAATTCAACCAAAAAGAAGTAATCTGTAAAGTCTCTTAATTATATACAATATTAAAAACTTGTTAAAAATAATTGGTTGTTGAAAATATACACTCAATTCAATTCTGCTGGTTACAATATCCTTCGAAAAAGTTGGGACAGTTGAAGGACTACCAATGAGTGTAGCATCACAATTAATTTTTTATATTTTTAACCATTTGGGCACTGAGACAAGTGGTCACTTTTATCTAGTGGGAGTTTCCTCCATTTTTCCGTTTTGCAAGGTTTCAGCTGCTCTATTATACAGGGTCTTTGAGGCCATTATTTGCAGTTTATAATTCAACAATGGGGGCAGGGGTGGCTTGGTGGTAAGGCATTAGATTGCTGGTCAGGAGGTTCCTGGGTCAAGTACTGATGGCTCCAGGCTGCCACTATTGGACCCTTGACAGGTCCTTTACCCCACAATATCTCAAATACATTCAGTCCTAAAAATGTCTTCCTGACAAAATATGTTTTCAATGTCCCACTGTCCATCTCAAATGAGACAGACCACAGAGTGCACAGAGTCTTTGATAACAGTTTTTATGTACGTCTTCCTCAAGCCGTATGTTGCATTTGCAAATGCTTTTATTACACAAAGCTTTACCTTTCCAGAGTGCCCCTGCCTACAACAGCAACACTAGTTATATATGAGTAGTGTTTCTTCTTCACAAATCTACTCAAGTAAAAATAAAAAGTATGGTGCAGTAAAACTACTAAAAAGTTACTCAAGGACGTGCACTGCATTATCTTATTATCGTATAGTCAATAACTAGAATAAAGAGTTGAGCTGCTCTGTAAGTCTTCTCCATCCCATCCTTGGGAAGACTTTGACAGGGGTTAAGGTCAAACCTCTGTAGTGTTCAGTTCATATATGAAAATCATTTCTCTTTCACAAGATTATCATCACAGGCAATCACCTTGAAACACAATATTAGGTCAGCTACATGTAGTGCTGTGTGCAAATCGGGAACAGGAATAAGAGAGATGCCAACAGGTTTAAAAATATATGTAATATATGTAAACTACCACTAAAATGCTCATATTATTGAAAAGCCCTGCTCACCTTTTGTACAGTTTCATATTTATTTAGTTTTACTTTTCTTATTTTAGATTTTTAAGCATCAGCTCACCCAAAAAACTTGGGAAATTGTCGATTAAAGGTCTACTTAACAATGTTATTTTACACCAAAATAACAATGATTCATTAAAAAAACAATTAAGCTATAATCATGTTTAAAGCTAGTGAGTGATGAGGTTAGTGTGTAATTATGACACATGCTGAATGTTACAGTGTGATATTCCACTTGTTTTTATGTTATACTGTTCAGAGTAATGGGAGTCCATCATTTAGTAATAATATCTGCTTGTGTATATTTTCTTGCATATATTTACATTTACCGATATGGACCATTTCCTTAATGCTGATTAAGAAAAAAAATAAAGAAATATTCATATTCACAAACTAATGTTTGACTAACAATTATATCTAAATATTAGATTTGAATAACAGAATATATTGAAATAGTAAATCAGGTGAGATTAAACTTCCTTTGAAGCAAGAGACAATTGTTTTATGATGCTAACAAGACTGAATGAAAATAAAATTTCAAATTCAGAACTATTTATATACGGGACAGATAAACAGTGGTGCTGAATTTTTACCCTCATCATCAGTACAGGGGCTGAATATTGGATATAGTTTCCCTGTGAAAGTCTGACCAGTGAAAGAGTAGATATGAGACTTTGCATCAACATCATAGAAGGAGATCAGACCCTCCTCATAATCCACAAACACCCCCACCTTCTGAGGAGCCTGTTTTAAAGAAAGGGAGACAGGAGGAGAGTCGTAGGCAAAATACTTTTTTTTTTTTTTCCAAGGAAATACACCAATATCCATCTTCAGGACTGGTTGTAATCTCCTTTTCTGTATTAATGGACTCTCTGGCCACTCCTAACTCCCACTTAGTCTTCCTACTGACCTGAACCTCATAGTAAAATCTCCCTGAGGAGAATCCCTCCTTTCCCATCACACAGGCACAAAAATCAAACCTCTTTGGGTTATCAGGGAGATTCTGTTCTGTCTCTCCATCTGTAACTTGTTTCCCATCATCAGACAGGATGAGATAAAGATTCGCTGTATCAGGATCCAGAGTCACATCCACTGAGAGACAGAAACACAGCGAACATCAGGTTTATCATTGTACAGTGTGTAACAGTGAAGAAATATATAGTTAGTCATGTGATCAATAAGAGCTCACAAACCTGCATATTGTTGAATTCTCTTCAGTTCTGTTTGAAAAATAAGAATATTATTGATGTCATATTTTAAAATAAAATATATTCAATAAATTCAATTCAATTTTATTTATATAGCGCTTTAAACAGTGGTCATCGTCTTAAAGCAGCTTCACAAAATTGAAAGAAATTCATTTAAAATAATAATAATAAAAATAATAAATAATAATAATAATAATAATAATAAATTGTGTATGTGTGAGAAAAAATATATACATGTGAAAAAATATATGATTATTGTAAATTGCTGATGCTGTAACAATAAAACACACACAAGCAGTGATAAAAACAGGTACTTTTGTTATCAGAGTCTTTATGAATTTTAGAATTTAGATCAGTAAATACTGACCAGTCTCATCAAGCTTCTCCATTTCCTCACTGAGAGTCTCCTGAATCTGAGACAGAGCTCTCCTCACAGTCTCCACACTCAGACGAAAGTTAATAGTGACATCAGTCCAGTGCTGGGTGTGTGGAGGGCTGCACAGTGTAAATCTACAGTACAGCAGGAGAGAGGAGAAATCCCTCAGCATGGGGACTGCTGTCCTGTCATGTGCTGCATTGCTATTGAGAAACAGAGGGACTCTGACCTGTAGGAGGTGGAGGTGATCCTCAGTGTGTGAGAGCTGCTCCAGCTCAGTGTTTCTCCTCTTTAGCTCAGTGATTTCCTGCTCCAGATCTTTAATGAACTCTTCAGCCTGCCTCTCTGCTGCTTTCTGTTTCTCCTCCATCGCCCCAAGCAGTTCAGCCTGTCTTCTCTCAATGCAGCTCATCAGAGCACTGAAGATCTCCACAACATCTGCTTTCTCCTTCTCTGTGGTTTTCTAACAGGAGATTCAAGATATCAAGATAAAATATTTAATTTCATATGATTGTATCAGGACTCCACTAATGTGTTTGTTATGAAGGAGTTATTTTGGAGGATATTTAAGAGACTCACATTATTGAGTTCTACACTGTAAAAAACTACCTATAGAATCTACCCAAAAAATGTGAGGTAACAATTTGCATTAACTTTGTTTGGGTACATTTCACCCCATATTTTTCATACAAAGTACCTAAATAAATTAGCTATAACATGCCAATTGAAATTAGGTAAAGTCTACTCATTGCATCACATAATAAATTACTTATTAAAATTAAGTAACATTATGTTTATGCAATGAGTAGGCTTTACCTATTCTAAATTGACATGTTATAGCTAATTTATTTTGGTACTTTTTATAAAAAATATGGGGTGAAATGTACCCAAACAAAGTTAATGCAAATTGTTACCTCACATTTTTTGGGTAGATTCTATAGGTAGTTTATGACTAACTAGCCAAAGTTTAACTTCATTTAAAAAAGTTCACCCGACACAGTATCATGATTATATATATATATTTTATTAACTAATCAAATAACAAAGAAACGAGGTACAAAACTATCTTTTATAAAAATAGCAGAACAAGAGAATAACACTGAATAACCATACTTAGACTTGTGTAACTGTCCCCAACATAAAGCAAGGAAGCACTCTATCCCATTCAGTGTGGAGTTTAAGTTTACCAGTCAAAGGCAGACAAATGCACCTCATGCAGACAAATGAGTCCAATTCGTAAAGACAGGAAAGTCCAAATCCTACAGACAGACACATGCACACTTGTATAAACATTTCAAATTGTAATATTTCATTTAACATAGGATTATAACGATTCTTTATTATTAACACATATATGGCATTGACCTAATCATAGCTCATAAAAGCACATCTAAAAGTCAGTTATATTCATGTTACAAAAGGAAAATGTTGTGTGACTGTCCTAATTTTAAGTAGTTTAAATTAAACTTTTTAATTTTAATAAGGAAATGGATTAAAAACATAATTTAGAAAACAAGTGTTCTAGATTTCAACACTATGTTAAACTCAATATCAACAACACCACTGTTAGCATCATATACTGGACAATTGTAGTTTTCATTTATGCAAGCTTGCTAAAGTAAAAATTTAACTACAATTAAGTTAATATGTCTATAATTTTTTTCAACACAAAAATAACATTTGTTTGAGCGACAAACAATTCTTAAACACATCTTTAATATCAGGCAAATGCATATTTTAAATGCTGTAGCTAAAGCTTAACTCCAAACTTCTTGTTTTACCAGCAAAAAACACAAATACTTATATTTAAACGTTAGCTTTCTGTAATTAAAGTTATTTCTATCTTTTTCGTTAACTTTATCTGTTAGACTTTGGCTAAGGCAATCACTAGTTAGTTATAAGAGTTGACTATCTTACTAGCTAATGTTTCGGTAATTTAAAACAGTTTGTGCTTTATTACTTTACAGGCATAAAATACGAGACAATATTTTATTCCCGGTAAAACGTTTGAAAACGTGTTTTTTTTTTTTTCCGTACCACTTATACCTAACTAATGCGGGGGAAAATACTTTTTCTCCTGTACATTACCATTAGCTAAGCTAGCTTGTTATGACAAATGTTTGCCTAAAGAAAGCTACAAATGTGAACTCCTCATCAAACATACAACAATGACCACAAATCTTATGAGAGATAAGAATAAATGTTACCCTTTGCTTTCATGATATGATAAATAGACAGCATGTTACAAACATATCTTACCTTCAGCCCAGAAGCTTGACAAATGAACATGTGCCTCAAATAGCTCATGCTTACAACAGATCCAATGTTTTGGGGTATATATTACAATGTTTTTTTAGGTTGCAGTTATTACTATAAATAATTAGGTAATGTGGGTAAATTTTACTCATTATTATATAATTAAACTTGATGACAAAAATAATAGGTAAATGGTAGACTATTTGCAAGGGTAGTATTTACCACCCACCAAAATCATTTTTTACAGTGTACAGAGTGTTTGATTTCTTCAATCTTCATCAGTCGCTCCTGGATCATCTGCTGAACTTCTGCTCGTGTCTTTTCCATCTCAGTCTGAGAAAAATATAGATCCTGTATAAACCTGTTAATGTAAACAATTTTCAAGGTTTTACTCTCCATTAATAAGTTTCAGTCTCTCACCTTCTTCTTTTTAATCTCCTCCTCTATAGGAACAGTGTTGTGAGTTCTGTGGTCTCCTTCAGTACAGAACCGACAGACACATATCTGGTCGTCTCTACAGAACAGCTCCAGGGGTCTCTCATGTTTCTGGCAGATGTAGTCCTCCAGGTTCTCCACAGGCTCCATCAGCTTGTGCTTCATTAATGACAAAACTGTCCTGTGAGGTTCCAGGTGAGTCCCACAGTAAGAGGTCATACAGGTCAGGCAGGACTTCACAGCTGGACATTTCTTTTCACAGCAGAGCTCACAGAGCACCAGAGATTGGGTGGGTTTTTCTGCAGCACTGCTGGATTTCACCTGAACTGACTTCTTAAATGGAGCAGCCAGTCCAGAGATGAACGTATTGACACGTAGTTCAGGGCGTTTAGGGAATTCCTCCTTACACACTGGACACTGACAGTGTGAACTGCTGTCCCAGAACTCTTTGAGACAGATCATACAGTAGTTGTGTCCACATGGAGTAGAGACTGGATCAGTGAACACATCCAGACAGATGGAGCACTGGAGCTGATCTTCACACAGGACACTGCTGGAGGAAGCCATGACTGACACAGGAGACATGATGAGAGTGGATTTTAGAAAACGTTCCACAGTGTAATCCTTACAACACACACTGACACTGCATATATATAATATTGATTACAAACAGGAATAAAATAATCAGTGATGTGCTTTTATGGGAATATAATCAAGGATGGTGTATGTGATTATAAAAGTATAGTTACTAGTTGATTCTTTCTTTTCTATACAAGCATGTGTTAAAGTGTTTATTTCCCTTCATACTACAGAAATGTATCAATGATTACAGATTGTAATAAATGACAAAGAATTTAATCTTTAGTTTCATTTAAATGTGTGTTTAAATCAAAAGCAGATAAATTAACTAATTATAATTATTTAAAGTTCATTTTGTTTAAAATTATTAATGATAAATGCATTATAGGAAATATCTCACTGTAACACACACACACACACACACACACACACACACACACAAACACACACACACACATATGACTTTTCCTGCTCACTTACAGTTTAGCTGCTGTGATTTTAGTTCCTTGAAGAAAGACTGAGAAGCTTTAAACTGGAGATTGTGTCCTGCTGAAACCTGATGAATACTGATGAGATAACGGATTCACACTTCACTTTCGTTTCACCCGAGTGACATCATTAGGCCACGCCCCCGCATTCTAGAATATTCATTTATTACTCAGTTACACATTTTGGCCACTAGATGGCAGCCATTCTCCAAAGAAATTACAGATAAACATTACACATCTTGTATGTCTACATTAATACAATAAGCCTTTTTAAATGTTCACTAAAACACTTACTGAGTCATTTCTCTGTTTTTATCATAAACAAAACACTTTAATATTTCTCGCTTATATTAATTAACAGTTAAAATGGTTATGGTCCCACTTTGTATTAAATGTGCATAAGCTTTGTAAAGTCATGTGCAAAAGTTTTTACCCCCCCCCCCTTAATTCCTGTGCTTTTGTGTAAAAACAAAAAATATCTGATCATAGCGTGCCTTAATATTAGGCAAATACATCTCAGATAAACAACAATAACAAATAACTTTTTTTCTTTTTTTTTCACTCTGTCAATACTTATTTATTTAAAAACAAAACAAAACAAAATCCTGGATAGTAAAAATCATGTGGTCCTGATCCGCACAACTGACTTGGGCCGGTGTCTTTTGGCACAATGGGCCACTACCGGCACATATACAATTTACCTTATCCGGACCAACACTGAGCCTGCTCCGGGCCAGATGTGGATTTGGAGGAATAGATGTGGGCCAGATTCGGACTATGTTGCTGTCTGTCTAGAATCATAACAATATATATATATATATATATATATATATATATCCAACACAACAGCCACTACTTCACTGGTAACATGCAAAACACAATTACACAGAGCAGATTTGACCTTACTTTATACTATAAGTTTTATACTTACTGTGCTTACATAATATTCACCAAGCTTAAATCAGTGCTACACAATAAGAAAAAGACGAATTATTACCACATAGTTGAAATGCCTCACTTCTTGAAATTTCAAAAATCTTAATAAGTCAAATAAGATCTAATTTTAGTTTAACTATTTAGTCACAAACATTTCTCCATGTTTTGTTGTTATACTTTTACTAACAAAGACGGTAGGGGAGTGACAGGATAGGGAATAACATCCAATAAATGTCCCGGGTCAGTGGTCACTAGCAGTTCTTGGTCTAGTGTTTATGTATTGTTTTTCTGTTTCAAAGTAAAGTTATAAAAAATAAAACATAAATAAAATCACACAAAAGTATTTTTTTCCGAAAGATTTATTGACCAAAAAATAAATAATTTTTTAGTTGCTAAATATGGCAAATATATAAATGATTTGATTTAGCTGACCAAGGGCACACATTTGGATTGTAACAGACTCTTTTTTTTTCCCCCAGTTCACCTGTGTTCCTAATTCTAGTTCGCTTTTTCCTTTCTGATCATGGTTACATCGTTACGCCATGTGTGTTCATAGGCTTCAGAAATATCTTATGTTTAGTCATTCAAACCTGAATCCTAAACCTAAAAACTGTTTATTTCACTTGCATCTTTGTTCATGTACTAATGCTAATTTGTTACTTCATTACTATTTATTTGACATTAATAATGTTTGAAACTTATATCAAGTTTTTTTTTTGCGTTTTTTATAATTAAATAAAAGTTTGATTAACGTTTATCATGGTCAAGCACCATTTCTCACTAATAATGGTATGGTAATAAAGAAACTGCCACCATGTTTCTTGTATCTGAATTTACCTCAGTTAATGCCTCTTTGACTCTTTAACGCTCTTTCCGGCCACCGCCACAGTCAGGGGCAAGACTGAACCAACAGATGGCATAAGAATCTCTTATTGTCTGCTGCTGTTACGGAACTGGGGTGTGGACTTGACATTAGGCATAGTGGAAAGCGTGAGAACTTGGAATGAGTCTTTATTTACACCAACAGAACATAAACAGACACACCAGGAAACTAAAGGTCTGCGACTTGGGAACTAGGAGATTACATAGGCTAGGAGATAAAGGGACAAACAGAACTAAACACAAAGGCTAACCTGGCTAGTGGATCATCATAAACCACTGAACACAACATGAGCTACACAATGAGCTAAATGTGGCTTGAGCTAAACATAACCTAGGGCTACCGTGAACAGGAGCTAAGCTACCAAGGGTGAAGCAAACATGGCTAGGAGATATCTATAACTAACTAAACGTAACCGAAGCTAAACCAAACAAGGAGTTAACCAAAACAGAGAGCTACACAGACAGAGCTAAACCTGTCAAGGGGCTAAGTGAGACTCGGTGCTAAAGAAGATATGGAGCTAAACAGTAATTTACCTAAACACCATTTAAACTAAACATCATTTAAGCAAAACAGGGAAAACCACAGACCAGGAACATTGCATGACGCAGAGACACAGAATTCATAACTAGGTAACTCAACAGACGCAACAGGAAAAACTACAGACAAGACTATTTAACAGAAACTAATCAGGTACTTTTAATTATCTGCCTCGGTTCAGGTGAGCGCTTCAATCACCTGACCGAGGTGCACATTGGGAAATAGAGTTCAAACTGAAAGAAAACCCAAAGGAAAACAAAATGGCAGCTCTGCGCATGGCGCCCTCTGCTGGCGTTCCGTGACAGCTGCATTGGTCGAAGACTGTTTTTTTCTTACAGCCCCTGTAAAAAATAAATAAATAAATAAAAGAATCTTTAACTTACACAGAATAATAAGCTCCATAATAATGGCACATTCTCATAGCTCTATGAAATTCAGGTTGCACCAATGATATTACATGGACTGTTTAACCAATGTCCTTACAATGTTTCTGTGACTTGATCAAAGCTATCTATGGAGGTTCAGAAAGATTTAGGATTTCATCAAAAATATTTTATGGGTATGTAACACAAGGGTGAAAAATTAATCACAGAATTTTTACTATCCCTTTGAGTAATAGCTTGGCCAGATCTTTCATTTAGGGTGAATAGGTTTAAGTGAGGTATCCACTGTAATACTTACTGTAACTTTTTGGTATTACTCCATACTTACCGATCAACAAACTTCTTGTGAGCATTTCTTTAAAGCACTTCTTTCCATTGACTCATTTTCAGTTTATTTGTCTGGCTACTGCATCTGAGTAAAACCTTGAAAGTATGTTTCATGTGACTCTTTTGGTGTTTTGTCCTCCAACAGCACCCAGAGGAGATATCTAAAAAAGACAAAAATACATTATATACAATTTGTTATTTTTGATGAGAGGAGAGAATATAATGCATATTTCAGAGGCCGTTTTACGGTGAGGACCCTCTTTGACTACAAAAGTAGAGCGAGAGATTAGTAAAGTCAAGAAGCTTTTAATGTCATTTCAACCACGTATAGCTTTTGCAGTACACAGTGAAATGAAACATTTCTCCAGGACGTAGACAACATAACTCAGGTCCAGGATCCAGTTGAAGAGGGAGGTGTTCAGGCCCAGTAGGCTCAATGTCCCAATCAGGTGCTGAGGAATGATTGTACTGAATGCTAAACTGGATGCTGAACTTTTGTATGTATGTGCAGGTGTGTAAGGGCCAGATGGAAGGTTGTGGCATCATCTGTGGAGCAGTTAGGACGATACGCAAACTGCAAAGGGTTTAAGTGAGCATGCTAGCTATGTTTTGATGTGTCTCATGAAGAGCCTCTCAAAGCACTTATTCACAATGGGTGTGAGGGACGTTCGCAATTGAGGCAGGAAACTGTAGACTTCTTCAGCGTGGGGACAACAGACATTATCTTGAAGCATGTACAGTATAAATAACAGCACTGCTCAGGAAAATGTTGAAAATGCTATATGTTCTGCACATTTCCTGAACACTCTCTGCTCTAATCACACCACGCAATGCACCACGTTCCCTCCGATCCTCCAGCACTGCTCGACTCATCCCACCATCTCACAGGGATCGAGGGCGGCATTCATCCAGGCTCTTTACTGTTCAGGCACCTAGGTGGTGGAATGAACTTTCTCTAGATGTCCGTACACATGAGACTTTGACTATCTTTAAACGACGACTCAAGACGCATCTGTTTCTCCAGTACTTGAACTAACCCCCTCCCCCGCCCCCCTCCTCCCAAAAAAAAAAAAAAAAAACCTCTTCCCAGTCGTGTTGGACTAATGACACTTAGTTATTAACCTAGTTAACCCAGTGTAAGTATGTTTCCAATGATGTAAACTTTAAAGCACTTTTTGTAAGTCGCTCTGGATAAGAAACTGAACGAGTACCGGTACAGAGTAAATGGCTCAGAGTAAATGGAGCAGCCTGTGCAACAGTGAACTTTGGCTGCTATTGATCCTCTCGTCGGTTCACCAGTTTTAATTCTTTGCACCACTTTTGGTCGATTCTTAACATTGTTCTCACCATGTGTGGTCATTGCAGGCCAGGAACATCCTACATCGCCATCAGTTTTGAAGTTGCTCCGACCCACTCCTCTAGCCATCACAATCTGGCCCACATCAAAGTCACACAAATCCTTACGTTTTCCCATTCTTTCTGTTTCCCACACATCCACTTCAGGAAGAACATGTTCACTTGCTGCCTAATATACCCCACCCACTTCCATCCGCCATTAGTACAGGATTATTGTAACTGTAGCTATTGTACATCCCCCAACAATTGATCGGGAAGCTGAGCGTGTTGGGCCGGAACACCTCCCTCTGCAACTGGATCCTGGACTGTCTGACCTGAAGGCCTCAGTCAGTACGGATGGGGAACTGCACCTCCAGCACCACCACACTGAGCACTGGGGCCCCACAAGGCTGTGTGCTCAGTCCCCTGCTGTTCACACTGCTAGCTCACGACTGTGTAGCAACTCACAGTTTAAATCAAATTATTAAGTTCGCTGATGACACGACCGTGGTGGGTCTCATTAGCAAGAACGACGAGTCAGCATACAGAGAGGAAGTGCAGAGCCTAACAGACTGGTGTAAAGACAACAACCTGTCTCTGAATGTTGACAAGACAAAGGAGATGGTTGTTGACTTTAGGAGGACATGAGGCGACCATTCTCCGCTGAGCATCAACGGCTCCTCTGTGGAGGTCGTCGAAAGCACTAAATTCCTGGGTGTCCACCTAGAGAAGGACCTCAGCTGGTCCCTCAACACCAGCTCCCTACACAAGAAAGCCCAACAGCGTCTCTTCTTTCTGAGAAGACTGAGATAGCCCAGCTTCCACCACCGATCCTGACCACCTTAGAGGAACTATCGAGAGCATCCTGAAAAGCTGCATCACTGTCTGGTTTGGGAATTGTGCCATATCGAACCGCAAGACCCTACAGCGGATAGTGAGGACAGCAGAGAAGATAATCAGGGTCTCTCTCCCCTCTATTGAGGACATCTACACCACACGCTGCATCGGCAAAGCCCCCAGCATTGTGGCTGATCGGACACACCCATCACTCACACTTCACACTCTTGCCATCTGGAAAAAGGTACCGAAGCATTCGGGCACACACATCCAGACTGTGCAACAGCTTTTTTCCACAAGCTATCCTTCTTCTCAAAAAAAGGGACCGGACAAACACACACACGCACGCACACACAAACACACACACACACAAACATTATCACTCAGCTTAACTCAACTACCTCAAAACATTGAGATTGGACTGACTATCCAACGCAAGCGCAGACACACTGACCTACACCACCAAACTATCGTACACACCAACCTGTAAATGCTCTTTTGCACAATATTCATTACTGGACTACTTTTGCACTAACTTCTTAACGTCTTGTCACTACCTCAACTCATCAACTCAACACCTTATTATTATGTTATGTTATGTGCGCACTGTCACTTTGTTGCTTTTGTTTGCACATTTGCACGTGCACTTTATGTTGTCTGTTGGTTGTCTGTAAAAACCGTGTAGATAGTCTTCCTTAGTTAGTAAGTTTTTGTTAATTTATTTTGTAATTTATGTTAGATCAATCTGTGTTGTCTTTGCTAGCCAGCTAACTAGGCCAGTTAGCTAGTCTATTTTTTTTTTGTTAATTTATGTTGTAAATTTATGTTGCATGTAGCACCTTGGTCCTGGAGGAACGTTGTTTCGTTTCACTGTGTACTAACTGTATATGGTTGAAGCGACAATAATGCCTACTTGAACTTGAACTTGTAACAAGGGCCGGACTGTGACAGTTAAATTATTGGGTCAGATCAACTCCAAAACTTCTTGTCTGGTCCTTTCCTGGACTGCAGTGGTCAGGACCTACCATATATATAAATGTCACTAAAAGAGCCATTTTTAGGACATTTTTAATTTTAGCAATTTGAAGAGATCTAATGGAACCCATGTGCACAAATACTATGGTCATTACGGCACTCTAATTTTCCCATATCACAGGAAGTGTTATGTAAATCCGTATGTGGTGCTTCTGTGTATGTTTTAATTCTTTTATGTATACTGCGGTTTTGTAACTTATTATTGTTTTCAGCAATTTGCCATGCATTAATTATACATGTACTGTATAATCTATAATTATATAAGTTACTATTTTTATTTAATATGGTGAGTGTTTTTTTTACTCAGCATTGTGGTGAATTGTATCATGTTTACTGGGAATTGTAAATTATTATTCACTGCTTCTATACAATTATTTTATAAATTTAAATAATACATATATTTTATATAGAATTTTAATATAAAACAAATATATCTATATTATTTTACATACTCTTTAAGAAAAAAATATATAGACGTAAATAAAAATATATTATTAATATTAAAATATTATATAATATAATTTCTTCAGAAGTAAATCTTCGTCCTTGTAGGGCTGCTTTCAGGGGACCAAACAGGTGAAAGTCCAGTCGAGCGAGATCAGGACTAAAGGGAAGCAAAACCAAGTTTTTGCAGAGTGTCGACAGTGTGGGCAGAAGTGGGCAGATTTTCTTCTGGATCATTAAAATCAATCAACCAATCAATCAATCAATCAATCCATCCACCAATCCATCCATCCATCCATCCATCCATCCATCCATCCATCAATCAATTCATCAATCCATCCATCCATCAATCCATCCATCAATCCATCCATCAATCAATCCATCAATCCATCCATCAATCAATTCATCAATCCATCAAGCCATCCATCCATCCATCCATCCATTCATCAATCAATTCATCAATCCATCCATCCATCAATCCATCCATCAATCCATCCATCAATCAATCCATCAATCCATCCATCAATCAATTCATCAATCCATCCAGCCATCAATCCATCCAGCCATCAAATAATAGAATTAGAATTTTGAATATTAACTTTGTGTTAGATCTTTTATGCTGATGTTGAAGTGTGTGTGGCCTCAGCTGCAAGTGTCTGGGACAAAGAAATACACTCTCACACACATTGACAATCTTTACACAAGATTCAAAACTAGTCTGGGCTTCTTTGTTAGAGGATATTGAGGAAATTGCACCTTATTCCTAATATCACAGAGTAAATCTGGTCTTTTGTGGAATTTACCCTCTCTTTAAAGAAATATGTTTTCTGGAACTTATCTGTAGCATGAAGTTAAAAAAAAATACATTTGCTTTTCTGTTATTCACAAGTTTGGACTATTTTAAATGACAGTTGAATGCATTAAAGAAGAAGTTTTTTTTTTTTTTTGGTGAACTTGGTGAGTTGTTTTCTATGTTCAATTACTCCAAATTACAGTTTTTCTCGATTGGTTTGGCTCATTTCTTAAAACCGAGATGACATTCTCAAAATAACATGGACAAATCTCCAAACCACCTTGCAATTGTTCACAACAGAATGTCATTTCTCATTGGTTTTATCAAATTGCAAATGCTTTAGTACATGTCTCAAGTGACTCTGTGCTTTTTTTCAAATGATTATGTACAAGTAGCTACAGTTAGCACAATGAGCCCACATTTAGCACATTTTCCAAATAAATAGATCTTGCTGATCTAAACTGATTAGTTGATTTTTCAGTGAAATGGTTACTCTCTCCAAAACATATCAGCATGGTTTCATTGTGTAAGTCATCATATGCACAATTGTCTGTTCAACTGTCAAAATTAGTCAAGGATATAATACCATGAAAGAATTTCTTGGAACATTTGATAAATTTATGACAGTAATTGACAATCAATCAGGTTGTCTATCATTGTAACACTATTACAGTAAGACATGGTTACCACTTTTTTTTGTTTTGCTTTATCCTTTTTACCTTCAGAATCCAGCTTTGTGTGACTAGAGCATTTTGCCTAGAAATTGTCTTCAGTTTTTCACTCCCTCTTTTTACAGTAGTACTCTTTTTGCAGTATCTGTCTCTACTTGACTGATTAGATTTATTTTTATTCTATTGTAGAGAATAATGGCATTAGAAGGCAATGAAACCCTTCACATCCTAGTGTTCGTTGATGAAGCTGGCTTCAACCTGGCCAAAGGTCGAAGGCGTGGCCGTAACATCATTGGCCACCGAGCCACTGTGGATGTCCCAGGCCAGCGAGGAGCAAATATAACAATGTGTGCCGCTATATCAGAAAGAGGTGTGGCCACACACATTCCCAGTTTAGGGCCCTACAATACACAAAAGCTCCTCAATTTTTTGGACCACCTTTATACTGATCTGATCCCGGAAAATGAGAGAGGTGAAGAAGGACCTCAGCTACCACATTATGTCATTGTGTGGGATAATGTGAACTTCCACCGTGGCCCACGCATCAGATCCTGGTTCACCACCCATCCCTGGATGCTAATGGAGTTTCTTCCACCTTACTCTCCTTACCTAAATCCAATTGAGAAGTTTTTTTCAGCTTGGAGGTGGAGGGTGTACATGTATGATCATCAGGCTCAAGACCAGAGGGCCCTGCTGCATGCAATGGATGCTGCATGTGAGGACATCACAAGGGATCAATGTAGGGGATGGTTGAGACATTCACGCCGCTTCTTTCCTCGCTGCATCGCAAGAGAAAATATCGGTTGCGATGTGGATGAGAATTTATGGCCTAACAGAGAGCCTCGCGTCGATGGCCAGGAGGATGAGGATGGTGGCCAGGAAAGAGAGGGTGACAATGGCGACCACTGAAAATATTACTGTACTATAGTTCTGAAACTTTATTTACAGTATGGTAGGCTAGAGTTTTTTTTGTTTTTTTTGTTTTTTTGTTTGTGTTTATGACTGTTCACATTTACAGAATCCTGTATACGTTTTCTTTTCACAGTATGTTCTCTAATGTTAACATTTCTTTGTACAAAAAAAATGTTTACAGTGTCCTTGAGTATGAGTGGTTTATTGGAGGCTGCTTTTACTGTAAAATTTTTTTGTTTTATTCATAGTTGTATTCTGTTGCTAGACCTGTGCCTCAGTGACAAAACGTCCAAGCATTTTGACTTGCAGTGCTTAAACAATGCCAAAGGTACAATGCATTTTGGGGGCATTGACTATTTATATGAGAAGGATATTTAGTTTTGACACATGGATAAACTGTTTTGAGAGAGATATGAGCTTTTGCAGGGGATCCATGGTGTTGTGCTAAACCATCCAGGTTATTTTGACAAAAGCACTAAATGAATGCACGTTTGCCAAGGCAATTGAGAAGGATTTGTGCTATTTTGACTGTACTGACCTTTTATATGGGAAAGGAATCTGCTTTTGAAGCATGGATGAAAAGTTTGGAGAAAGATATTTGATTTTGCTAGTAAGCTATAATGTTGAGCAGAACTGTAAGACTGTTTGGCCAAATGACCTTATGGTTTTGAGAATGTCATCTCGGTTTCAAGAAATGAGCCAAACCAATCGAGAAAAACTGTAAAAACAGTTTACACTTTTCTAGTTAGAAATCTGTGCACATCTGAATGTGTAAATTTGAGGTTGGTTTTAATACAAAAACTGTTAGCAACAGTAGTTTAAATAAATGTACTTTTTATTGAACTTTTTTAAACCATGAAGCTAATGTAATTTATAGAATTAAACAACTGATTTAACTTTGAAAATAATCCTTAAAATTAGCCAGATAGTCCAACACCCCCCAGCCCTCTTCACAGAAAGCCAGTCTTGTGGATGTTTCCTCTGAAAATGTCTTTTTTTTCTTGTCTTACATAAAATACATAATTGTACAACAAGTTAAAAAAAGGTTCATTTGTGTTATGAGTAACTTTTCCTGTATGCAAAAATGTGACTTGTTTTGTATTTTTCATTTGTTATAAAAAATCTTAAAGAATAATTTTTTGGTGTACTTGATGGAAATCATTAGTATTAGATGTTTTGTCCTGAGGGGACTTCAAGTCATTTTTGGCAATGATGCATTTATGATCTTTAAGAGCAGCTCTGTGAGTAATTTTATTTTAATTATTATTGTTAGTTACTTAATATTTTACGTATCATTGCCATTTTACTGTATGCTTTAAATTTAAGTTGATTTTAACTTGATTTGTCTGATAATGTGCCTTTCCTGTTATCAAGAGGTAATACATTACTGCATAAATTATGGAAAAATTCAAAATGCCTGTTTTACACAACATTACAACAGAAAAACTACAGTGAATTATAAAAAGCAAACTAAAAGACATAAGATCATATAGTCATATATTGACAGATTGCAGTTTACCAGAATTTCTTCTTTATTGTCTTGTCTGTCACACAATGAAGAATCTTAATGATGGAGAATCCTTGGATATTCCAGTGGGAATTCTCTGCTATGAGAACAACAGAGCCACAAGCCCTACATCACCACAACTGAAGCCCACAAGAGTGAGGATCATCCTAGAGGGCAGCCTTGTAATGGATTCACTCACCAACCTGCCTCAAGCTATGTGTCTCTTGATTGACTTTACCTATGCAATCCACTTGGAGTACCCAAAGTCCATGATAAACACTTTTATCTTCATTCAGGAACTTGGTAAAACTCGGATCAAAGTGAGCTACTAATTTTATAGGGCGGTGACCCTGCACTGTGTTTTAATAAAATAAAAATAAAAGCTGCATTGTGTGTTCATTGACAAAAGAAAATGCAAACTGATCTGGAATTTTCCTATCCCAATTATTTTAGTACAAATATGATATTAAGTGTATTTGAAGTAAAATATTAAGTTCTGAGTATTTTGTATTTAAGTTGACTCTACTTAGCCAAAAATAAATAAATTAAGTGTGTATGAGTTTAAATATTGCATTTTGACTGTTTTACATTTAAGTTGACTCTAATTAACCAAACACACTAAAAAACGCTGGGTTGTTTTTCTACCCAAGCGCTGGGTTGCCTCTGTTGGGTCATTTTTCTGGGTTATTTACAGAGAGTTGGGTAGTTTTTGTGTAACCCAGCTGCTGGGTTGAAGTTTGCTTGGCTCCTCCCCCAAAGTTCACCGGTGTATTCAGCGGCTGTCAGTCAGAGCTTCGTGTCTCTCTTGAGCTCCCACACCGCTGATGACGGTTCATTTTAGGGAAAATGACGTTAAATACAAGGTCTGTATTCACATGTTCACTCACCTAAGTCACATATGACTGAAAAATTATTACTCTATGTAAGATTTATTACTGTTACTGTGTTAAGGATACACTCAAACTTTCAGGCTGGTCTGAGGTAAGATAATTTAGCTGACAATAGCTGCTATAGTTAGCCAAAGAACCCCCACCCATTTGTGAAAGAAACGGATAAGATGTCTGAGCTTTTTTGTCTTTTTTTTGTAGAATGTTTGCAGGGTGACGAAACTGTAACTGTAGTCTTAGCATGACGCTAGCATTTAGTTAGGTCGGTAGCGTTAGCAAACACATTAACATTAGAACTTTATTAATCTCACTGCTTGAGAGAATAAAATGCTGGGGTTTTAGAAAACACTGACCCTCTCACAAATATACACACCTGCTAACCCTCCCGTTTTTCACTAGCAAGTAATTTACTCCGCGGTCAAAATTCGCTCGCGTTTCTCCCGAGTTATAACAATATTTTACACCTTTCCCCCTTTGGCAAGTATGCAAGTATGACTGCTGCATGTAAGCTAACCAGGTAGTCCTCTTTAACCAAAGTTGCTTGTGACTCAGGCTAAATTAAGTAAGCTGTACAGATAACTACTAGATGGAAGTATTAATATTTGGGTGATTGTAATGTGCCAGTATGACCCCAGCTATGACAATGCATTTCCTCGGTAATTAGCTTAAAATCAACGCAGACCACAAGATCAACTAGTCTGACTAAAAAAAATATATATATGAGCTTTATCCCAAAAGCCATGCTTATTTTGCTTATTTTATTTTTGATAGTAGCTGTCTCCATGTTTTTGTTTCAGGTTACCTATACCTAAACCTTTGTAAATTTTTTATTTAGTATAAATCCTATTACACATTAAATTGATAGTCTTATTCAGTTTAATCTTTGTTATTCAACAAATTTTTAACTTTCTTTTATTTCTTTAAGGTTGGCACCAACATGGTGGAATACCTCCAGCAGGCTGAAGTGTCAAGGCCGTACCCCTACATCCTGACGTTGGCAGATAATGACCAGCGCTGCTCTCAGGCATTCGTCATTCTGGTGGGACAGGCTGTGGAGCAATGCACACTACTTGGGGAGGTTGATGTGTGCTTCAAGGCATTTTATATTTTTGACATTAACTATCCAAAGCAGTGTGCTCCTGTATAGGACTTTCTGTAATGTTGATATGAAATAGCGAGGCCTACTTGAAAAGTCATAGACAGTGTTTGTATGTTAAAATGAGACCATGGCTGGATAGTTTTGTTCTGCAGAAAAGATATCTAATGTCACAGAGAGATCCTGCTCTGTAGAAGCTGCCTCAGCCTATTTGTGTTATTACTCCATTCTGCCCTTGTGAGTAATAGTATAGTAATGATGTCGTTGTTGATTATCTGTTCTTGTGCTTTTGAAAAATTAATGTTTTTCTATGAACATTTAATAGGATGTTGTTTATTGCATATATGTATGGTTTGCAAAACTTAAGTTTTTTTGTAATAAACCAGTATATCAAAGTAATTTAACTGTTTAATAGACATGGGTAGTTTTTTTTTTTTTTTTTTTTACAGATTCACTGTACAACATGAAAATAACAATTTATGTGGTAGAATTAACCTAGCATTATAGTTAAATATGACCCAGCATTTGGGTTGAATATTTAACCCATTTTGCTGGGTTAAAAAAATAACCCATTTTGCTGGGTTAAATTAACCCAGCATGTAGTTTGTCCAATATTTACCCAGCAGCTGGGTTAAAAACAACCCAGATTGGGTTGTTTTTAACCCAGCATTTTTTAGGGTGAATGTATTTTTTTTTACTGTCAATTAGTTAAATCATTTGCCTTAAATGGTTTAAGTACAATCATCTTAGCAGGGTTTATAGTGTGTACACACACACACACACACACACACACACATACCAGTATTCTACAGAGATTGATGCTTTATATTTTATATTTGTCATGACAAAAAAGCGCCTTTCTTGAATCTTAACTCTCACTCGCATGAACATGGGCGCACACACACACACACACACACACACACACACATGGACACAAAAACCAGTTTGCCGACAGAGACTCTCATTCATAGAAGAAAAAATGCTTTATGCGCACACACATGGTAACAGTGTTATAGTAAACAGTATAAGCGTACACAGATGTTGACTATATGAGTGACGCACACGCAGTGAGACCGAGCATGAGAGACGATTATCCACAATACTGCTCGTATTTGAACACCTCATTAGTTTACAGAGTTAAAACGTAACTAATGTTGCTGTTTCTGTGATTGTTTCACTACAGTATAAACAGGACTAGATAATGTACAACAGATGATCACAAAATTCTAAATACAATACAAATAAACAAACAAAAAAATTAATATTATATTTGACTAACAGGACAGATAATCAGTGGTGCGGAATTTTTACCTCCATCATTACAACAGGGGCTGAAGTCTGGATAAAGTTTCTCAGTGAAAGTCTGACCAGTGAAAGAGTAGATATGAGACTTTGCATCAACATCATAGAAGGAGATCAGACCCTCCTCATAATCCACAAACACCCCCACCTTCTGAGGAGCCTGTTTTAAAGAGAGGGAGACAGATGGAGAGTCCAGAGCCACATATTCAGTATCATTTCTCAGCCACACACACCAGACTTCATCTTCAGGACTGACTGTAATCTTCCCTTTCCTGTTAATGGACTCTCTGACCACTCCTAAACCCCACTTAGTCTTCCCTCTGACCTGAACCTCATAGTAAAATCTCCCTGAGGAGAATCCCTCCTTTCCCAACACACAGGCACAACGATCAAACCTCTCTGGATTATCAGGGAGATTCTGTTTCTTGTCTCCATGTGTAACTTGTTTCCCATCATCAGACAGGATGAGATAAGGATTCGCTGTATCAGGATCCAGAGTCACATCCACTGAGAGACAGAAACACAGCGAACATCAGGTTTATCATTGTACAGTGTGTAACAGTGAAGAAATATATATTTAGTCATGTGATCAATAAGAGTTCACAAACCTGCATATTGTTTAATTCTCTTCAGTTCTGTTTGGAAAATAAGACAATATATTGGACGTCTTACTTTTTACGAGGTAAAATTAAATACATTTATTATAAATCACAAATGAATGCTGTAACAATAAAACCTAAACACAAGCAGGTACAGTACTTTTATTAACAGGATGTTTATGAATTTTAACAAATGTAGTACTGATTAGTCTCACCAAGCTTCTCCATTTCCTCACTGAGAGTCTCCTGGATCTGAGACAGAGCTCTCCTTACAGTCTCCACACTCAGACGAGAGTTAATAGTGACATCAGTCCAGTCCTGGGTGTGTGGAGGGCTGCACAGTGACGGGTAAATCTACAGTACAGCAGGAGAGAGGAGAAATCCCTCAGCATGGGGACTGCTGTCCTGTCATGTGCTGCATTGCTATTGAGAAACAGAGGGACTCTGACCTGTAGGAGGTGGAGGTGATCCTCAGTGTGTGAGAGCTGCTCCAGCTCAGTGTTTCTCCTCTTTAGCTCAGTGATTTCCTGCTCCAGATCTTTAATGAACTCTTCAGCCTGCCTCTCTGCTGCTTTCTGCTTCTCCTCCATCACCTTAAGCAGCTCAGCCTGTCTTATCTCAATGCAGCGCATCAGAGCACTTAAGATCTCCACAACATCTGCTTTCTCCTTTTCTGTGTTTTTCTAACAGGTGATTAAATTAAGATAAATAATTTTATTTCATATGATTGTATCAGGATATTAAGAAGAGACTCACATTATTGAGTTCTACAGAGTGTTTTATTTCTTCAATCTTCTTCAGTCGCTCATGGATCATCTGCTGAACTTCTGCTCCTGTCTTTTCCATCTCAGTCTGAGAAAAATATAGATGATGTTCAACCCTTGTTCATTACATTAGTTTGCAAACTTTTACTATCCATTAATAATTTTCAGTCTCTCACCTTCTTCTCTGCACTCTCCTCCTCTATAGGAACAGTGTTGTGAGTTCTGTGGTCTCCCTCAGTACAGAACTGACACACACACGTCTGGTCGTCTCTACAGAACAGCTCCAGGGGTCTCTCATGTTTCTGGCAGATGTAGTTCTCTAGGTTCTCCACAGGCTCCATCAGTTTGTGTTTCTTTAATGAAGACACTCTCTCATGAGGTTCCAGGTGAGTCTTGCAGTAAGAGGTCATACAGATCAGGCAGGACTTCACAGCTGCACATTTCTTTTCACAGCAGATCTCACAGAGCACCAGAGATTGGGTGGGTTTTTCTGCAGCACTGCTGGATTTCACCTGAACTGACTTCTTAAATGGAGCAGCCAGTCCAGAGATGAACGTATTCACACATAACTCTGGTCTTTTAGCAAAAGATGTTTTACACACTGGACACTGACAGTGTGAACTGCTGTCCCAGAACTCTTTGAGACAGATCATACAGTAGTTGTGTCCACATGGAGTAGAGACTGGATCAGTGAACACATCCAGACAGATGGAGCACTGGAGCTGATCTTCACACAGGACACTGCTGGAGGAAGCCATGACTGACACAGAAGACATGATGAGAGTGGATTTTAGAAAACTTTACACATTTTAATCCTTACAACACACACTGACACTGCATATATATAATATTGATTACAAACAAGGAATAAAATAATCAGTGTTGTGCTTTTATGGGAATATAATCAAGGATGGTGTATGTGATTATAAAAGTATAGTTACTAGTTGATTATTTCTTTTCTATACAAACATGTGTTAAAGTGTTTATTTCCCTTCATACTACAGAAATGTATTAATGATTAAAACGCTACAGTATCAATGATTACAGATTGTAATAAATGACAAAGAATTTAGTCTTTGGTTTCATTTGTGTGTTTAAATCAAAAGCAGTTAAATTAACTAATTTTAATTAGTTTTAAATTATTAATAAAAATGTATTATAGAGAAAATCACACTGTAACACACACACACACACACACACACACATACACATATATATATATATATATATATTAGACTTTTCCTGCTCACTTACAGTTTAGCTTCTGTGATTTTAGTTCCTTGAAGAAAGACTGAGAAACTTCAAACTGGAGATTGTGTCCTGCTGAAACCTGATGAATCCTGATGAGATAACGGATTCACACTTCACCTTCGTTTCACCGGAGTGACATCATTAGGCCACGCCCCCCGCATTCTAGAATATTTATTTATTACTCAGTTACACATTTTGGCCACTAGATGGCAGCCGTTCTCCAAAGAGACTACAGATAAACATTACACATCTTGTATGTCCACATTAATACAATAAGCCTTTTTAAATGTTCACTAAAACACTTACTGAGTCATTTCTCTGTTTTTATCATAAACAAAACACTTCAATATTTTACTATATCTGGATCTGGTCCAGATTCCGTCTATTGTGGAATAGATGTGGGCCAGATGTGGGCTGGACTATGTTGCTGTCTGTCTAGAATTTCAAACATTAATACCTGCACAGTAGTGTATTGTTGCAAATCTATATAAGATACAGTTAAAGTATGCATACAGAAAGTCAAAATACACACGCTCACACAAAGATAAGTGGATCATTTAATTAGTAACGTGTCAGAAATAAATGACAATGTGGTTCATATATGAAAAATATAATTTAATTCTAGACATATCTCCCATTTTAAGGGGTTTAAATAGCAAATATTTACTTCATAACTGATGATCAAGGATTTTACCAAAAATGAAATTAATAATAAAAACATAAAACAGTTGTTATTCAGCACCACAGAGATCTGATATGAGGTGTTTACTGATGTAGATGAGCGTTTCACATGCAGGTTACTGATACAGAAACTATAAAGTTAGCATGCTTGCCCATGTTTTGTTTTGGTAAATGATCCTCAGAGGGATAAATCTAAGCTTTGATGCACAGTTTTGGGTTCATTTTACATGGTCATGGCTTTTCAGACAGCTCCCCTTAAACACTAAAAGATCATCAAACATAATGCTTGATAATCTCAATAAAATGTGTTAAGATCTCTCTCACAGATGATACATTTGGTGACTTGTGCATCAATCAAATATTTAATTATTATAAATCATAAAAAAAATGTGTAAAAATCTAAACACACTAGCAGTTAAAAAACAGCTATGGTACTTTTGTTAACAGGAGCTTTATGAATTTTACTAAATGTAGATAAACATAGAGAAAATGTTTAAACTTTTAAATAGTTCATTTTAATACATTTAAAAAAATGAACCTGGCTACCTGTTACATGTACTAAAATGTAATATGTGTTTTGTACACAATAATTTCATGTTTCCAAGATAAACATGAATAAATTATGTTGTATTTGCATGAAATTTAACAACTTAACATGTATTAGATTTAATCATGTTGAGATAAACCAAAGAGATCTTGTCACTATGAAAACCGGAAATAGCAAAACCGGAAATATCGCGAGAAGAGAACACAGCGTGTTGAGAAGACAAAAGGTGCGTTCGACTTCATGCGGCGCTGCGCAGACCGATCGGCGGCTGACTTGAAGTAGTGCATGCCGGTTAGAAATTTTGTCCGACTTGAACCGGCGCCGACGCCACGTGACGTTCACGTGTGGCATCAAAGTAACGCGAGAGCGTTTCGAGAACAGCCGGCTTGCTCAGCCAGCGCAGCATTTCAGGAGCGACTGCACCAGGCTGTGATGACGTCACAGCTTCTCATGATTGGCCACATTCACCACATGACGATGATCACGAGTCTTTCGTGCCTTAATCCATATAATTGCACAATAAATCAATGTGCATGCCATTTCGTAAATGTTTTCCTTTAAATTCTTTATATTGGATTTGTGCATAAGTTTATTGTACTTTTTTCATACAGACCACTTATAGTATTCAGCTGCATATTTAAGTAATATTTTTTATGGAATAACTAAAATGTCACAGAGATTTTAATGTAATGTGGTCAACATTGAATGATGCTGAAATCTGTAGTTGCTGCTTCACTTGCATGTGTTGCATTGTGCTAGTGTGCATTGTCCAGTGAAAAATACAACATTTAGATCCCTTTTATACACTGGTATAAATTATAATAAAGACAAATACATTGTGCTTGTGCATCTATGATTTTTCTCGGTAGCTTCACACACCTTGAGTATAGTCCCATGGTCTCTCACTTCGCATATATAAAGACCATGCATTACCAAGTGCAAGAAAAAACAAAATGAATAATATAACAATAAATATGAAGAACAGCTAAGGAAGAACCTTTACGCTTAAGGTATCAAGGAAATTGCAGAAAGAATGAAAACTGGTAAGTAAATGGAAGAACTGGAATAAATACAAGTTAACAATGATTTGTGTGATAGTTCTTTTATTAAATTTTTCAACAAAACAACAGCAGTGGTACAGGTATCTTAACAACAGGCAAAATTTTGTAACACATTCTAATGGCTATAAATTCTTAAACGCAAAGACAAAAACAAATCACAAAACAAGTTTAGAAAGACACAGTCAATGGAGACCTTCAAGAAAGTTCCAGAGAAAGGACTGTGTGATAGTTTTGAGTATTTCCCCAGATGTTCCTCTCTGATGTCATGGCAAAAGTTACAGCCGTTGACACAAAACAAGGTAAACACTTGTGATGAACAAACACATACTGGACACATAAGTGATAACTAAATTTTCAGCTTTCTCTCTAAACAGCTCCTACAGTATCAGCAATCTAGCTTGTGCTGCAGTGTTTCCCCCACCTTCTTCTCTATGTCCCTCTACCTCCACTGAGTCACCTGTCCCCCTAATCTCAGTTTTGTGAAACCACCAACCAGCCAGTGCTCTGTGCAACAGACACCCATTAGCCAGGACCTACCGACTACCACCCTAAAAACCGATGTAGTGGGTGGTAACCCTTCAGGAGCCAGAAACCCATCCTCTGTCCAGATAGACCCCCCTGAATCACAAGGTATGGCACCTAAGACTGGAAAAAAGATGCATATGTTTGCAGTGGTAAAAAACTTTTTTTCAGAAATCACACAAAAAATGTCATTGCTACTTTTGGACCTTACAAAAACTTATCAAAAACTGCTTTTTATAAAAAGCTACAAACTACTTTTTCACAAAAAGGATACACCTTGTCAAGTGAAAAAATTAGAAAAAAGTTAACCAACATGTTAACTTCTCACAAAAGAGTTAAGGATCGCCGCCATGCAACTGGGGAGGGAAAGCAAACCTGGGAGTACTACACAGTAAGTCTAAGACTGCACTGTATAAGATAATTTTGCATCTTATTACAAAGTCACTTTCGTATTACATTGTGCTTTTTCTGCAGCAAATGGATGAGCTATTTGGGTCCTCTGGGATAGGAACTGCGCCACCTGGAACTATCTGCTCTACTCCTCTATGTGTGGAAGATCCACCTTCTCAAAACAGGCCTCCATCAATCTCTCTTCCTCAAGCTCAGGCAGCAGGTGCTTCTGTAGACGAGCAGCCGGGGACCTCTGCCAGTACAAGCATGTCCAGGAGGAAGAGATCCTCACAACCCTCACAATTTTTTGAGACATATGAAGCGCATGCAGAATGAAGAACAGCTGTGCTTGAGTCTCTTGTAAGGCTGGACCTGGAGAGATGGCGTCAACTGAAAGAGAGGCGCAGATGATTTTTTGAAAAAAAAAAAAAAAAGATGTTGACCAGTTTGGGAACTGTTGTGGAGGAGCCAAAGAAAATCGGAAAACAACAAGAGCAAATTATACAGTTACTAAAACCTTCTTGAAAACATGGCAAATAAAGCTTATTCTGTTCCAAGCAATGTATGTACTTTTATTGTCATCTTTCCAATGTTATACATTGCCTCTTATTTTCAGTTACAATTTCAAAATGCACTTTGAGGTGACACTTCAGAGCTCTTGCCTTGCATTTGTTGCACTTTCATACAATTTTACTAGTAAGTCTTACAGACTAAATTATATTTACTGTCTACAATTTTTAACTTTCACTGAAATTATTGCATGTTGGTACTGCAACATAAGACCTAACATAACACCACTAAACAAAACATAATTTGATTATATATGAGCTTGATTTGTAAAACAGTATTTGTTCAGTAACTTTAAAATGAAATGATTTACACATGCACATATATTGTTTATAAACTTACCGTCGTTGTTCATCCTGCTGCATTTCTTCCAACAAAAAAGGTATTTCTATAGCTTCCAGTTCATCTGCAATAAAGTAGGCAAACGCCACGTGATCTGCCATGTTTAAGGAAGCAACGAGATTCCCAACGTGTCCGACTTGACGGCTCCGTTTTCAGCTCCTCCTCGACTGCTTCCGGCTAATCTCGCCGATCGGTCTGTGCAGCGCAGCATGAGCTCGAACACACCTAAAAGGTCGGTAGGTCCTGGCTAATAGGTGTCTGTTGCACAGGGCACTGGCTGGTTGGTGATTTCACAAAACTGAGATTTAGGGGTACAGGTGACTCAGTGGAGGTAGAGGGACATAGAGAAGGAGGTGGGGAAACACTGCAGCACAAGCTAGATCGCTGATACTGTAGGAGCTATTTAGAGAGAAAGCTGAAAATTTAGTTGTCACTTATGTGTCCAGTATGTGTTTGTTCATCACAAGTGTTTACCTTGTTTTGTGTCAACGGCTGTAACTTTTGCCATGACATCAGAGAGGAACATCTGGGGAAATACTCAAAACTATCACACAGTCCTTTCTCTGGAACTTTCTTGAAGGTCTCCATTGACTGTGTCTTTCTAAACTTGTTTTGTGATTTGTTTTTGTCTTTGCGTTTAAGAATTTATAGCCATTAGAATGTGTTACAAAATTTTGCCTGTTGTTAAGATACCTGTACCACTGCTGTTGTTTTGTTGAAAAATTTAATAAAAATCACACAAATCATTGTTAACTTGTATTTATTCCAGTTCTTCCATTTACTTACCAGTTTTCATTCTTTCTGCAATTTCCTTGGAAACCTTAAGCGTAAAGGTTCTTCCTTTGCTGTCCTTCACATTCATTGTTATATTATTCATTTTGTTTTTTCTTGCACTTGGTAATGCATGGTCTTTATATATGCGAAGTGAGAGACCATGGGACTATACTCAAGGTGTGTGAAGCTACCGAGAAAAATCATAGATGCACAAGCACAATGTATTTGTCTTTATTATAATTTATACCAGTGTATAAAAGGGATCTAAATGTTGTATTTTTCACTGGACAATGCACACTAGCACAATGCAACACATGCAAGTGAAGCAGCAACTACAGATTTCAGCATCATTCAATGTTGACCACATTACATTAAAATCTCTGTGACATTTTAGTTATTCCATTAAAAATATTACTTAAATATGCAGCTGAATACTATAAGTGGTCTGTATGAAAAAAGTACAATAAACTTATGCACAAATCCAACATAAAGAATTTAAAGAAAAAAAATCACGAAATGGCATGCACATTGATTTCTTATGCAATTATATGGATTAAGGCACGAAAGACTCGTGATCATCGTCATGTGGTGAATGTGGCCAATCATGAGAAGCTGTGACGTCATCACAGCCTGGCGCAGTCGCTCCTGAAATTTTTTTTTTTTTTTTTTTTTTTTTTATTGAAATAAACATTACAACCATACATGGCCTGGTACCAAAATGTAAAATTCCTTGATCAGACAGCAGACAAGCATAACATAGAAAAGAATGAAAAAGGAAAAATAAATAAATAAAACAGAATGGATAAATAAAATAAAAATAAAAATAACTAGGGGTTTTCAGTAAGTTCAAGATGTTCTATTAATTTACAGAGGCTTAAGGCATTCTTTTTCTTCATTCGTTTAAGTGAGTGAAAATAAAGACATAGTTCCTTGTGAAATATATAAAAATTTGGAAGCATTTTCAGAAATCTGTTCTTGTGCAAAAAGAACTTCCCAAGAATAATAATTGTGTTAACTGCTAAATCATATGTTTCATCTTTCAAAAATAAGCCAAATAGTACATTTTCCTTTGTTAAAGCATGTAAATCTTCAATTTTAGAAAATAACCAATAGTGCAAATCTTCCCAAAAGGCAGAAGCAAATTTACAATCATAAAAAAGATGCTCTGTAGTTTCAATTTGATCATCACAAAAGGAACAATTGTTAGCATCAAACCCAAAGCGGGATCTCAAAAATTCTCTGGAAGGATACACTCCATTGAGAATTTTAAAATGGACTTCCTTTACTTTTGGTGCCACTGGAAATTTCAAATATTTTGTTCTTAATAATTTAACTTTGTCCTTTGAGAAATATTGAAATATAAAATTTTTATTTGAAACAAAGAGATATAGTTCTTTAACAAAAACATTCCGGATTACAGTATTGGATAAACTTATACTAGTAATCGAAACTCCATTCACCAAAAGCTGAGGAAGACAAGGTGTAATATTATTTTGCAATAAATTCCAAGACATCTGAAATATAGATTGTGGGATAGCTTTGATGATTTTATCATATTGCTTTCTGTCAAATAAATTAAATTTAGCGCTAAAATTTTCAAAAGACATTATTCCAGTATTATCTATTATTTGCATGACAGACCATAATCCTTTCTCCCACCAGTTTTTATAAAATAAGGATTTGTTCCTGATTACAACATATCTACAGTTCCATAAAGGAACATTATGGGGACTAAAATTATGCTTAAAGATCATTTTCCAATAAAGTAAAACCTGTTGATGAAACACTGATAACTTAACAGGGAGTTTTTTAAGGTCATAATCACACCTAAGGAAAAAATGTATACCTCCTAATTTCATAAATATTTGGGTGGGGATATGAAACCAAAAACTATTTTCATTTTTTATAAAGGATTTAAGCCAATTTATTTTTATTGTACCATTAATGCATTCAATGTCAAGGGCTTTTAGACCTCCTTCTTCATATTCTTTGACCATCGTTCCTTTTCTAATGTAATGCGTTTTTCTTTTCCAAATAAAACTAAAGTTAGCTTGGTTTATAGCTTTTATTGCATTTTTAGGAAGAGAGATTGAGTAGGCTGGGTAAATGAGTCTAGAGATGCATTCCATTTTTGTAAGTAAAATTCTGCCAATAATAGAAATGTCTCTTTGAGACCACAAGTTTAAATATGACTTACATTTATCTAAGGTATTCCAAATATTGAGATTATCAGTCGCTCCTGAAATGCTGCGCTGGCTGAGCAAGCCGGCTGTTCTCGAAACGCTCTCGCGTTACTTTAATGCCACACGTGAACGTCACGTGGCGTCGGCGCCGGTTCAAGTCGGACAAAATTTCTAACCGGCATGCACTACTTCAAGTCAGCCGGCGATCGGTCTGTGCAGCGCCGCATGAAGTCGAACGCACCTAAACGTTTGGCGCGCGTGTGGAAAAGGTAAGCAGGAAGTAATTCCCATCTTTCTAAATAGAAACGAAATACTGAACATAAATGTCACTTGCTGTTTAGCGATGTTTAGTCACGTTCTTTTGGTTTAAGCTATTTCTTGTATTTTTAATCACACTTAAAATACCGACGGTTATATGCGCGTGCTTAATCTGCGGTTCGGTTCTGGTTTCGGTCTGTTCTCATGAGTTGTGAAGCGAGAGGAAGAAAGTATAAATATTGTTTATTTGATAAATTAAGTATCATGAATTTTAATTGAATCTATCTCTGTATTTTTTCACAGGAGTTTGTGAGTGAAAGTGTCCTGTCTGCATCTGACTTCAGGAGTTTCCTGACCAACCGTCTCTAACCGTCATATTTAAAAGTCATAACGTACAGTTATAAAGTACAAAACTTTCTGTTGGTAAATAATTTTTTTTTTCTATGATTAATACTTATTTGTGGTGTTTTATGTTTTGTACATCTTTTTAAATTGAGACTTCATTTGTAAGTTGCTGCTGGTGTAAAATAAAAATCTCCATTTTATCCCGTTTGTCTTATGCTTCCTTCCTTCACAGAATTCTGTTGACCAGGGCTTGAAATTTAAATTTACTTGAGTTGGATCAACTTAATTTACAACTGAAAAATATGTTGTACCGACGCTATTCATTAATGTTAACAGTATTAAATTATGTTGGATGCAGCTGTAGTAAATAAGTTAATTGAACCTAATAAAATTTATTTGACTGAACCTAAGAACATTAAGTTGGGCCAACAAAATTGCTTAACGCTGAAAGAAAGCCATTAAATCAGGTGGAAATTCTTTCTATAATTTAATTATATTAATTCAACGAGTTATTTTTTTTGAGTGTAGACTCAACTGCACAATTAACTTATTTTGAGTGTTAAATACCTATAGTTTTAAATATATGTAAATATACATCATTATTGATTCCAATTTGCATGCTGATGTTGCAAAAACAAAAAAAATGTTGCTGTATTTTTGATTAAAAAAAAATCAGTACTACACTGAAAGGCAGTACTACACTAAAAAAAAAAATGGCAGTTTGTGCACTTTACATAGTATAATTACTTACAGCATACTCATAATAATCGTGTTTGTTGATTTAAATATTTATTTTTCTTTAATTAAGGTTAACGTAATTTTGTCTCATTTTGTATGGGGGACAAAACATGACAATTATAAAAAATGTGTGAATAAATAAGTAAATATATAAATAAGTAAATATATAAATAAATTGATACATAAATACAATATACCTTGGAAAAATGCTAAATGTATTCCTTCTTTTGTATTCCTTCTTTTCTTTATTTATCTATTTTAGATTTTCCACATTTTTACATATATTTATTTCTACATTTCCACATTTCTACATGTATTTATCTGTCGCTGTATGCTGATAAAGTAGGAAACCATGATTGGTTAAATGAAGTAAGATTGTTTCGACTCAACTAGTAATGCCTTAGCTTGTAATCACCTGTGTCTGGCAAATATGGCGTATTTTTTTTTTTTACAAGCTCTCTGAGTTAAAATCATTAGCCGGTGAAATTGGGAACCTCGCAGCTAATGACTACGTTTTATATCGTGTTGAAAGATTAATGGACGATTTAGTTCAGCTTGATGCTGAGCTGGATGTTGACCTTAACCAAACTGTGTTTGACGGTCTTCCAAGAAGTTGTCCGCCAACTTCATATCCTCACTCAGAAAGAGAAAGGAGACGTAAAATCTCCCTGAGTGACAAATAAATGTAGAAATGTGGAAATGAATTTTTATATAAACAAATATATATAAAAATGTGGAATATCTAAAATAGATAAAGAAATGTTACAACAAAAATAAATTAATAAAGAAATGTGCAGTTACACATTTTAGCCATTCTCCAAAGAGACTACAGATAAACATTACACATTTTGTATGTCCACATTAATACAATAAGCCTTTTTAAATGTTCACTAAAACACTTACTGAGTAATTTCTCTGTTTTTATCATAAACAAAACACTTTAATATTTCACTATATCTGGATCTGGTCCAGATTCCGTCTATTGTAGAATAGATGTGGGCCAGATGTGGGCTGGACTATGTTGCTGTCTGTCTAGAATTTTAAACATTTTCTATTTTCTAAAATATACATGATTAAATATCTCCTTGTCTTATGCTATTGATTGTTTTGTCAAATTCTAACCAAGTACTGATTTATACACATAAACAACTACAGTATTAAATGCCTTCTGATCATCTAATCTTAATTCTAACACAACAGTCACTACTTCACTGTAGTTTGTTTAGGGCATTCTAAATCCTTAATTCTTTTATTTTGGGCCATACTGATGTAGATTTACTTGTGTGATTTGGATCATAGTCCTGTTGCATGACTGACTTTCGACCAAGCTTCAGCTGTCAGACAGATAACCTCACATTACCCTCTAGAGTACTCCAGTATGACTTAATGACTGCAGGGTCTTGTGGATGTAAAACAAGTCCAAGTGTTCATGTTTGCTATGTTCAGCTATCATTATTAAATAAAAAAAAATAGCATGGTATAAAAAGGTATATGGGCTTTATTAAAATGTCCATGTATTCATGGGCTGAGGAAACAAAATCTCCACTAATGTGAAGCACAGGTACGGCATAAGTACAGACTGAGACCAACAGGAACATAATCAGGAATAAAAACACCAACATAAATAATAATATAAATAATAATAACAATAATAATAATAATAATAATAATAATCTCATCATCCTCCATCATCCTCCTTTCCTTATAAAGAATATAATGGTTTAAAACAGACAGAATTCAAAAAAATCTTTCCAGTTGTGTTTGACTAATGGTACTTACATTTACATACATTTAGGCATTTGGCAGACACTCTTATCCAGAGCGACTTACATTTTTATCTCATTACACATCTGAACAGTTGAGGGTTAAGGGTCTTGCTCAAGGGCCCAACAGTGGCAATTTGGTGGTTGTGGGGTTTGAACTTGGGATCTTTCGAACCGTAGTCCAATGCCTTAACCACTGAGCTACCCCTGGCCCCCGGGGGGTTATTAACCTAGTTATTAACCTAGTTAACCCAGTGTAAGTATCTATCCAGTGATGTAAACTTTAAAGCATTTTTGTAAGTCGCTCTGTCTGCGAAATGCCTAAATGTAAATGTAATACTTTGTCTAAACGCAAACCATTCATGTTGTCAACATTTCATACAGTACAGCAGGGGGCAGTAGCGAGACCCCAGCCGTCATGAACCGCTAATGAAACCGAAGAGCGAGACGAATCAAATTGCATCTGCGGAAAGTTAATGACTCTCCACCCGCGCGCGTGCGTGTTACCCCTCTGCAGTTCTGTTTGTTTAGACAGAGGGAGATCAACACCCGAAAAAGGGCAGATTTATCCCCAGATATTAGTTTTTTTTCGCCAGTACATATTTTTATATGTGATAATATAAATGGTATTTAATTTTGGCCTGCTTCTCTAGTTTTAGAGAGTCCGAGTGTTTTAGACTGAAGTTAGCTAACGGATTTAGCCGCGTGTCACAGGTCGGTCCACTGCGTATATTTACATTATTTTATGGCAACAAGTATATAAGTAGCAGTGGTGGCTGCTAGCTTTTGAAACAGGGGAAGCTCATATTAGACCTTTATCATAAAATTAATTATCTTATTTGTACGTAAATTCTGCCCTCCGTTCCTTTTTAGTTTCCACAAGCTACTTTAATTATATGAACAAACTAACCTTACAATGCTGAAACAAGAAGCACAGTCAAGAACGCTATTGTATGTTTTTTTTAATTATTATTTAAAGAATAATTTGTACAAACAAAAAATGGTTTATATCACCAGCAAACAATACAGACTGCAGCAGCTCATCACACCACCTCACCTGCAAATACGCATGGGACTAAACTCGAATCTCTGTAGCGCTGATGTATACTTAAGACATGCTGTCAATTAAAAAAGGGGTTTCGTCCATTAAACAGCTCCTTTAATCATCATTCAGCAGTCCAGCGTCCTGGCCCGCCCACTGCTCCATTCACTCCCAGAGAAGCTGAAATTCCCTGGAAATGACGATTTTGGTGCATTTATCCAATTACCGTCCAGCTCTGTGCCCATAGAGCTCCAGTGAAGCTGGGCTACAGGAGGGTTTAATGCGCTGTGCTGCACGGAAATGTATGACAAGAAAATCGCGTCAAACAATCTACAATAAATACCTAAATCTGAACGAGCTAGTCATGAAGTTGAACGCGTTCTAGCGCACTTTTATTAAAACCAATATGAATACGACATACGACATTACGACATAGATGAGCATTTATTTTCTGACATAGTAGAGGAAGCGGACCTTCCCTTGCAGCCTTAGACAAACACAAGGAAACCGCTTCTAGTGCATTTTCTTCATGTTCATTTAATGCTTCGGAGGACCGGATATATTCCACGATCCTACATGCTATAGGGAAATGCGGAAAAAGGCAAAATAAAATAAAATAAATTGTTGAAAAACATACGCTGAAATTTTCGCATTTCTTTTTTTTTTTTTTCCCCCGGCCTGTCAGTATCACAGATAACACATAGCAGAGAGTATGTGTAGCTGTTCTATCATCATTCACAGCCATTTTATTTATTTATTTATTTTTTTAAATATTTATTTATTTATTTATTTATTTATTTTGTTTGTTTCCCATATTATAACAGACAAGACCGGGGACCAAAAAAAGAGAAGAGAGAGTAAAAAATAATATAATATTTTTTATAAATAAAAAATAAATAAATAAATAAACAAACACATTTAAGGGAAAAAAAAAACTTAAACTTAAACTTTCAGGCTGGTCTGAGGTTTTTCACTAGCTAGTAATTTACTCCGGGGTCCAAATTCGTCCGCGTTTCTCCCGAGTTATAACAATATTTTACACCTTTCCCCCTTTGGCAAGTAGTATGCAAATATGACTGCTGCATGAAAGCTAACCAGGTAGCCCTCTTTAACCAAAGTTGCTTGTGACTAAATTAAGTCAGCTGTACAGATAACTACTGGATGGACCCACCCATCCATCCATTAATATTTGGGTGATTGTAATGTGCCAGTATGACCCCAGCTATGACAATGCATCTCCTCGGTAATTAGCTTAAAATCAACACAGACCACAAGATCAACTAGTCTGACTAATATATATATATATATATATATATATATATATATATATATATATATATATGAGCTTTATCCCAAAAGCTATGCTTATTTTGCTTATTTTATTTTTGGTAGTAGCTGTCTCCATGTTTTTGTTTCATGTTACCTATACCCTAGCTTTGTCATTTTTTTATTTAGTATAAATCCTATTACACATTAAATTGATAGTCTTATTCAGTTTAATCTTTGTTATGCAACAAATGTTTAACTTTCTTTCATTTCTTTCTAAGGTTGGCACCAACATGGTGGAATACCTCCAGCAGGCTGAAGTGTCAAGGCCGTACCCCTACTGTACATCCTGACGTTGGGAGATGATGACCAGCGCTGCTCTCAGGCATTCGTCATTTTGGTGGGACAGGCTCTGGAGCAATGCACACTACTTGGGGCGGTTGATGTGTGCTTCAAGGCATTTTATATTTTTGACATTAACTATTTAAAGTAGTGTGCACCTGTATAGCACTTTTTGTAATGTTGTTATGAAATAGCGAGGCCTACTTGAAAAGTCATAGACAGTGTTTGTATGTTAAAACGGAACCAGGGCTGAATAGTTTTGTTCTGCAGAAAAGATATCTAATGTCACAGAGAGATCCTGCTCTGTAGAAGCTGCCTCAGCCTATTTGTGTTATTACTCCATTCTGCCCTTGTGAGTAATAGTATAGTAATGATGTCGCTGTTGATTATCTGTTCTTGTGCTTTTGAAAAATAAACGTTTTTTATGAACATTTAATAGGATGTTGTTTATTGCATATATGTATGGTTTGCAAAACTTTTAAGTTTTTTTTGTAATAAACCAGTATATCAAAGTAATTTAACTGTTTAATAGACATAAGTAGTTTTTTTTTTTTTTACAGATTCACTGTTAAACATAAAAATAATAATAACCTATTTGTGTGGTATAATTAACCCAACATTCCAGTTAAAATGAACCAACATCTGGACAGAACATTTGACCAATTTATGTGGTAAAATTAACCCAGCATTATAGTTAAATATGACCCAGCATTTGGGTTGAATATTTAACCCATTTTGCTCCCAGTCCGCCCCTGGTTAGTGCCCTTGTAGAAAATAAATAAAGGAATAACACATTCCAATCCCCTCTCAAGAGAGTGCCATAGTCATAGCTGAAACTAATTAACACTAACCTAAACCATTGATCATCGCTATTACTTGACCCTGAAGTTTAGTTTAGCACACAAAAAACTGAAAAGTCCTTTCTGGTAAATCAACTGCATATGTAGGTTTTTACAGTAATTTATAAAAAATGAATATATATTGTACAGTACAAGGTAAACACGAAAAAGATTACAAAATGAAAAAAATAAAACTGTGTCTATTTTATGAACAACTTAGTACACTGTGTACACTTTCCATCGAAGCGCCATCTAGTGATCATTGTCTGTCAGCGACAGATTCCCATTCAAAGCAATAGTGAGACGCACGCGCGCTCCTACTGTACGAGTGACGCGCACTCACACGCGTAGAGCATACACAGGCTTTGAGCTTAGATGAAAGGCAAAGAGAGACACTAGAGACAAGGAGAGACACAAGACACAGGGAGAGACACTAGAGACAGGGAAGAAACTCGCGACTTAAAAAGACACTAGACATAAGGTTGAAACAAACCAGGAGTGACTGGGAACAAGAAGACTATAATAACATTCCACATTACTCACATAAACACATGTAAACTAAAGATACACTTAACTACATTTGACATAGAAAACAAGCCTTCAGAGCCAGCTCAACACAAATCTAAATTTAAACAAAACAAAACTAATGTCCACATGCTTGTTGATAATCTCAATAAATAAGATGTAAGTATTAAGATTTCTCTCACAGATGATACATGCTGTAAGTTGTGCATCAATCTAATCTAACTGTCCTGTGCAGCTGTGTATATAATTATGACTTACTTGTTTAAAAGTCAATTAAGGTTTATCTGTGCTGTTTCTGTGATTGTTTCACTACAGTATGAACAGGACTAGATAATGTAGATGATCACAAAATTCTAAATGCAATACAAATAAACAAACTTAATATTAATTACATTAACATAAATTAATATTATATTTGACTAACAGGACAGATAATCAGTGGTGAGGAATTTTTACCTCCATCATTAAGACAGGGGCTGAAGTGTGGATAAAGTTTCTCAGTGAAAGTCTGACCAGTGAAAGAGTAGATATGAGACTTTGCATCAACATCATAGAAGGAGACCAGACCCTCCTCATAATCCACAAACACCCCCACCTTCTGAGGAGCCTGTTTTAAAGAGAGGGAGACACGAGGAGAGTCCAGGGCCACATATTCAGTCTTATTTCTCAGCCACACACACCAGACTCCATCTTCAGGACTGAGTTTAATCACCCCTTTCCTGTTAATGGACTCTCTGGCCACTCCTAACTCCCACTTAGTCTTCCCTTTGACCTGAACCTCATAGTAAAATCTCCCTGAGGAGAATCCCTCCTTTCCCAGGACATCAGCACAATAATTAAACCTCTTTGGGTTATCTGGGAGATTCTGTTCTGTCTCTCCACATGTAACTTGTTTCCCATCATAAGACAGAATAAGATAAGGATTTGCTGTATCAGGATCCAGAGTCACATCCACTGAGAGACAGAAACACAGCGAACATCAGGTTTATCATTGTACAGTGTGTAACAGTAAAGAAATATATATTTAGTCATGTGATCAATAAGAGCTCACAAACCTGCATATTGTTTAATTCTCTTGAGTTCTGTTCGGAAAATAAGAATATTATTGATGTCATATTTTTATGAAGTGAAATAAAATATATGATTATTGTAAATTACAACAAAATGCCCTAACAATAAAACACACACGAGCAGTGATAAAAACAGGTATTTCTGTTATCAGAATCTTTATGAATTTTAGCATTTAGATCAGTAAATACTGACCAGTCTCATCAAGCTTCTCCATTTCCTCACTGAGAGTCTCCTGAATCTGAGACAGAGCTCTCCTCACAGTCTCCACACTCAGACGAGAGTTAATAGTGACATCGGTCCAGTCCTGGGTGTGTGGAGGGCTGCACAGTGACGGGTAAATCTACAGTACAGCAGGAGAGAGGAGAAATCCCTCAGCATGGGGACTGCTGTCCTGTCATGTGCTGCATTGCTATTGAGAAACAGAGGGACTCTGACCTGTAGGAGATGGAGGTGATCCTCAGTGTGTGAGAGCTGCTCCAGCTCAGTGTTTCTCCTCTTTAGCTCAGTGATTTCCTGCTCCAGATCTTTAATGAACTCTTCAGCCTGCCTCTCTGCTGCTTTATGCTTCTCCTCCATCACCTTAAGCAGCTCAGCCTGGCTTCTCTCAATGCAGCGCATCAGAGCACTGAAGATCTCCACAACATCTGCTTTCTCCTTCTCTGTGTTTTTCTAACAGGAGACAAATTTAGCTAAAAGATTTTATCTTAAATGATTGTATCAGGACATTAAGGAGAGACTCACATTATTGAGTTCGACAGAGTGTTTGATTTCCTCAATCTTCTTTAGACGCTCCTGAATCATCTGCTGAACTTCTGCTCGTGTCTTTTCCATCTCAGTCTGAGAAAAATAAAGATCCTGTATAAACCTTGGACACCGTTTATGTAAACAATTTTTAAGGTTTTACTATACATTAATAATTTTCAGTCTCTCACCTTCTTCTCTGCACTTTCCTCCTCTATAGGAACAGTATTGTGAGTTCTGTGGTCTGTTTCCGTACAGAACTGACACACACACGTCTGGTCGTCTCTACAGAACAGCTCCAGGGGTCTTTCATGTTTCTGGCAGATGTAGTCTCCCAGGTTCTCCACAGGCTCCATCAGTTTGTGCTTCTTTAATGACAAAACTTTTCTGTGAAGTTCCAGGTGAGTCTCACAGTAAGAGGTCATACAGGTCAGGCAGGACTTCACAGCTGCACATTTCTTTTCACAGCAGGCCTCACAGAGCACCAGAGATTGGGTGGGTTTTTCTGCAGCACTGTTGGATTTCACCTGAATTGACTTCTTAAATGAAGCAGCCAGTCCAGAGATGAACGTATTCACACGTAGTTTAGGGCGTTTAGGGAATTCCTCCTTACACACTGGACACTGACAGTGTGAACTGCTGTCCCAGAACTCTTTGAGACAGATCATACAGTAGTTGTGTCCACATGGAGTAGAGACTGGATCAGTGAACACATCCAGACAGATGGAGCACTGGAGCTGATCTTCACACAGGACACTGCTGGAGGAAGCCATGACTGACACAGGAGACATGATGAGAGTTTATGTTACTGAACTTTACCCATTGCAATCCTTATGATAAAAACTGTATATATTTTTAATTATCCAAGCAGGGAATAAAACAATCATTTTTCCATAACAGCACAACACTGACTAAGGATGATGTATGTGATTAAAAAAAGTATAGTTCCTAGTTGTTGTTTTCTTTCTATACAAGCATGCTTTAATGTTTTTATGTACCTAAATACTACAGTGATTTGTCAAAGTTTACAGATTTTGTTAATTAAAAATGACACTGATTTTACTGTTTATTGTCACATTTACTCGTGGGTGAAAATCAAAAGCTTCTGTTACAGAAGTAACTAATCATCATAATTCAAAATTTATTCAGTTAATTATGAATGATAAATATATTAACAGGAAGTCTTACAGTAAACTATAGTTTAACCCAAATATAAAAAATACATACATAAAAACATAGAAAAACACATTGTAATGTGTGCTAAAATCTGTTGTTTAAGGCAAGTGCACTCTCAGTGTGAGTAAACACATAAGTAAAAGCACTTGAACTGTGACAAACCCAGTGGACTTTGAGCAGTTAGTAAATGATAAACCAAACAGTAGTTACAGAAATAGGAAATAGTCCCACTGCTCTCTCTGAAATGCATATTACGGCACTTCTTTTTATAATTTCTTCAATAACATTTCTGGTGTCGTGTTGACGTTGGTTTCCTCAACAAGAGGCGTTTTGCTTATACAAGAAACAGAAAAACAGATGCCGTGAAAATCGGCAAAAACACTGGCCGTGGTAGAAAGTGATAATGGACATACAAAAAATATAATAATATTAATAATAATAATAATAATAATAATTGTAACAATGTTAGAACACGTTTTAGCTCAGGGGTGTGCGCGAACCTCTCACTCGCGTGTGTTGCTATGAATGCGCGCTCCTTTCGCTTGGTGGGGCTAAAGGAAACGGATCGCAATGGGGGAACAGGAATAGTAACTACTGACAGTCCCTATCCCGTAGTGAAAATGTTACAGAGATGAGTTATATAGTTTTAAAACTATATAAAACAAGGGGGGAAAAGATCTCCTGTGGCGCTCTGTAATGATCAGTCTCTGAAATTGCTCCTCTGGTCGGAGAGAACGGGTGAGAAGAATGTATAGCGGGTGAGAAGAATTGTTTAAGATTGTGTGTATTTTAGACAGAATCATCCTCCTTGCCACTATGTCAACAGAGGTCAGGTCCAAGCCCAGGACAGATCCGGCCCTTTTAATGACCTTGTCCAGTTTGTTTTTGTCTGCCGCTTTCATGTTGCAGCCCCAACAGACCACAGTATAGAAAACGACACTCGCCACAACAGATTCATAAAACATCCGAAGAATGGTATTACAGATGTTTAAAGACCCGAGTCTTCTCAGAAAGTACAACCTGCTCTGTCCTTTCTTGTAGAGCGCCATTGTGTTAACTGACCAGTTCAGTTTGTTATCCAGATGGACTCCCAAGTATTTATACTCAAAGACCATGTCCACTGTCTCTCCCTGGACGGATATAGGAGTCACAGTGGTTCTACTTTGCCTAAAGTCGACCAACAGCTCCTTTGTTTTCTTGATGTTGAGTTGTAGGTGGTTACGCTCACACCAGAAAACAAAGTCATTCACCACAGACTGGTACTCAGGGATGTTACCATCCTTAATACATCCCACAACCACAGAGTCACCAGATAACTTCTGGAGATGGCATGATTCTGAATTATATTTAAAGTCAGATGTATAGAGGGTGAATCGAAATGGAGACAGAACAGTCCCCTGAGGAGCACCAGTGCTGCAAATCACTGTGTCAAACACACAGTTTTGAAATCGGACATACAGGGGAAGGCAGGTCAGATAGTCCATAATCCAGGAGACCAAGGCAGTGTGATTTTTTTGCATTATCCTTAGTTTCTCCCCCACTACTGCCAGTCGTATGGTGTTAAAGGCACTGAAGAAGTCAAAGAACATAATCCTAACACTGGTCCCAAGTTTGTCGAGGTTGGATTAGGTTCAGTGGAGCAGGTGTATAATGGCGTCATCTACTCCCAGGAATGGCTGATGATGGCAAACGGAAAAGGGGCAAGAGAGGACTTCACCTTGGGACGAAGTGTATTCAGGATAAGTCTCTTAAACACCTTCGTAATATGTGATGTTAGAGCGACGGGCCAGTAGACGTTCTGGGCAGATGGTTGTGGTATCTTGGGGACAGGATCAATGCAGAATGTTTTCCACAGGGCAGGCACTTTCTGTAGAGACAAACTCAGGCCAAAGAGGTGCCGTAGGACTCCACATAGTTGAGGAGCACAGGATTTCAGGACTCTGGGGGTGATTTTGTCTCAACATGCAGCTTTTGTAGGGCAGAGCCTGCTCAGACCGCGTTTTACCTGGTCATCTGAGATGTTGATTGATGGGAGTGCAGAAGAAGTAGTGGCCATTTTCTGTGTGGGGGTGAATGGGGGAGCAGGGGAACCTATATTAAAGCTATGGTTGGAGGTGATGTAAGACAGAGGGACATCACATCTGTTAAAGAAGGTGATAAGATCGTTAGCACGTTGCACATCACCCTAAATAGCTTGGCCACTCGTCTTGTAGCCAGTAATCCTCCTCATGCCTCTCCACACCTCTCTCATGTTGTTCTTCTTTAGCCTTTGTTCCAGTTTTTTTGTGGTAAGACTCTTTCCCCTCCTGATTTTGACAGTCGACATTCTTTGAGCCTTCTTCGCCGCTTCCTTATCACCAGACCTAAAAGCCCTTTCTCATTTAAAGAAGCTTTAATGTCCTTGGTAAACCAGTGTTTATTGTTGGGAAAACATCAAATCTTTCTCATAGGTATACAGGTGTCCACACAGAAGTTTATGTACTCTATAATGCAGTCAGTCATACCATCAATGCCCTCTTTCCAATACAATCCTGCTGGGTATTAGTGGCTCCTTCTGACCACCTTCTTACATTTCTCACTGTAGCAGGCTGCCTCTGGACCAGGGGTTTGTATATTGGCTGGAGATGAACTACAGTAGGTTGTAATCTGACTTCCGCAGAGGGAACAAGGCTGCAGCACTGTAAGCACTTTTAAGGGGAGAGTCTTCGTCAGGGATGCGTGGTTGAAATCACTGGAGATCAGAAAAAAGGCATCTGGGTGCCGGGTCTGGAGTTTGGCGGTGACCGAGTGGATGACGTCACACACTGCGGCGGAGTTCGCGGATGGAGGAATGTACACGGCAGTTATTTTTATGGAACTCCAAAGTGTTCAAAATTAAATAAATAAATAGGACATGATGAAATAAATAACTCTATGAATACATAAGACACAGATATGTTTTATGTGAATGATATTGTGAAATAATGAAACACATTTTGAAAAAAAAGCTTATTATTGTGAAATATTATTGCAGAGGCATTTTATTTATTCCAGCTGTTTTTATTCCAAAATGTTCTTTTTTTCAAAGTCAGTCTTCATTTTAAAATCCTGTTTTTCCCGATGGCCTATATATTTCATAAATTTTCAGCAGAATAAGTCGTTCTGTCAATCAGCGCCAGTGGGTTGGACCTGCGCGCCTATTGGCTGATCCTTTAACATCGATTAGTTTCCCTAGATATCTGCTCCGCGGACCGCCGCTACAGCTACTGTAGCAACAACGTCCTAGGTCAAAAGTCACGGAATATGGCAGACTGGTGTGAACTTCAGTCAGTTCTGCACATTTTAGCTAAATAGATAATTTACCAGTAGGCACTGTACTGAGTCGTGATAATGTTTCTGAAATGCTTGGGATGATAATTGCTCTTCAAAGTCATTCTGCTGAAAAGTCTCATTATGAAAATAAATAGGCCATCAGGGAAAACGGGATTTTGACATAAAGACTGACTTTGAAATAAATTACATTTTAAAATAAAAAAAAATGGAATTAAATAAATAAAATGCCTCTGCAATAATCTCTGTTATTGGGAAAAATAATGACCATGAAATATTATTTCATAATAATAAGTAGATTTATATAGCAGAGAGCAATATATTTCACAATAATAAGCTTTTTTTCAAAATGTGTTCCATTATTTCACAATATCATTCTCATATTACATATCTGTGTCTTATTTATTCATAGAGTCATTTAATTCATCATGTCCTGTTTATTTATTTAATTTTGAACACTTTGGAGTTCCATAATAATAACATGAGAGAATTCTCAGGAAAACAGGCACGGTACTTTTGTTAACGGGATCTTTATAAATTTTAGCAAATGTAGTACTGATTAGTCTCACCAAGCTTCTCCATTTCCTCACTGAGAGTCTCCTGGATCTGAGACAGAGCTCTCCTCACAGTCTCCACACTCAGACGAGAGTTAATAGTGACATCAGTCCAGTCCTGGGTGTGTGGAGGGCTGCACAGTGACGGGTAAATCTACAGTACAGCAGGAGAGAGGAGAAATCCCTCAGCATGGGGACTGCTGTCCTGTCATGTGCTGCATTGCTATTGAGAAACAGAGGGACTCTGACCTGTAGGAGGTGGAGGTGATCCTCAGTGTGTGAGAGCTGCTCCAGCTCAGTGTTTCTCCTCTTTAGCTCAGTGATTTCCTGCTCCAGATCTTTAATGAATTCTTCAGCCTGCCTCTCTGCTGCTTTCTGCTTCTCCTCCATCACCTTAAGCAGCTCAGCCTGGCTTTTCTCAATGCAGCTCATCAGAGCACTGAAGATCTCCACAACATCTGCTTTCTCCTTTTCTGTGGTTTTCTAACAGGAGAGAAATTAAGCTAAATACTTTAATTTCATATGATTATATCAGGACTACACTAATGTGGTTGTTATGAAGGAGTTATTTTGTAGGTTAATTTTGTAGGTAGATTCACATTATTGAGTTCTACAGAGTGTTTGATTTCCTCAATCTTATTCAGTCGCTCCTGGATCATCTGCTGAACTTCTGCTTGTGTCTTTTCCATCTCAGTCTGAGAAAAATATAGATGATGTTCAACCCTTGGTCATGGCATTTCATTAGTTTGCAAACCTTTACTATACATTATTAAGTTTCAGTCTCTCACCTTTATCTCTGCACTCTCCTCCTCTACAGGAACAGTGTTGTGAGTTCTGTGATCTCCCTCAGTACAGAACTGACACACACACGTCTGGTCGTCTCTACAGAACAGCTCCAGGGGTCTCTCATGTTTCTGGCAGATGTAGTTCTCCAGGCTCTCCATCGGCTCCATTAGTTTGTGCTTCTTTAATGAAGACACTCTCTTATGAGGTTCCAGGTGAGTCTTGCAGTAAGAGGTCATACAGGTCAGGCAGGACTTCACAGCTGCACATTTCTTTTCACAGCAGATCTCACAGAGCACCAAACATTGGGTGGGTTTTTCTGAAGTACTGCTGGATTTCACCTGAACTGATTTCTTAAGTGGAGCAGCCGGTCCAGAGATAAACGTATTGACACAGAACTCTGGTCTTTTAGCAAAATATGTTTTACACACTGGACACTGACAGTGTGAACTGCTGTCCCAGAACTCTTTGAGACAGATCATACAGAAGTTGTGTCCACATGGAGTAGAGACTGGATCAGTGAAAACATTCAGACAGATGGAGCACTGGAGCTGATCTTCACACAGGACACTGTTGGAGGAAGCCATGACTGACACAGGAGACATGATGAGAGTGGATTTTAGAAAACTGTACACATTTTAATCCTTACAACACACACTGTATATACGCTCACCTAAAGGATTATTAGGAACACCTGTTCAATTTCTCATTAATGCAATTATCTAATCAACCAATCACATGGCAGTTGCTTCAATGCATCTAGGGTTGTGGTCCTGGTCAAGACAATCTTTTGAACTCCAAACTGAATGTCAGAATGGGAAAGAAAGGTGATTTAAGCAATTTAAGCAAAAACGTGGCATGGTTGTTGGTGCCAGACGGGCCGGTCTGAGTATTTCACAATCTGCTCAGTTACTGGGATGTTCACAAACAACCATTTCTAGGGTTTACAAAGAATGGTGTGAAAAGGGAAAAACATCCAGTATGCGGCAGTCCTGTGGGCGAAAATGCCTTGTTGATGCCCGAGGTCAAAGGAGAATGGGCCGACTGATTCAAGCTGATAGAAGAGCAACTTTGACTGAATAACCACTCGTTACAACCGAGGTATGCAGCAAAGCATTTGTGAAGCCACAACACGCACAACCTTGAGGCGGATGGGCTACAACAGCAGAAGACCCCACCAGGTACCACTCATCTCCACTACAATAAGGAAAAAAGAGGCTACAATTTGCACGAGCTCACCAAAATTGGACAGTTGAAGACTGGAAAAATGTTGCCTGGTCTGAGACATTCAAATGGTAGAGTCAGAATTTGGCGTAAACAGAATGAGAACATGGATTCAACATGCCTTGTTACCACTGTGCAGGCTGGTGGTGGTGGTGTAATGGTGTGGGGGATGTTTTCTTGGCACACTTCAGGCCCCTTAGTGCCAATTGGGCATCGTTTAAATGCCACGGGCTACCTGAGCATTGTTTCTGACCATGTCCATCCCTTTATGACCACCATGTACCCATCCTCTAATGGCTACTTCCAGCAGGATAATGCACCATGTCACAAAGCTCGAATCATTTCAAATTGGTTTCTTGAACATGACAATGAGTTCACTGTACTAAAATGGCCCCCACAGTCACCAGATCTCAACCTAATAGAACATCTTTGGGATGTGGTGGAATGGGAGCTTTGTGCCCCGGATGTGCATCCCACAAATCTCCATAAACTGCAAGATGCTATTCTGTCAATATGGGCCAACATTTCTAAAGAATGCTTTCAGCACCTTGTTGAATCAATGCCACATAGAATTAAGGCAGTTCTGAAGGCGAAAGGGGGTCAAACACCGTATTAGTATGGTGTTCCTAATAATCCTTTAGGTGAGTGTATGTATGTACATACACTTAACAAAAATATAAACGCAACACCTTTGTTTCTGCTCCGATTGGACTTAAAGATCTAAAATTCATTTCAGATACACAATATTACCATTTCTCTCAAACATTGTTCTAAAATCAGTCTAAATGTGTGATAGTGAGCACTTCTGCTTTGCTGAGATAATCCATCCCACCTCACAGGTGTGCCACATCAAGATGCTGATCTGACATCATGAGTAGTGCACAGGTGTACCTTATACTGCCCAAAATGAAAGGCCACCCTGGAATGTGCAGTTTTGTCTTACAGCAAAATGCCTCAGATGCCACAAGCATTTAGGGGGCCTGCAATTGGCATGCTGACAGCAGGAATGTCAACCAGATCTGTTGCTCGTGCATTGAATGTTCATTTCTCCTCCATAAGCCGTCTCCAAAGGCGTTTTAGAGAATATGGCAGTACATCCAACCGGCCTCACAACCGCAGACCAGGTGTAACCACACCAGCCCAGCACCTTCACATCCAGCAGGTTCACCTCCAAGATCGTCTGAGCCACTCAGACAGCTGCTGAAACAATTAGTTTGCATAACCAAACAATTTCTGCACAAACTGTCAGAAACCGTCTCAGGGAAGCTTAACTGCATGCTCTTCGTCCTCATCGGGGTCTTGACCTGACTCCAGCTCGTTGCCGTAACAGACTTGAGTGGGCAAATGCTCACATTCGATGGCGTCTGGCACGTTGGAGAGGTGTTCTCTTCACGGATGAATCTCGGTTTACATTGGTCAGGGCAGATGGCAGACAGCGTGTGTGGCGTCGTGTGGGTGAGCGCTTTGCTGATGTCAATGTTGTGGATCGAGTGGCCCATGGTGGTGGTGGGGTTATGGTATGGGCAGGCATCTGTTATGGACGAAGAACACAGGTAAATTTTATTGATGGCATTTTGAATGCACAGAGATACAGTGATGAGATCCTGAGGCCCATTGTTGTGCCATACATCCATGAACATCACCTCATGTTTCAGCAAGATAATGCACGGCCCCATGTTCCAAGGATGTGTACACAGTTCTTGGAAGCTGAAAATGTCCCAGTTCTTGCATGGCCAGCATACTCACCGGACATGTCACCTGTTGAGCATGTTTGGGATGTGCTTGACCGGCGTATACGACAGCGTGTACCAGTTCCCACTAATATCCAACAACTTCGCACAGCCATTGAAGAGGAGTGGACCAACATTCCACAGGCCACAATTGACAATCTGACACTCTATGCGAAGAAGATGTGTTGCACTGCATGAGGCAAATGGTGGTCACACCAGATACTGGCCGGTTCTGAGTCCCCAGACCCCCAATAAAGCAAAAAACTGCACATTCCAGGGTGGCCTTTTATTGTGGGCAGTATAAGGTACACCTGTCCACTACTCATGATGTCAGATCAGCATCTTGATGTGGCACACCATTTTGACATGGATTATCTCAGCAAAGCAGTGCTCACTATCACACATTTAGACTGATTTGTGAACAATGTTTGAGAGAAATGGTAATATTGTGTATCTGGAAAGAATTTTAGATCTTTAAGTCCATGTCATAAAAAATTGGAGCAGAAACAGAAACAAAGGTGTTGCGTTTATATTTTTGTTGAGTGTATATATATATATATATATACATACAGTGGTGTGAAAAACTATTTGCCCCCTTCCTGATTTCTTATTCTTTTGCATGTTTGTCACACCTAAATGTTTCTGCTTATCAAAAACTGTTAACTATTAGTCAAAGATAACATAATTGAACACAAAATGCAGTTTTTAAATGAAGGTTTACGTTATTAAGGGAGAAAAAAATCTCCAAATCTACATGGCCCTGTGTGAAAAAGTGATTGCACCCCTTGTTAAAAAATAACTTAACTGTGGTTTATCACACATGAGTTCGATTTCTGTAGTCACCCCCAGGCCTGATTACTGCCACACCTGTTTCAATCAAGAAATCACTTAAATAGGAGCTACCTGACACAGAGAAGTAGACCAAAAGCACCTCAAAAGCTAGACATCATGCCAAGATCCAAAGAAATTCAGGAACAAATGAGAACAAAAGTAATTGAGATCTATCAGTCTGGTAAAGGTTATAAAGCCATTTCTAAAGATTTGGGACTCCAGCAAACCACAGTGAGAGCCATTTTTAGGGAAATACCTTGTGGACCGACGAGGCAAAAGTTGAACATTTTTGGAAGGTGCGTGTCCCGTTACATCTGGCGTAAAAGTAACACAGCATTTCAGAAAAAGAACATCATACCAACAGTAAAATATGGTGGTGGTAGTGTGATGGTCTGGGGTTGTTTTGCTGCTTCAGGACCTGGAAGGCTTGCTGTGATAGATGGAACCATGAATTCTACTGTCTACCAAAAAATCCTGAAGGAGAATGTCCGGCCATCTGTTCGTCAACTCAAGCTGAAGCGATCTTGGGTGCTGCAGCAGGACAATGACCCAAAACACACCAGCAAATCTACCTCTGAATGGCTGAAGAAAAACAAAATGAAGACTTTGGAGTGGCCTAGTCAAAGTCCTGACCTGAATCCTATTGAGATGTTGTGGCATGACCTTAAAAAGGCAGTTCAGCTCAAATAAAGCTGAATTACAACAATTCTGCAAAGATGAGTGGGCCAAAATTCCTCCAGAGCGCTGTAAAAGACTCTATGCAAGTTATCGCAAACGCTTGATTGCAGTTATTGCTGCTAAGGGTGGCAAAACCAGTTATTAGGTTCAGGGGGCAATTACTTTTTCACACAGGGCCATGTAGGTTTGGATTTTTTTTCTCCCTAAATAATAAAAACCATCATTTAAAAACTGCATTTTGGGTTTACTTGTGTTATCTTTAACTAATAGTTAAATGTGTTTGATGATCAGAAACATTTTGTGTGACAAACATGCAAAAGAATAAGCAATCAGGAAGGGGGCAAATAGTTTTTCACACCACTGTATAATATTGATTACAAACAGGAATAAAATAATCAGTGTTGTGCTTTTATGGGAATATAATCAAGGATGGTGTATGTGATTATAAAAGTATAGTTACTAGTTGATTCTTTCATTCTATACAAGCCTGTGTTAAAGTGTTTATTTCCCTTCATACTACAGAAATGTATCAATGATTACAGATTGTAACAAATGACAAAGAATTTATTCTTTAGTTTCATTTAATTGTGTTTAAATCAAAAGCAGTTAAATTAACTAATTTTAAATTTTTAAAGTTTATTTTGTTTAAAATTATTAATGATAAATGTATTATAGGAAATATTTCACCGTAACACACACACACGCACACACACACAGACACGCACACACACACAGACACACACACACACACACATATATTTGACTTTTCCTGCTCACTTACAGTTTAGCTTCTGTGATTTTAGTTCCTTGAAGAAAGACTGAGAAGCTTTAAACTGGAGATTGTGTCCTGCTGAATCCTGATGAATACTGATGAGATAACGGATTCACACTTCACTTTCGTTTCACCCGAGTGACATCATTATGCCACGCCCCCCGGATTCCAGAATATTTATTTATTACTCAGTTACACATTTTGGCCACTAGATGGCAGCCATTCTCCAAAGAAACTACAGATAAACATTACACATCTTGTATGTCCACATTAATACAATAAGCTTTTTAAAATGTTCACTAAAACACTTACTGAGTCATTTCTCTGTTTTTATCATAAACAAAACACTTTTGAAACACAATATTTCTCACTTATATTAATTAAGAGTTAAAATCGTTATGGTCCCACTTTTACTAAATGTGCATAAGCTTTGTAAAGTCATGTGCAAAAGTTATTACCCCCCTTTTAATCCTATGTGTTTTTGTGTAAAAAAATAAAAAAATATCTGATCATAGCGTGCCTTAATATTAGGCAAATCTTAGATAAACAACAAATAACTTTTTTTTGTAATTGTGTCAATATTTATTTATTTGAAAACAAAAAAGAAAACCCAGATAGCAAAAATCATGTGGTCCTGATCCGTGTAACTGACTTGGCCTGGTGTCTTTGGCAAAATGGGCCACTACCGGCACAGATCAAATTTTACTTATTCAGACCAACACTGAGGCAGCTTCAAATTCAAATTCAAATTTTTATTTGTCACATGCACAGTCATATACAGGACAATATGCAGTGAAATGCTTATACGACCGCCGGTGAACTTAAAAAGAAAAGAAAAAAAAAAATATATATATATATATATAAGGAATAAATATTAATACAAAATAATATTTATTATTTATTTAAAAAATATAAATAAAATACAAAAAAAAAATGTAACTAGTAAAATTAACAACTGTACAAATAAGGGCATGTAAAAATATCACAAAAATAAAATATAGGAATATGGGGGGGGGGGGAATTATATATATATAAAAAAATTTAAAATGTTTTAAAGTGGTCCAGATTCCATCTATTGTAAAATAGATGTGGGCCAGATGTGGACTATGTTGCTGTCTGTCTAGAATTTTAAACATTTATTTTCTAAAATATACATGATTAAATATCTTATTGTCTTATGATACTGCTTTTTTGTCAAATTCTAACCAAGTACTGATTTATACACATCAACAACTACAGTATTAAAATGCCTTCTGATCATCTAATGTTAATTCTAACACAACAGCCACTACTTCACTGTTGTGACAAAGTTGGCCTAAATGTCACCGCTGAGCAACCCTGGCACACATACATATTCTCTCTCACACACAAACACACACACACACACACACACACACACACACACACATTCTCTTTGGGCCAAACCATTGTGTAATGTTTGAAGGGGTGTCTAAAGTTGGGGCAAAGAAAAATTTACCTTTTGAATGCATTGTTTCTGTAGAGGAATGTTTTATTTTTATTTTCTTGTGTAAGTAACTTAGACAAGTGTGTTAAATATGTCTTAAGCATGTGACAGGGGAAAGTAATGGTTTCAGTGGGAATAGTGATTACCCATTAATGAGAGAGTCCCAGGAAGGGGCGGAGTCTGGCCTATAAAAGAGGAGACCAGACTCCAACATGGTTGCTTGTTTACCAAGTCAGAGCGAGAGTGCAACTGTGGTGCCTTGAGCAATTTTTTTTCCTTAGTTGGTATATTGTGGATACATGTTGGTTTTTGGGATTTATTTCCCAACCTTTATTTTTCGGTTTTGTTGTTTGTTTTTTTTGGTACTTTGGGTTTCTTTTTTTTGTTTTTCATCTTCCTTGTTTTTGCGTGGCCACCTGTAAATATATTGCACCAGTGGACTGTACACTTCCTGAGCACTGTAAATAAATATCACTTTGCACCGAAGTGCTATTGCGGGTGGAGCCATCATTTTTTACCACCTTATACGAACATTACCACGTCCAGAAGCGAGCGGTTCTTCTCGCTTTACCACAACTGTAAATATACAAAACACAAAACAGCAGATTTAACCTTACTTTCTACTTAACACAGTTTTATACTTACTGTGCTTGCATACTATTTACCAATTAGTCTCAAACATTTCTCCATGTTTTGTTGTTATGCTTTTACTAACAAAGACGGTAGGGTAGTGACAGGATAGGGAATAACATCCAATAAATGTCCTGGGTCAGTGGTCACTAGCAGTTCTTGGTCTGGTGCTTAAGTATTGTTTTTCTGTTTCAAATGAAAGTGAATTGCCAGTATATTTTATACTAATGAAAGAAAAACGTATCTAAAAACAGTATAAGAACATTGTAAGTCATTTCATTTATTTATTCATTAATTCTTTTAACTATGGAAACTACTGGAGTTGATCCCCTGAGTCCAAACAGTGTGGTCAGAAAAAAAAGCAAATAATAATAACAAATTTATCCCAACAAACTGTAAACACACCCAATCAGATAGAGCAGTCAAACGATTTAATTTCCATGGGTCATCCGCAAAAAAAAAAAAAAAGCTGTTATTTTTCCACTGAAGCAGTGTTATGAGACAGACAATGGATAAACTGCAAATTCCCATCATTGTGTCATGAAACGGGTGTTATGGCTGATGGTGTTGCCGTGGACAGAAAGGGGCAGGGGCATAGGCGCAGAGGGGAGTTTACCGAAAAAAAGTGTCTTTAATGAAACAATAACAAACCAAGCACAATGAGACAAAACCAAAAACAAACAAACAAACTTAAACTATCACACAAAGCATATTGTGAAACAGGTGCTATGGCGAGACGGCGGTCCATACAAGGCGTAGGCTCACAGGGTCTAAGACGTTGTACACATAAGCTCTGATGTGACACAAGCTTAATGACGATACACATGACATTACCCACAAACTAAGCACGGAGAGACCGGACTAGCGACACGGAGACCAGAGACAAGACTAGGACTAAAGATATGGCAATTAGCTTACCAATAGCCAAACATACAATGTCATAAACATAGAAGAAGCTAAACATACAAGAGCTAGCATGCAAGGGACTACACCAACACTAGAGACGCAAACAGAACTTACATAACCTTAAGACAAACACAAGACTTCACGAAACCGAACCAGCTCCACACACCCGCATCACCTGACCGAAGTGTCTTCTGGGAAACTAAGTCTGCAAACAAAAACTACAACAAACTCTAGTGGCGATTTCTTACACATTGGTAGTGATATGCAGAAAAATAAAAACAAATAAATAAAACTAAGAAAACAAAAATAAGATCACACAAAAGTATTTTTTTCCAAAAGATTTCTTTACACAAAAATAAGAGTTTAGTTGCTAAATATGTCAAATATATAAACAATTTGATTTAGCTGACCAAGGGCACACATTTGGATTGTAACAGTTTCATTTTTTTTCCAGTTCACCTGTGTTGCTGATTCTAGTTTGCTTTTTTACTTTCTGATCATGGTTACATTAGAAGGATGTACTGTTACTACTAGCTCAACAGTAAAAAACCTGGGCGTAATATTAGACAGTAACTTGTCCTTTGAAAATCATATTTCCAATATCACAAAAACAGCCTTTTTCCATCTTAGAAATATTGCCAAACTTAGGAGTATCCTATTCGTATCTGATGCAGAAAAGCTAGTTCATGCATTCATGACCTCCAGACTGGACTATTGTAATGCATTACTAGGTGGTTGTCCTGCATCCTCAATAAACAAGCTACAGTTAGTCCAAAATGCAGCCGCCAGGGTTCTCACCAGATCCAGAAAATATGATCATATAACACCTATATTATCATCCCTGCACTGGCTACCTGTTCAGTTTAGAATTAATTACAAAATAGTATTACTTACATACAAGGCTTTAAATGGTTTAGCTCCCACATACCTAACCAGTCTTCTAAAACGCTATAATCCGCCACGCTCCTTAAGATCACAAAACTCTGGACTTCTTGTAATTCCCAGAATTTCAAAATCTACAAAAGGGGGCAGGGCTTTTTCATATCTAGCTCCAAAACTTTGGAATAGCCTTCCAGACACTGTTCGGGGCTCAGACACAATTTCCCAGTTTAAAAGTAGACTCAAGACGCATCTCTTTAATCTGGCATACGCGTAACTCATCCCATAACTTCATACTTCAGTACATCTATTCTGAATGGCAACTACGCTAATTCTCTCCATCTGTTTTTTACTTTTCTACCCATCCCGAGGCATCTGGAGATTGTACCAGCTTCAGTAGATAAAGGCCAACCCTGTGAGGATCCTAAGGCATCCAGAGAAGGACCAGCTCCAGCTGAATTCTGCCTTATTATGATTGGAGCTACACATCCTGCTCCTGTGCTCCCAGTGATCCAGACCCCATCTGCCCTCTGCACCTACTGACTCATCCCTATGCTGAACTTGACTTTATGTTAATTTAAAGAATTTCTGTTATATTGTACTTTCAGCTGCATAACACACATGGTGTTATGTCATCTCTATCTGTTATTACCCAAATGAGGATGGGTTCCCTGTTGAGTCTGGTTCCTCTCAAGGTTTCTTCCTATTGCCATCTCAGGGAGTTTTTCCTTGCCACTGTCGCCGTCACCCTTGGCTTGCTCATCAGAGACATTTCATTCATTCATCTCGTTATTATCTAGAGACACTTTTCTCACACATACACAATTTATTATTATTATCTTTTATTTTTTATTTATTATTATTATTATTATTTATTTTTATTTTTTTTGTGAATTTCTTTCATCTTTGTGAAGCTGCTTTGAGACAATGACCATTGTTAAAAGCGCTATATAAATAAAATTGAATTGAATTGAACATTGTTACGCCATGTGTGTTCATATACTTCAGAAATATGTTTAGTTATTCGAACCTGAATCCTAAACTTAAAAACTGTTTATGTCACTTGCATCTTTGTTCATATACTAATTTGTTACTTTATTACTGACCATTTATTTGACGTTAATAATGTTTGAAATTTATATTCAATTCTCATGAATTTTTTTTGCATTTTTTGCCTTAAATAAAATTTTATTTATTTTTATCACGAAGTCAACCACTATTGCTGACTAATAATGGTATGCTAATGAAAAAAAAATATCTGCCACGATGCTAATTGTATCTGAATTTACCTCAGTTAATGCTTCTTTGAGTCTTTAACGCTCTTTCCGACCACCGCCACAGTCAGGGGCAAGATTGAACCAACAGATGGCATAAGAATCTCTCTTATTGTCTGCTGCATTGGTCGAAGACTGGTTCTTTCCTTCAGCCCCTGTAAAAAAAATTAAATAAATAAAAAAAAAAGAATCTCTAACTTTCACAGAATAATAAGCTCCATAATAATGGCGCATTCTCATAGCTTTATGAAATTCAGCTTGCACCAATGATATTACATGGACTGTTTAACCAATGTTCTTACAATGTTTCTGTGCCTTGATCATGGTAGGACCTGTGCAGTCAATGGAGGTTCAGAAAGCTTCAGGATTTCATCAAAAATAATTTACAGGGATGTAAAACAAGGGTGAGAAATTAATGACTGAATTGTTCCTATGCCTTTGAGTAATAACTTGGGCAGACATTTCATTCAGGGTGAATAGGTTTAAGAGAGGTACCTACTGTAATACTTACTGTAACTTTTTGGTATTACTCCATACTTACTGATCAACAAACTTCTTGTGAGCATTTCTTTAAAGCACTTCTTTCCATTGACTCATTTCCAGTTTATTTGTCTGGCTACTGCATCTGAGTAAAACCTTAGAAAGTATGTTTGAAGCGCCACTACAAAACGCAACATAAACGTCTAGGACATTTAGAGCAAGTTCGTTTATCCAAAAATTTAACGCCCGTGTGAACAAGGCCTTACTTATATCTGTGGTTCGAACAAAACATTGTAATAAGATGCTTGATAAAAGGGTTGGGTGGTACATCAGTAATTATACAGATATATCTTTTTAAATAAACTGAATTTCTGCAGTATTAACTTTAAATTAATCTTTGTGTCTACCTAAATGAAGATCTGGACAGTTTCGTCAAGGAATATCTGGTAGGTAATGTTAATAATTACTGTAGAAGTTCAATTCAATTCAATTCAATTTTATTTGTATAGCGCTTTTAGCAATTTTCATTGCCGCAAAGAAGCTTTACATAGTCAAAAGAATTATTTAAGTTTGTATGAAATGTGAATTTGTATGAATCAAAATGGTCAGTTTGTCCTGGTGAGCAAGCCGAGGGCGACAGTGGCAAGGAAAAACTCCCTGAGATGGTAATAGGAAGAAACCTTGAGAGGAACCAGACTCAACAGGGAACCCATCCTCATTTGGGTGAAACAGAAAGCAGTAAATGATCTGCATTTATACAGTGTGTAGGGTGGGAGGCAGTTCAGCTATAATAGCTGATGTTAATTGATGTTAATATGGAGTCCAGGTAGTTATTGAAGACCCAGGTAGACTTGTAAGAAGTTCCAGTCATGAACTATCGAACTGTCAAGTCCACAGAGAAACAGTTGCCAACACCAGTCAAGGCCAGAACCATTTTCTAGGTAGAGAGAATCATCCCCAGACACCAGACGCATCCCAGAGAGACACACGGGGCATCCATGTGACGAGATCTTCAGCCAGAAGCGGGGCACCAGGATGGGACAGACAGGTCCGGAGGGCAGAGGGAGTCTGGATCACTGGCAGCTCAGGAACGACATGTGTAGCTCGACAGAGAGAGAGAGAAAGAGTGAAAGGGGGGACAGGAGGAGAGAGGAAAAAGAAAGAGGGGGGGAAAGAGAAGAAGAGGAGAGATGGCAGTTAGGTATGGTCACAGTCACACAATGTATAATGTGAATGTATATTAACTGTAGAGTGCAAGCAGAGACTCCGGCAGGACTAACTATGACAGCATAACTAAAAGGGAGGGCCAGAAGGAAACACAAACATGAGGGCTTCCTGACATGTAAAGCAAACAATCACCTCACCGTCAACAAACCTGAGTGATCAATGAGAGTGAGGAAGACAGCATCTAAATATACCAGTTCACCATAATACTCTACGTCCATGAGTCCCCCAGATCTGCTCCTTTACCTATGGAAAATCTATTTATAAAAATGCTTGGCTAAATAAATAGTTTTTTTAGCCTGGACTTAAACACTGAGACTGTGTCTGAGTCCCGAACACTATTTGGAAGACTATTCCATAACTTTGGGGCTTTGTAAGAAAAAGCTCTGCCCCCAGCTGTATTTTTCATAATACGAGGTACTGACAAGCAGCCTGCATCCTTTGATCGAAGTAGGCGTGGCGGATCGTAAGACACTAGCAGTTCGCTCAGGTACTGCGGCGCGAGACCATTTAATGCTTTATATGTCAAGAGTAGTATTTTAAAATCAATGCGAAATTTCACAGGGAGCCAATGGAGTGAAGATAAGATAGGGGTGATTTGCTCATATCTCCTGGTTCTGGTGAGGACTCTCGCTGCTGCATTCTGGACTAGCTGAAGCTTATTTATGCATCTAGCTGAACAACCAGACAGTAAGGCATTACAATAGTCCAACCTAGAGGTGATAAAAGCATGAACTAGTTTTTCTGCATCGTTCAGCGACAGTATATTTCTTATCTTGGTAATATTTCTGAGGTGAAAGAATGCTATCCTGGTAATATTATCTACATGAGTTTCAAATGACAGGCTGGAATCTATAATCACACCGAGGTCTTTTACTGTTGCACTTGATGGAACAGAAAGGCCATCTAAAGTTACAGAGTGATCTAGAATCTTACTTCTAGCTGTATGCGGTCCTATGACTAGAACTTCTGTCTTATCCGGATTTAGCAGAAGGAAGTTAATTAGCATCCAATTTCTTATGTCCTGCACACATTGCTCAATTTTAGTAAGCTGTTTTTTCTCATCAGGTTTTGCTGAGACATATAACTGTGTATCGTCAGCATAACAATGAAAACTAATACCATGCTTACGGATTATGTTGCCCAGAGGAAGCATGTAAAGGGAAAAAAGCAGTGGACCTAAAACTGAACCCTGCGGAACGCCAAACTCCACTAGAGAACATGCAGAATAATCACCATTTAAGTCTACATACTGATAACGATGGGTCAGATAGGATCTGAGCCAGGAGAGGGCTGTACCCTTAATTCCCACTACATTTTCTAATCTGTGAAGAAGAATAGCGTGATCAACAGTGTCAAAAGCTGCACTGAGGTCGAGTAATACAAGCATAGTTACACAACCCTGATCAGAGGCCAATAGAATGTCATTTACAGTACTACTTTAACGAGCGCTGTCTCTGTACTGTGATGAGGCCTAAATCCTGACTGATACAGTTCATGTATGCCATTTCTATGTATATATGAGCATAGCTGCTCCGCTACTATCTTTTCCAGGATCTTAGAGATAAAGGGAAGGTTTGATATTGGCCTGTAACTGGACAGCTGACAGGGGTCGAGGTCAGGTTTCTTAATTATTGGTTTGATAACTGCTAATTTAAAAGATTTTGGAACATATCCAATGCTGAGTGAAGAATTAATTATTCTCAACAGGGGTTCTATTATTGCTGGTACTATCTGTTTAAGAAAATGTGTCGGTACAGGATCTAATATACAGGTTGATGAATTTGAAGAAGAGATGAGTGAAATTAGTTCATTCTCTTCAAGGGGAGTAAAGTATTCTAGGTTCTGGTCTGACATGGCTAGATTAACATCTGCATCAATTACATTGTTCCGTTTCAAAACCTCAATTTTATGCCTAATATTTACAATTTTATTATTAAAAAAGTTCATGAAGTCCTCACTATTGCATGATGTTGTTGTGGAGATTTCTGCAGTGGTCTTATTTCTGGTTAATTTGGCTACAGCATTAAATAAGAATCTAGGATTATTTTTGTTATTTTCTATACGAGTGGAGAGATATGGTGATCTAGCTACACTAAGAGCTTTTCTATAGTTCAGGATGCTCTCCTTCCATGCTATTTGAAATACTAGTAATTTAGTTTGACGCCATTTACGTTCTAATTTCCGAGCGGTCTGTTTTAAAGTGCGCGTGTGATCGTTATACCAGGGAGCAAGTTTTTTATCTCTAATAATTTTTCTTTTGACTGGAGCTACATTATCTAGGGTATAGCGAAATGTCGACTCTAAATATTCAGTCGCCTGATCGAGTTCTGTGGGGTCAGACGGTGATCTAATCGAAGTTGGGAACTCTGGGAGATTACTGATAAAACTCTGTTTGGTAGTTGATGTGAATGTACGTTTCATACGGTAGCGCGGCGCTGTGTGTACATTATTATTGTGACACACTTGAATTGAGACAAGATAGTGATCTGAGATAACTTCAGATAGTGGTATTGTGAATATATTTCTTATACTTAATCCAAATAATATTATTAAATCTAAAGTGTGACCTGCTTTATGAGTGGGTCCTACTACACACTGATTTACTCCTACCGAGTCCAGTATAGAAATAAATGCAGTTCTCAGAGGGTCTTCTGGGTTTTCAAAATGAATATTAAAATCTCCAGCAATTAACACTTTGTCTACAGAAACGACTAGGTTTGAGAGGAAATCTGCAAATTCACTAAGAAATTCCGAGTACGGGCCTGGAGGTCTGTAAATGACAATTAGCGGGATCGACTGAGCTGACTTAATATAGTTAAATAAACTTATGTTACTACAAAGAATTTCAAATGAATTAAATTTGTGTCCATGTTTTTGTACAATAGTCAAATTATCATTGTGAATAACTGCGACGCCTCCTCCTCTACCAGTTAACCGAGGCTGGTGTATGTAGCTGTATCCAGGAGGACTAGCTTCATTTAGAGCTACATACTCGTCCTGTTTAATCCAGGTTTCTGTTAAACAGAGTATATCAAACTCCTGATCTGTGATAATTTCATTAACTATAACTGCTTTAGATGCGAGAGATCTAATATTTAACAGTCCTAGCTTCAGATCAGAGGTGCCGGCTGCGCATTCAGTCTGATCCAAGTTTGTGGTCTTTATGCTAATTAAATTACTAAAACAGACTTTCTGAGTCTTTCTAAATTTGATTTTAGCTCGGGGAACAGACACAGTCTCAATAGAGTGAACCCTGAGTGACGACTCTATGCAGCTAGCAGACGGTTGGTTTAGCCTGTCTGTCTGCTCCCTGGCCTGGGCTCTGGATTGTCACCGATTAACTAGGCCTTTTCTAAGACTATGAGCTATACTACAAGAAATGAGAGCAGCACCTTCCTGAGTGGGATGGACACCGTCCCGCCCTAACAGGCCAGCTTTGCCCTCAAAGGTCTTCCAATTATCAATAAAGCCCACGTTGTTTTTGGAGCACCACCTGGACATCCAGCGGTTCAGCGACCATAACCTGCTGTAAGTTATGTCACCACGTCTCATTGGGATGGGACCAGAGCATACTACTCCATCGGACATCGCCTTCGCTAATTTAAACACCTCTATAAAGTTATTCTTACTAACCTCTGACTGACGAAGGTGTATATCGTTAGCTCCAGCATGTACCACTATCTTTGAGAACCTGTGCTGTCCTAGAGCCCTAAGATTACCTGCTATGTCCGGTGCTCTGGCTCCCGGGATACACCTAACCACTGCCGCTGGCGCCCCTAAAGGCCTGGCTAATTTCACATGTCTCATTATAGAGTCTCCTATAACCAGAGCTCTTTCAGGTTTCTCAGCGGGTGCATCACTGAGGAGAGCAAACCTGTTGGACAGGTGAAGCGCAGAAGAGGTGTGCTCCGGTGGGCTAGCCTTAGCGTTAGCTTTGGCTGAACGAGTATGCCGCCGAGTCGTCACCCATTCGCCCCGCTGTGAGGGCTCTAATGCCGGAGTCGGGGGCTGGTTATCTCCGCCTGCGGCACCCAGACTGTCCGCTACAGGAATAACACTGCTCTTACACTCTCTAACCCTCTCTAAAGTCTGGATGCGCTCCTCTAACGCTGATATCTTCTCCGTCAGAGTGCTCACTAACACACACCTATCACAAATAAAATTATTACTAACGACGGAGGAAGAATGTCTAAACATCCTGCACTCTACACACTGAACAAGCTGAATATTGGACATGATAACGTACCTGAGTCGGAGTTGTAGTTGTTTGGAGCTGAATTCCGTTTGTTGTTTTTAGAAAAAGAAACTCGCGCGTTCTCCAAAAAGCGCAGAAAAAGGCGAAGCCAAATAGTGTGAGATGTAAAAACTAGTTGCTATTAATATTATTATTGTATAAATGAAAAAAAGTATGTAATTTAAACGCTAACACAAACGCAAACTTTCGCGGCAACGATACGAAAACAGGAAGCTACGTCAGCAACAGGAACAATCAAGCAAAAAAAGCCAGACTAAAGAAGACTATAACAACATTCCACAATACTCACATAAACACATGTAAACTAAAGATACACTTAACTACATTTGACAAAACAAGCCTTCAGAGCCAGCTCAACACAAATCTAAATTTAAACAAAACAAAACTAATGTCTACTAGACAGTATTAATGCTCGATCCAGTTTCCCAGAGCTACCAGCTTTTTATATGATCTCTAATTAGCTGCCTCGGCTCAGGTGGGCTCCATCATTAACTGATCGAGGTGCCTTCTGGGAAACTGAGTCTTTTAACAGAACTACAAACAAAGTAAAAGATGCACACAGTGCCCTCTAGGGGCAGTCCCTTACATACATTACATAATGTGCCTTTTCTGTTATCAAGAGGTAATACATTACTGCATAAATTATGGAAAAATTAAAAGGGCCTGTTTTACCTGAATTTACCTAATATGTTTTTACCTGACCTTTTTCTTTATTGTCTTGTCTCTCACACAATGAAGAATCTTAACGATGGAGAATCCTTGGACATTCCAGTGGGAATTCTCTGCTATGAGAACAACAGAGCCACAAGCCCTACATCACCACAACTGAAGCCCACAAGAGTGAGGATCATCCTAGAGGGCAGCCTTGTAATGGATTCACTCACCAACCTGCCTCAAGCTATGTGTCTCTTGTTTGACTTTACCTATGCAATCCACTTGAAGTACCCAAAGTCCATGATAAACACTTTTATCTTCATTCAGCAGGTATTGATAAACTTGGATCGAAGTGAGCTATTAACTTTAAGGGGGCGGCGCCCCTGCGCCCATTATTGACCGGCAGCCACTGTGTTTCAATGAAATGAAAATAAAAACTGCATTGTGTGTTCATTGACAAAAGTAAATGCAAACTGATCTGGAATTTTCCTATCCCAATTATTTTATTACATATATGGTATTAAGTGTATTTGAAGTAAATTAATTAATATCTGAGTATTTTGCATTTAAGTTGACTCTACTTAGCTAAAGAAAAAAAAATATTTTCTTGATTAAGTGTGTATGAGTTTAAATATTGCATTTTTACTTTTTTAAATTTAAGTTGACTCTATTTAAACAAATGTATTTTTCTTCTGTCAATTAGTTAAAGCATTTGCCTCAAATGGTTTAAGTACAATCATGTTAGCCACACACACACACACACACACAAACACACACACACATACCAGTTTGCCGACAGTGATTGATGCTTTATATTTTATATTTGTCATGCCAATAAAGCGCTTTTCTTGAATCTTAACTCTCACTTACATAAGCGTGGGCGCACACACACTATATGAGTGACGCACACGCATTGAGACCGAGCATGAGAGAGGATTATCCACAATAATGCTCGTATTTGAACACCTCATTAGTTTACAGAGTTAAAATTTATTTAAAATGTTTGCTCGTCTTGCAAAACACTCCAATCAGGTTACTTGCAATCCAAGGCTTTGATGTAAAGTGAAAAGTGTCTGTCTGTCCCTGTCTGTGACCTTTGACTTATGATTGTGTCTCCTGTTTGCTGATGCTGTTTGTATATATTTGACATGGCGATGACTTTGAGACAGTTTCCCTAAAACAGTAAAGTAATGTTCCAGGTTTTGTCACTGATACACTGTGGTTCATGCTCCCACTGGTTGTGACATGCTGCTTGATAATCTCAATAAAAAAGATGTAAGTGTTAAGATTTCTCTCACAGATGATACACGCTGTGAGTTGTGCATCAATCTAATCTAACTGTCCTGTGCAGCTGTGTATATAATTATGACTTACTTGTTTAAAAGTCAATTAATTTTTATCTGTGCTGTTTCACTACAGTATAAACAGGACTAAATAATGTACAATAGATGATCACAAAATTCTAAATACAATACAAATAAACAAACAATAAAATTAATATTATATTTGACTAACAGGACAGATAATCAGTGGTGAGGAATTTTTACCTCCATCATTACAACAGGGGCTGAAGAATGGATAAAGTTTCTCAGTGAAAGTCTGACCAGTGAAAGAGTAGATATGTGACTTTGCATCAACATCATAGAAGGAGATCAGACCCTCCTCATAATCCACAAACACCCCCACCTTCTGAGGAGCCTGTTTCAAGGAGAGGGAGGTAGAGGGAGAGTCCAGAGCTTCATATTCAGTCTTATTCCTCAGCCACACACACCAGAGTCCATCTTCAGGACTAAGTGTAATCTCCCCTTTCCTGTTAATGGACTCTCTGGCCACTCCTAAATCCCACTCGGTACTCCCTCTGACCTGAACCTCATAGTAAAATCTCCCTGAGGAGAATCCCTCCTTTCCCAGGACATCAGTACAATAATCAAACCTCTTTGGATTATCAGGGAGATTCTGTCCTGTCTCTCTATGTCTAACTTGTTTCCCATCATCAGACAGGATGAGTTTAGGATTCGCTGTATCAGGATCCAGAGTCACATCCACTGAGAGACAGAAACACAGCGAACATCAGGTTTATCATTGTACAGTGTGTAACAGTAAAGAAATATATATTTAGTCATGTGATCAATAAGAGTTCACAAACCTGCATATTGTTTAATTCTCTTCAGTTCTGTTTGGAAAATAAGACAATATTTTAAATATCTTACTTTTATGAGGTAAAATCAAATATTTAATTATTATAAATCACAAAAAAAATGCTGTAACAATAAAATCTAAACACACAAGCAGTTAAAAAAAGGAAACAGTTACGGTACTTTTGTTAACGGAATCTTCATGAGTTTTAGCAAATGTACAGTAGTACTGACCAGTCTCACCAAGCTTCTCCATTTCCTCACTGAGAGTCTCCTGAATCTGAGACAGAGCTCTCCTCACAGTCTCCACACTCAGACGAGAGTTAATAGTGACATCAGTCCAGTCCTGGGTGTGTGGAGGGCTGCACAGTGACGGGTAAATCTACAGTACAGCAGGAGAGAGGAGAAATCCCTCAGCATGGGGACTGCTGTCCTGTCATGTGCTGCATTGCTATTGAGAAACAGAGGGACTCTGACCTGTAGGAGGTGGATGTGATCCTCAGTGTGTGAGAGCTGCTCCAGCTCAGTGTTTCTCCTCTTTAGCTCAGTGATTTCCTGCTCCAGATCTTTAATGAACTCTTCAGCCTGCCTCTCTGCTGCTTTCTGCTTCTCCTCCATCACCTTAAGCAGCTCAGCCTGGCTTCTCTCAATGCAGCTCATCAGAGCACTGAAGATCTCCACAACATCTGCTTTCTCCTTCTCTGTGTTTTTCTAACAGGAGATTAAATCAAGATAAAATATTTTATTTCATATGATTGTATCAGGACTCCACTAATGTATTTGTTGTGAAGGAGAGACTCACATTATTAACTTCTACAGAGTGTTTGATTTCCTCAATCTTCTTCAGTCGCTCCTGGATCATCTGCTGAACTTCTGCTCGTGTCTTTGCCATCTCAGTCTGAGAAAAATATAGATGATGTTCAACCCTTAGTCATGGCATTTCATTAGTTTGCAAACTTTTACTATCCATTAATAAGTTTCAGTCTCTCACCTTCTTCTCTGTACTCTCCTCCTCTATAGGAACAGTGTTGTGAGTTCTGTGGTCTCCCTCAGTACAGAACTGACACACACACGTCTGTTCATCTCTACAGAACAGCTCCAGGGGTCTCTCATGTTTCTGGCAGATGTAGTCCTCCAGGTTCTCCACAGGCTCAATCAGTCTGTGCTTCTTAAATGACAAAACTGTCCTGTGAAGTTCCAGGTGAGTCCCACAGTAAGAGGTCATACAGGTCAGGCAGGACTTCACAGCTGCACATTTCTTTTCACAGCAGGCCTCACAGAGCACCAGAGATTGGGTGGGTTTTTCTGCAGCACTGCTGGATTTCACCTGAACTGACTTCTTAAATGGAGCAGCCAGTCCAGAGATGAACGTATTCACACATAACTCTGGTCTTTTAGCAAAATATGTTTTACACACTGGACACTGACAGTGTGAACTGCTGTCCCAGAACTCTTTGAGACAGATCATACAGTAGTTGTGTCCACATGGAGTAGAGACTGGATCAGTGAACACATCCAGACAGATGGAGCACTGGAGCTGATCTTCACACAGGACACTGCTGGAGGAAGCCATGACTGACACAGGAGACATGATGAGAGTAGATTTTAGAAAACGTTCCACAGTGTAATCCTTACAACACACACTGACACTGCATATATACAGTGGTGTGAAAAACCATTTGCTGCCTTCCTGATTTCTTATTCTTTTGCATGTTTGTCACACAAAATGTTTCTGATCATCAAACACATTTAACTATTAGTCAAAGATAACATAATTGAACACAAAATGCAGTTTTTAAATGAAGGTTTACGTTATTAAGGGAGAAAAAAAACTCCAAATCTACATGGCCCTGTGTGAAAAAGTGATTGCCCCCCTTGTTAAAAAATAACTTAACTGTGGTTTATCACACCTGAGTTCAATTTCTGTAGTCACCCCCAGGCCTGATTACTGCCACACCTGTTTCAATCAAGAAATCACTTAAATAGGAGCTACCTGACACAGAGAAGTAGACCAAAAGCACCTCAAAAGCTAGACATCATGCCAAGATCCAAAGAAATTCAGGAACAAATGAAAACAAAAGTAATTGAGATCTACCAGTCTGGTAAAGGTTATAAAGCCATTTCTTAAGCTTTGGGACTCCAGCGAACCACAGTGAGAGCCATTATCCACAAATGGCAAAAACATGGAACAGTGGTGAACCTTCCCAGGAGTGGCCGGCCGACCAAAATTACCCCAAGAGCGCAGAGACAACTCATCCGAGAGGCCACAAAAGACCCCAGGACAACATCTAAAGAACTGCAGGCCTCACTTGCCTCAATTAAGGTCAGTGTTAACGACTCCACCATAAGAAAGAGACTGGGCAAAAACGGCCTGCATGGCAGATTTCCAAGGCGCAAACCACTTTTAAGCAAAAAGAACATTAAGGCTCGTCTCAATTTTGCTAAAAAACATCTCAATGATTGCCAAGACTTTTGGGAAAATACCTTGTGGACCAACGAGACAAAAGTTGAACATTTTTGGAAGGTGCGTGTCCCGTTACATCTGGCGTAAAAGTAACACAGCATTTTAGAAAAAGAACATTATACCAACAGTAAAATATGGTGGTGGTAGTGTGATGGTCTGGGGTTGTTTTGCTGCTTCAGGACCTGGAAGGCTTGCTGTGATAGATGGAACCATGAATTCTACTGTCTACCAAAAAATCCTGAAGGAGAATGTCCGGCCATCTGTTCGTCAACTCAAGCTGAAGCGATCTTGGGTGCTGCAGCAGGACAATGACCCAAAACACACCAGCAAATCCACCTCTGAATGGCTGAAGAAAAACAAAATGAAGACTTTGGAGTGGCCTAGTCAAAGTCCTGACCTGAATCCTATTGAGATGTTGTGGCATGACCTTAAAAAGGCAGTTCAGCTCAAATAAAGCTGAATTACAACAATTCTGCAAAGATGAGTGGGCCAAAATTCCTCCAGAGCGCTGTAAAAGACTCTATGCAAGTTATCGCAAACGCTTGATTGCAGTTATTGCTGCTAAGGGTGGCGAAACCAGTTATTAGGTTCAGGGGGCAATTACTTTTTCACACAGGGCCATGTAGGTTTCGATTTTTTTTCTACCTAAATAATAAAAACCATCATTTAAAAACTGCATTTTGTGTTTACTTGTGTTATCTTTAACTAATAGTTAAATGTGTTTGATGATCAGAAACATTTTGTGTGACAAACATGCAAAAGAATAAGCAATCAGGAAGGGGGCAAATAGTTTTTCACACCACTGTATAATAATGATTACAAACAGGAATAAAATAATCAGTGTTGTGCTTTTATGGGAATATAATCAAGGATGGTGTATGTGATTATAAAAGTATAGTTACTAGTTAATTCTTTCTTTTCTATACAAGCCTGTGTTAAAGTGTTTATTTCCCTTCATACTACAGAAATGTATCAATGATTACAGATTGTAATAAATGACAAAGAATTTAATCTTTAGTTTCATTTAATTGTGTTTAAATCAAAAGCAGTTAAATTAACTAATTTTAAATTTTTAAAGTTTATTTTGTTTAAAATTATTAATGATAAATGTATTATAGGAAATATTTCACCGTAACACACACACACGCACACACACACAGACACACACACACACATATATTTGACTTTTCCTGCTCACTTACAGTTTAGCTTCTGTGATTTTAGTTCCTTGAAGAAAGACTGAGAAGCTTCAAACTGGAGATTGTGTCCTGATGAAACCTGATGAATCCTGATGAGATAACGGATTCACACTTCACTTTCGTTTCACCAGAGTGACATCATTAGGCCACGCCCCCCGGATTCTAGAATATTTATTTATTACTCAGTTACACATTTTGGCCACTAGATGGCAGCCATTCTCCAAAGAAACTACAGATAAACATTACACATCTTGTATGTCCACATTAATACAATAAGCCTTTTTAAATGTTCACTAAAACACTTACTGAGTCATTTCTCTGTTTTTTTCATCATAAACAAAACACTTTAATATTTCTCGCTTATATTAATTAACAGTTAAAATGGTTATGGTCCCACTTTGTATTAAATGTGCATAAGCTTTGTAAAGTCATGTGCAAAAGTTTTTACCCCCCTTTTAATCCTGTGTGTTTTTGTGTAAAAATTGATGGTGTTGGCGTTTATGAACAGATAGCAATTGTTGTATAAGTTGTATAAGAAATCATCAAGCGGGTCTATTTAATCACACTGTCTGCTCTCTGAAGATGTTTACAGAGTATCATAATATGTAACTATTCAATATTCTGCTGCACGTGACTGTTAGAGATGGATAATAAGGGGATATTCAGGATCGAGAGGGTCTGTATAAATGCCTTCCAGCCCATGGGGCGTCTGATAAGAGACATCTTTCGTGTGCTTGTTAAATGTTTCATCAGATCGACTATGTGGGAACCGTTAATCACACGCTTCTTAAAAATAAACTCCCCACTATCGTTCCACTCCCCCGGTCGGATGCCTCTGATATCTTATGTAAAGTACAACTGGCATTCCTTTTGAAAAGAGGGTTAATGCAGTTAATAATGTCTTTTAAAATAACGTCTTTCTTTTCTTTTTGATGCTTAACGAGGGCTTCGGCTCTTCTAGGTAAAGTGAGGGCGATCTCTCAAGTCTCAGTCTCCCAGTCTGAAGCGGTCTGGACACGCGGGTGTCAAGTCTAGTAATAAATAGCTATTGGGGTTATTTGTAGCATCTTCGTAACTCTCCAAAAAGAGAGAACTCTCGTGTACACCACCGATAAAATCTTCAATAAGGTCTTTCACGGTGTCAAAGTTGATTCTTTGACAACAAGTGTACGTCTGTTTAATCCACTTTACACAAAGCACTACTTTAGACGCTTTAGTCTGATAGGCGTAACTTTTAGGACAGGCAGAAACAAATTCTTTTTATCATATCACCGTACAATTCGTCCGTTAACTGACCCAAATAATTCCTCAGCTCGAGAGGGGTCTCGTCTTCTCTGGTTATATAGATCAGGCTGTCGGTGTCATAATACAAGACTCTCTCTTGCAACTGATCCAGATAACTGAAGTATCATTCAGCCATAGCCTGTTGTAAAGGCAACAATAAAAACATGAATTTTATTTTGCTTTACAACAGATATTTCATGATAAATGTGTGTATATGTGCTTTATATTTTTTTCATAATGATGAAATGAGATGCCCAAATTCGTGCTTTAAAATTTTTAATAAGTTTCTTATATATTTTTTGTAATGTTTTAACAGGGACAAAACAGTGAAAGACATGGCAATGTCTCGGTTTACATGGTGTTGAAATTAATTTAATTTCCTGATCTGATAGTCTTAACTATGCGAATGTCCTGATTCGTGAATATGCCAACATATCTTATTTAAAACGTTAAATATTGGCAGGGGGAATTGGCAGAATTGAGGGGTTTAAAACTTGTGTTTAAAAAATGTGTCGACATCATCAGAAGACATGAATGAACTATATATATTATATTATTTAGTAAATATTATTTTATGACCACGAACTTCTTCGGGCTTTTTATAATAATCATCATATTTGCTGTTTTTGTCCAGCATTTAATAATTATTTCATCCATTATTAAACCACGGCTGAAAATAATAGCTGGAATGTGATGTGATTGTGAATTCATGACTGAAATAAAGCAGTTTGTCTTTTGTAAAGTACTTTCACTTTACAAAAGGCAGCGTTTTTATCAAAAGGTTGATAAACGTGTGTTGTACAGTATATACACCGCGACAGCGCGCGCAGTTACTCACTTCTCACCTTTCATGTAGGTCTGCTCGGACTAATTCGTTTTAAACCCCTCAAAACTGCGTGTATATACAGCTCAAAACCTCCATCAGTTATTAAAGATAGCATCTATTTAGAAAAAATGCCCCAGTGATTTCGGAGCTTCAGGAAATCTCCCGGCGCTCTGCGCATAACACCGGGCCAACTCATGTCGGAAAGAATTTATAAACGGTTTCTAAACGTGGGCTATTGTTTTTTTTTTTTACTTATAGTATTTGTTAATTTAATTTAAATGAGGTTTGGGCTCAGGACTTTACTCCATAGTTTTATTTAGCGCTCAGCCGCATGCATGGAGTTTTCCAGAGCGAACCGGCAGAAGTAGACTAATGATTATGAACGCGTCGGGAAAACAGCAAGCAGACTGACTCTGACCATTTAAAAAAACGTTTGCGTTCATTTTCTGACGCGCTCAAGTTCACCAAAAACAATACAGAACAGCGCAGCTTATTTGCTTTCAAACATTTATAAAATCACGTTTTTTCGTTGTTGTGAGTGCGCTTAAATAAAAGTTGAGTCTTATAAAGGCATGTAGTCTTATATAGTTTTATTATATAGTTTTTGCACATTAATCAGAGTCCTCATCTGTTACATTTTTGAGGACAATAGTTTTTTTTAGCCTGTCACAGCGTGCGCCCAAATCAATATCGCTCCTCGCTCACTAGTTAGGCGGCCTCTCCTTCAGATATGCGAAGAAGCGGGGCTGCGGAATTAAGCACGAATAGTGAAGAAGAGCTCTCCTTGCTAATGATCCCGGGTTCATCCGCGCTATAAAATACTCGGGGTTTGTTGGTTTACAGTGGATTTTACTACGCGGTGTGAGTGAGACGCGCGCACACAACGCGGAAGTGCGGCATGCAAACGGGGCAAATGGAACGCGCCCCAGGGACTTCAAAGAAGAGCCAGCGCAAGCAGACGGAGGCAGGAGCTGCTGTCCGCGGATGGCCGTCGTACTCGTATTTTATAGCGCAGGGTGCAAACCCGGGATCATTGGCATGGATGAGCTATGTCCAGCTCTGTACCAGCATGTCATGTGGGCATTATAAGACTAAAAAGTGGCAGCTGGCACGCCTAAAAATAGACGCAGGTTAATTTTTTTATAGTCTAAATTAAAATCCTCCTCTTTAGTGCCTCCTATTCCTATTAATCCTATTGTTCTTTTAGTGTCACTGCGTGTGCTTACAATGCCAGACAACATTCAAATGCAAATTATTCACTCTCCCCAAGTGTGAATCAGCTGTTCTCACCTATACATATTAACCTATACATTCTCACCTAAAGTGTTTAGGTGAAATTCCACCTATACAAGTGTGACAAATATGCAAAGAAAAAAAATAGGAAGGGGCAAATACTTTTTCATGGCACTTCACATGTAGTCAGATTGTTCCACTGGCTGAAACTGTAGCAGGTGGAGTTATAGCACTTTTCAAATCACACTTACTATACACTGATATGAATAACTTTGAATGATGAATGCTACGTTAATATGATCTCGGGCTTGCTCCACATTATAAAAGCAAAGCGCGGAGTTTAGTCCGAGATCAGGGAAGTACGTGATGTGGTGGAAAATAGGCAGTGGCGGTTCTACACTGAATTGCTCCGCGGGCGAGACTCCCTCCCGCCCCCCCGTCAGCGCCACTTCTAACCAACCAAACCCCCTGTCTGAAGTCTGCTCGGTCTTGTTAATTTGTTTTAAAACCCCCAATTCTGTGAATTCCCCCAGCAGCGAAACCGGTTTGATGACTTCACACCTGTAGTAAAGGTGAGATTGGGGATTACAGTAACTGTGGGTGCGCTTCACCTCGGAGCGCGATGTCGCGTTGTATTCAATGAATAGACTAAAACAAAATCATGTTTGCTTCAGCATTGGAAACAACATTGTAATAGATTAACTTTATTAAAGATTATACACTCTTGTATTCTTTGTCCACACACGTGGGCATCTTAAAATCTTTAGATATTGATCCTTTCTCGATGCAGCGAATTTTCTGAGCAAATTAATAATAATTTCCATGAATGAAAAGCAGGAAGAAGAAAAGGTTACACGAAATAAGAAAAAGCTTTAGAGGTAAATGCTGTGAAATGCTTAAAATGAACAGATTCTGCCTATAACAGGTCAGGGACAGTGAGGCTGGATCCAGCAGCGCACCACATCCCACATCATAATACATGCTGATGATGACCAACACGTCTCCCCTCATCTACCAGAGCCAAGGAAAAAGAATGGCAATCAAACAGAATAAAATTAGTACCAGCATTAACTTGTGCTAGTTATTATGATGGTGGTCAATATTAATTGAAATAATGTTTCTCAGCATTATTTTGTGTTAATATTGACTACCCTAATAATTAAAATAAGTAACTAGTTCACTAGCGTGAGCTACTGCTGATACTGATTTTATTTCAGCTTACCTGTTCAGTTTTATTGCCATTCCTTTTAAAATATTGTCTTTATAGATAGTTGTTTGTCTTGATGTTCTTTTTTTTTCGTTTCTTTGACCCAATATATGTTCAGTGATACTTCAAATAACATGTTTAAATAGCATTGATTTCTGTATTGTGTTATATTTTTATACTAGTAACTGGTGTTAAAAATGTATCTCTACATTAATGAGCCAATGTATTATGGTGTGGGCTGCTGTGGGCCAGGAAGTCCAGGGACACTTTTTGGTCCCAGTCCGCCCCTGTAATAACGAATGGAGAAAGCGCAGTCAAAGCCCGGGGATTCTGTGTTCCCCGGGGGGCCAGTCGTGAATAGCTGACACTTAGTGACAGCCAATGAAATTGAAGCATTTTTGCCGCTTTCCACGTGGTGTGGCGTTGCCACAATATCCGTATAATATCCGTATATCCCATAAAATCCTCCAGACCCTGGTTCGAATCCCGCTCTGGGTGAAAATGTAATAAATGTGAATCCTTTGTTTTACACTTTTTGCTTATGATAATCATTAAATTACAGCAACTGTGAGGTGAGTGCTAATGTGTTTCATAGCTTAAGAAAAAAAAAATTCTTAAGTGCAAACATGCATTTAGTACTGAAGCATAACTTGATAATGTAATGGCTATAACGCGGGTGCGTTACAATAATAATAATAATAATAAATTTGGAGAACTACTACTACTAATAATAATAATTCTGAATGAAAGTGAAGAATAAATACATATCAATTTGAGCTCGACACGTTTATGAGCTCTGTCGCTTGCCGTCAAATTCAAATTCAAATTCAAATTTTATTTGTCACATACACAAACATACACAGTACGAAATGTAGTGAAATGTATTATACGACTGCCATTGACCCTAAAAGAGAGTTAAATTTTACAAATAAGAAATAAATATGAATAAAAGAAATACGATAGAAATTAAATTACAAAATTAAATTAAACTAGGAAAAATAGAACTAAAAATAAAAATAGAAATGTGCTATGAAAAAATAGAACTAAAAATAAAAATAGAAATAGGATGTACAAAATAGAAATATACTGTGCAAATTGAAATATACTTTACGGTGTGTGCAAATATGCATGGAACAAAGTGTCTTAGTGCAGAGGTTATTAAAGTGTCTTTGTGCACTGGTCCAGGATGTAAACGTAAAACTGTAAAATGTAGTGTAGTTGTGAAGGTAGGTGTGCAAAGTTATTAAAGTGTCTTTGTGCAATGGTCCAGGATGTAACGTACGACATGTAGTGTATATATGAAGGAAGGTGAGCGTGTAATTGTCCATAGTGTTCATGGATGTAAGAAGATTGATGGATTTGACCAATTATGAAAATATTGTGTAGTTCTGCATAGTGGTGTGGTTGTGGTTGAGAGACCTTATCGCCTGCGGGAAGAAGCTCCTCCTCAGTCTCTCTGTGTTGGCCTTCAAGGAGCGGAATCGCTTCCCAGACCGCAACAGAGTAAACAGTCCGTTATTGGGGTGGCTGAGGTCCTTCACGATCTTCCTGGCCTTGGTCAAGCACCGCTTGTTGTAGATCGAGTGCAGGTCAGGGAGCTCGATGCGGATGATGCGCTCAGCTGATCGCACCACCCTCTGTAGAGCTCGTCTGTCCTGCATGGTGCTGTTCCCGAACCAGGTCGTGATATTTCCCGTCAGGATGCTCTCGATGGTGCAGGAGTAGAAATTCCTGAGCACCTTGGAGGGCAGTCTAAAGTCTCTCAAGCGTCTGAGGTGGTAGAGACGCTGCCGGGCCTTTTTTACCACGGTGTTGATGTGACAGGACCATGCCAGGTCCTGCGTGATGTGAACACCGAGGTATCTGAAGCTGTCCACTCTCTCCACTGGGCTCCTGTTGATGACGGGGGTCTGGTAGTTCCTCACCTGCTTTGTACTAAAGTCCACTATCAGCTCCTTTGTCTTACTGACGTTCAGGAGGAGATTGTTCCTCTGGCACCAGTTCTCCAGATTTCCAACCTCCTCCAGGTAGGCCGTCTCATCATTGTTCGTGATCAGGCCCACCACAACAGTGTCGTCAGCGAACTTGATGATGGTGGTGGAGCTGGTAGTGGCCACGCAGTCGTGGGTGTACAGAGAGTACAGCAGGGGGCTCAGAACACAACCCTGGGGGGCTCCAGTGCTGAGAGTGAGAGGGGCTGAGACATGTCCGCCCATCCTTACTGCCTGTGGTCTGCCAGTTAGGAAGTTGGAGATCCACTGACACATAGATGAGCTGAGTCCCAGGTGCTCCAGCTTGGTGGTAAGTGTGGAGGGAATTATGGTATTAAATGCAGAACTGTAGTCGATGAAGAGCATTTTCACATAATTCCCCCTCCGAGTGTCCAGGTGAGTGAGAGATGTGTGGAGGAGATGAGAGATTGCATCGTCCGTGGAACGGTTTGGACGATAAGCGAACTGTAGTGGGTCGAGTGTGTCTGGTAGTGAAGAGATGATGAAGTCTCTGACCAGGCGTTCAAAGCACTTCATCACTACTGAGGTGAGGGCTACAGGGCGATAGTCATTGAGTGAAGCAGGATGAGGTTTCTTTGGGACAGGAACAATGATGGACTCTTTGAAGCATGTGGGGATCACCGACTGAGATAAAGAGATGTTGAATATCTCAGTGAACACAGGTGCTAGCTGGTCTGCGCAGGCTCTGAGGAGACGGCCTGAGATGCCGTCTGGTCCTGCTGCTTTCCTGGTGTTCACTCTCTTGAAGGCTCTCCTCACGTCATGCTCGGTGATGATGAACGCGCTTCCGGTGCTGGCAGTGACTTCCTGTCTGCAGCCGTTAGCGCCGCTAGCATTAGCATCGCTAGCGTCCTTAGCTGCAGCCTCGAAGCGAGCATAGAAAGTGTTCAGCTCGTCTGCCAGAGACACGTCTGCGTTTATCATACCGGATGTTGGTGCTTTATAATCCGTTATTGTCCTTAATCCCTGCCACAGGCTCCTAGAGTCACTCTGTTGGAGTTGTGACTCTAGTTTCCTCCCGTAGCGCTGCTTCGCCTCTTTCACCGCCTTCCGGACGCTGTATGACGCAGCCTTGTATGGTTCCATGTCCCCCGACGCGAGTCCCGTGTTGTAGGCAGCGGTGCGAGATCTCAGAGCGTCGCGGATGGTTTTATCCACCCACGGCTTCTGGTTGGGAAACGTTTTAATAGTCTTTTTTTCTACGGTATCGTCCGCTAATTTCCCGATGAATCCCACAACCGCTTCCGTAAACACGCTGACGTCACCATCGGAGCTGTTTCTTAACATGTCCCAGTCTGCGTCATCGAGTGCGTCCTGTAACGCGGCCACCGATTGGTCCGTCCAGCGCGCGACCTCCCTCTGAACCGGAACTTCCTGTTTCAGCCTTTGTTTGTATTTTGGCATGAGGAAGATGGCGGCGTGGTCGGATTTACCAAACGGTGGACAAGATTGTGCCTTGTAGCCGTCCTTGACCGTTGTATAGCAATGGTCCAGTGTCCTTTCGCCCCTGGTGGGGCAAGTGATGTGCTGATAAAAGTTTGGCGCTGCGCGTTTGAGGTTGGCACTATTAAAGTCCCCCGCCACAATAAGCGCAGCGTCCCGGTGTTGTGTTTGTTGCTGTGTGAGTGCCTCATGCAGCTCGCATAAGGCAGTGTCCGTGTCCGCTTGTGGTGGAATATAAACGGCGCTGATTATGACCGATGTAAACTCCCGAGGAAGGTAAAAAGGACGACACATGATGGACAGTAGTTCCAGGTTTGGTGTGCAGGAGCGTGTGAGAGGAACAACGCTCGCGCTGTTGCACCAGCTGCTGTTCACCATTAAACACACGCCGCCTCCCCTTGACTTCCCCGAGTCCCGTGTCCTGTCCATGCGGTGAACCGAGAAGAACTCGGCCGGCTGGATGGCGTGGTCCGGCACCGCTGGGTTCAGCCATGTCTCGGTGAAGCAGAGGAGATTGCAGTCCCGAATGTCTCTCTGGAACTTTATCCTGGCCCTGAGGTCATCGAGCTTGTTTTCCAGTGACTGGACGTTGGCGAGCAGGATGCTAGGCAGAGGTGTGCGGTGTGCACGGGCTCTCAGCCTGTTCCTGACGCCGGCTCGTTTCCCTCGGGGCCGCCGCTTCGCGTCGCGTCCTTTGTTGTCCCTCAGGATCTCACTCGGCCAGCTCGGATCCGGAGTTAAAAACGTCGAATTGTGAGTACATTGTATACCAATAGAAACAAGAGTGTCTCTATCATAACTAATGTACCCCATGGTGGTAATTTTGCCGGTTTTAAAACGCTGTAAACTAACTTAAAGAGCAAAAAAAAAGAAAAGGTGGTCGGAGCAGTCGTGACGGCAGCCGACCTCACCGGCGCCATCAATGGGCGCCTAAGAGACATAACATTTTTCGGCTTCAGTAGACACACAATACTTTAGACTGAAACACGACTGCCCCCTACAGGTATTGAAGGGCATTTTCACAGCTTGCCGCGCGCACTCGCAGCAAGTCGTGGGATCCCTTTTCCGAAAACGTGCGTTTTTAAAGGACAGATCTGTATATTCCGAGTGCATAAAAACAATAAAACAATACTGTTATAGGCTAACATCATACATTTTTGTAGCCCTTTTGCACACACGCGCGGGTGCGTTACATTAATAATAATAATAATAATAATAATAAATTTGGAGAACTACTACTAATAATAATAATAATTCTGAATGAAAATGAAGAATAAATACATAACAGTTTGAGCTTGACACGTTTATGAGCTCTATCGCTTGCCATTAATGGGCGCCTAAGAGACAAAATTTTTCGGCTTCAATAGACACACAATACTTTAGACTGAAACACGACTGCCCCCTACAGGTATTGAAGGGCATTTTCACAGCTTGCCGGGCGCAGCCGCGGCAAGTCGTGGGATTCCTTTTCCGAAAACGCGCGTTTTTACAGGCCAGATCTGTACCAGGTCTCAACTGAGCAATAAATTTTGAAAGGGACGAGCCCCCAAATAATGTTACGTCCCACACAGTGTCTAAGGGATGAAGAAACGTAGCATTATGTGAATGAGCTTTTATGTCGAGGGTCCTGCCGTCATACCACAAAGACAACAATTATCTTTATAGTCTTTTTTATTGTAACAAAGTAATCAAACAAGGATGGAAACATAAGTTCAGGAGCAGCCAGGCAAGAAAACAACAAACAAAAATTCCCCTCTAACCTAGGAGTGGTTCAGCTTAATAATCTCACAAAACAAAAGCAAATCAACAACAGAAATATACACACACTCTCTGACTAACTAAAGAAAAACAGGAGAATAATGGGGGGGTTACAATAAATAAAAAGGCCGGGGACCTCTCTACGGTTCCCCTGTACATGAGGATGAATCTGCAACGCTCAAAGCCACAATGCTTGAGGTTGGAGGTTAAGTTTGTTAATTCAGGGTTAACCTTTACACATTCAGCAACCGTCTCAGCAACTAATAGAAACAGCTAAGCCAAAACAGGAGAAGAGATGGAAAATAAGGTACAACCGGTTATGATGGTAAAGGTGAAGCCTAACAACAAATTGTACTAAGCAGGACACCCGACAGCTCTGGAGAATTTGAGAACAACTACACCAGTCACAATAATAAATAAATTAATACGTCCTTGGACGTAACAGCACACATTTGGATTGTAACAGACTCATTTTTTTTTTCTATTCCTGTTCACCTGTGCTCCTGATTCTAGTTCACTTTTTCCTTTCTGATCATGGTTACATCATTACGCCATGTGTGTTCATAGGCTTCAGAAATATCTTATGTTTAGTCATTCGAACCTGAATCTTAAACTTAAAAATTGTTTATGTCACTTGCATCTTTGTTCTTATACTAATGCTAATGTGTTATTCATTACTATTTATTTGGTGTTAAAAATGTTTGAAATTTATATCAAGTTTTTTATTTGCGTTTTTTTAATTAAATAAAAGTTTTATTAATTTTTATCATGAAGTCAACCATTATTGCTGACTAATAATGGTATGTTAATTTAAAAAAAAGGAACTGCCACTATGCTTCTTGTATCTGAATTTACCCCAGTTAATGCTCTTTTCGACCATCGCCACAGTCAGGGGCAAGATTGAACCAACGGATGGCATAAGAATATCTTATTGTCTGCTGCATTGGTCGAAGACTGGTTCTTTCTTACATTCCCTGTAAAAAGAAAAAAAAAAGAAAAACTTCCACAGAATAATACAGTAAGCTCCATAATAATGGCGCATTCTCATAGCTTCATGAAATTCAGGTTGCACCAATGATATTACCATGATCAAGTCATATATTTTCATATTTCTATTTTTATTCAACTATTTTATTCCAGTATTCTATTTTCATAGTTTTTATTCCTTGAAGTAAAATCAGTTGTCACAGAAGTCATTAATCTTTAGAATTTAAAGTTAAATTTGTTTAGAATTATTGATGCTAAATGCATAGAGCTTATGCACAGCTCTATGCATAAAAGAATATAAAAGATCATATAAAGACACATATAAAAACATTTTAATGTGTGCTAATATCTATTGTTTAAAGTGAATGTACTCGCAGTGTGAGTAAACACAGAGCACGTGATCTGTGACAAACCCAGTGCACTTTGAGCAGTTACAGGAGACTGGGGCATATTGTCACACTTTTCACACTCTTTTATGTATCTTGGAATTAATACATAATATTGTTTAAAATTGCACACCAAGTGAAAGAACACAGGCTCAGTCACGTGTTATGTATTCTTTTTATTTTCATTTTCTGTTTCAGTGCAGACTTATAAGCCTTTAAAATGTGTGTGTGGGGGGAGGGGGGGTTTGAACATTTACAGTAATGTATGGCAAGACGTCACACTGGTGTTTGCAACTGGATTTTATTTTACTTCAGTTTTATAATTAAATTCAGTTACAGAAAAAGCTTGATTAATCTTTGAACTTCATGGAATGAAATGAAAAAATTGAATGTGGCTATTAAATCACTACCAACTGCAACTGGAAAATAATTTCAGCCAAAGTAAAAACCTGTCCAACACTGAAACAAATCTTAAGAATACTCTGGTATACAAAGGAGCACAAGGTCAGCTCAGTAACTGTAAGGTGTCCAGGTCCTGTGGATGTTAAACAATCATAAATCAACACCCCTGTACAACAGTTTGCTTAAGCACAGCTCTAATTATTAAATAAACAATGGCGAAGAAAAAAAAAAAGAAATGTTGTTTGTCTGAAGTTGGTTTTGCTTAATACTTAGACCTCCAAACTGATGATATCTTTTATGTTTTCCCATCCTAACTTTTCTGTAAGGCCACAATTAAACATATATTTTTGAAGCCATGTTTTAAAATAAAATTTCAGGCAATTTAGTCTGATGTGTAACTACAAAAATGAAAGCAAAACAAATAAACAGAGGTTAGTTAATATAAAACATATCTACAGTCTTCTCTCAACAATACACACCAAAATGTTTATCAGTGATCTAAAATGAAATGTTTTGATGTTTCAATCTGCAGGTCACCATGATGGGATGAAACTCACTCTAATAGCAAACACTTTTATTTCTCCCCCTGCAGGCGTGAGTTTTCATAGAAGCCACAATCTCCAAAACATTCCACTGACAAATCCTTATCTTTACCTTTTTAAAATAATATTTTATCTGTTAATGTTTTATTCCAGATAGTTTGTATCAGCAACATTTTGACTTTATTAGAGACTACATCTGTTAACCTGTTAACTTTAGACAAGTGGTCACTTTTAGCTAGTGGGAGTTTCCTCCATTTTTCCATTTTGCAAGGTTTCAGCTGCTCTATTGTACAGCATCTTTAAGGCCAAATTTTGCACTTTATAATGCACCAATGGGGGCAGGGGTGGCTTAGTGGTAAGACATTAGACTCCTGGTCAGGAGGTTCCTGGGTCAAGTACTGATGGCTCCAGGCTGCCACTGTTGGACCCTTGACAGGTCCTTTACCCCACAATTTCTCAAATACATTCAGTCCTAAAAATGTCTTCCTGACAAAATATGTTTTAAATGTGCCACTGTCCATCTCAAATGAGACAAAGCACAGATAAGTCTTTGATAACAGTTTTCATATACGTCTTTCTTAAGCCTTATGTTGCATTTGCAAATGCTTTTATTAGACAAAGCTTTACCTTTCCAGAGCTGTACACACACGACTGTGCCCCCGCCTACAACAGCAACACTATCGTCAAATTTGCAGACGATACAACTGTGGTGGGGCTCATCTCTGGGGGAGATAAGTCTGCCTACTGTACAAGTACAAAGTGGAGCAGTTGACAGGGTAGTGTACCGACAACAACCTGCTCCTGAACACAGCAAAGACCAAGGAGATTGTTGTGGATTTCAGGAAAAGGAAAATGGACATCAAACCACTTTACATCAGTGGGGACTGTGTGGAAAGGGTGTCAGACTTCCGTTTCCTGGGTGTTTACATTACTGACGACCTGTTCTGGGGTGTGAACTCAGCTAAACTGGCAAAGAAGGCTTAGCAGAGACTTTATTTCCAGAGAGTCCTCAGGAAAAACAGTATCTCTCAAAAACTGCTGGTGTCCTTCTACCGCTGTTCCATTGAGAGCATCCTGTGCTACTGCCTCTGCGTGTGGTTTTCCAGCTGTACATCAGCGCAGAAGAAATCACTTCAGAGGATCGTAGAGACTGCCCAGGAGATTATCGGCTGATGTTTACCCTCTCTGGATGAATTGCACAACTCTCGCTGCCTCAGGAGAGCGGAATACATCCTAAAAAACTCCTTACACCTTGCTCATGATCTGTTCGAACAGCTGCCAGCAGGCAAATGATACAGGAGTATTAAAACAAGGACAAATGGACTAAAAAAGTTTTTACCCAGTTGCCATCAGGACATTGAATAAAAATTAATTTTTCACCTACATCCCATCATAACTCTATGTGCAATAAGGACTCGTGTGCAATAATATCTTATGCAGTTTTATACAGATTGAGTTTTAATACTATAGTGTATAACCTACCTCATTTAGAGTACAACTCATTTTTGGTTCTAGTGTACATATATTAGCCTTTTATCTATTTATTTATTTATTTATTTTATGTATTTATTTTATGTATTTATTTTTTCTCTTTCTTCCTTATTATATATTTGTTTTTATTTGTTTGCATGTCTCCCTGAGGCAGGGATTGCACCTAATTTCGTTGTACTTGTTACAATAACAATAAAAATATTCTGATTCTGATTTTGAGCTGACATCATGATATCCACTACAAAAGAATGAGGTTTTATAAGACAGTGATGTGTGAGAGTTTGGATATGACAAATACATACAGTAGCAAGGTGACAATGTTAACCACTAAGCCAGGGTGCCGCTTCTGGGTAATCTCTCGATCATTATATGCCAATTTGAGTTTAGATAATGATAATAATTTGTAAATTTTTACATATCTAGTGGACAAATATTAAAACAATCTGGTGTTTAATGTTTACAAGCTAAGTGCAAGCTAAGTGGTTAGCTCTGTCGCCTTGCATCTCCAGTGTCCAAGTTCGATTCCCATCTCTGTTTGATTGGTGCTTGCATGTTCTCTCCGTGTTGAATTAACCAAATTTAATTTTCCCATAGGAAATAATGGAAACTTAAATTATTCATTCTACAGCCCAAAAAAATAAATACATAAAAATAATTAATACAAAATATTAAGTAAAAATAAAACAAATTAACCTGTACTTTACCTTAAAAAAAATTCAAAATAAATCCCGACAGATGTGTTTTCGTTTGTGCACGCAGGGTGTGTGTGTAAAATGTGCGTGCACACACACACACACTCATATATTACACATATAACAGATAGACCGTTTTTAAAACCATTTAAAAATTAGCAAGGAACATCCCTAGTCACACTCGCGTGAGTGCATACTAACAGGAGCACTGCTGTAAAGTAAAACAACAACAACAAAAAACAAATTTAACAGCTCCTCACCTTTGAAAACAATCGCGACAGAGAGGAGTTTGTGTGTTTGTTTGGCAACCTGAGAGAAGCAGGGCTGAAGGGGGGCTCTCTCGCGTTTACAGCCCCCTTCTCTCAGGTTGCCAAACAAACACACAAACTCTCTGCCTTACACAGACACAAACACACACACACACACACACACACACACACACACACTCAAAAACACTGCAAGCACTAAGACCCAGCAGGGGAGACGATAGGTCTCGGCTTTACAGCTCCCCTCCTCTCAGGTTGCCAAACAAACACACAAACTCTTCTCTGTCACGACTGTTTTCAAAGGTAAGGAGCTGTTTAATTTGTTTGATTTTTTGGTGTTGTTGTTGTTGTTTTACTTCACAGTAGTGATCCCGTTAGTATGCGCTCACGCAAGTGTGACTAGCGATGTTCCTTGCTAATTTTTAAATAGTTTTAAAAACGGTCTCTCTGTTAATGTGTGTGTGTGCGCGCGCTCACACATTACACACACACACACGCACACGCACATTACACACATCGTCTCTCCTGCTGGGTGAATACACACACACACACACACGCTGTGTGTGTGTGTGTGTGTGTGTGTGTATTCACCCAGCAGGAGAGACGATTACCTACAATTCCGCTGAAAGAGAGAGAAAAACCGTTTGCTCACTTGTGATGACGTGATGCTCGGTGTCAGAACAAGAAGCGCATGCGTAAAACATGATACTCTGTGCTCGTAAACTAAGACAATGCTCGTTTTTTAAGTCAAAAATGAATAAAAATCGTTGCTCGTCTTGCGAAACACTCGTAAACCACGTTACTCGTAATCCGAGGTTCCACTGTATATGTAAACTACCACTGAAATGCTCATATTAATGAAAAGCCCTGCTCACCTTTTGTACAGTTTCATATTTATTTAGTTTTACTTTTATTATTTTAGATTTTTAAGCATCAGCTCACCCACAAAATTCTGTAAATTGTCGATTAAAAGTCCACTTAACAATGTCATTTTACACCAAAATAACAATGATTCATAAAAAAAAAAAAACAGTTGTGCTACAATCATGTTCAAAGCTAGTTTGTGATGAGGTTAGTGTGGGATTATGACACGCTGAATGTTACAGTGTGATATTCCACTTGTTTTTATGGTATACTGTTCAGAGTAATGGGAGTCCATAATTTAGTAATAATATCTGCTCGTGTATATATTCTTGCATATATTTACATTATCTGATATGGCCTATTTCAGATGTCCTAATGCGGATTAAAATTTAATTAATAATTCATATTCACAAATAATTTTTTGACTTACAAGACAAATGAAGTATATCTAAATATTACATTTAAAAAACAGATTGTATTAAAATAGTGAATCAGTTGAGATTAAACTTGGTTTAAAGCATGAGCCAAATTTATATTCATTTTTTATTAAAATTAAAATCAAAATCTGAACCATTTATATTTGACTAACAGGACAGATAATCAGTGGTGCTAAATTTTCACCTTCATCATTAAAACAGGGGCAAGAATGGATAAAGTTTCTCAGTGAAAGTCTGACCAGTGAAAGAGTAGATATGAGATTTTGCATCAACATCATAGAAGGAGATCAGACCCTCCTCATAATCCACAAACACCCCCACCTTCTGAGGAGCCTGTTTTAAAGAGAGGGAGACACGAGGAGAGTCCAGAGCCACATATTCAGTCTTATTCCTCAGCCACACACACCAGACTCCATCTTCAGGGCTGAGTGTAATCACCCCTTTCCTGTTAATGGACTCTCTGGCCACACCTAAATCCCACTTAGTCTTCCCACTGACCTGCACCTCATAGTAAAATCTCCCTGAGGAGAATCTCTCTTTTCCCAACACAATCCCATACATTCCAAACCTCTCTGGATTATCAGGGAGATTCTGTCTCTTGACTCCATGTGTAACTTGTTTCCCATCATCAGACAGGATGAGTTTAGGATTCGCTGTATCAGGATCCAGAGTCACATCCACTGAGAGACAGAAACACAGCGAACATCAGGTTTATCATTGTACAGTGTGTAACAGTAAAGAAATATATATTTAGTCATGTGATCAATAAGAGCTCACAAACCTGCATATTGTTTCATTCTCTTCAGTTCTGTTGGAAAATAAGAACACTATTTTAGATATCTTACTTTTATGAGATAAAATTAAATATTTATTTATTATAAATCACAAAAAAATGCTGTAACAATAAAATCTAAACACACAAGCAGTTAAAAAAAAGAAAACATGTACGGTACTTTTGTTAACAGGATCTTCACGAATTTTAGCAAATGTTCATTTGTGTAATAAGTAATTTTGCCTTTATGCAAAAATGTGACTTGTTTTGTATTTTTCAGTTGTTATAAAAAATCTTAAAGAATAATTTTTTGGTGTACTTGATGGTAATCGTTAATATTAGATGTTTTGTCCTGGAGGGACTTCAAGTCATTTTTGGCGATGATGCATTTATGATCTTTAAGAGCAGCTCTGTGTGTAATTTTATTTTAATTATTATTGTTAGTTACTTAATATTTTTACTTAACATTGCCATTTTACTCCATGCTTTAAATTATTTGGGAAGGTGGGTAATTGAAATAAGCATTTATGAAGAAGTTTCGTTGAATTTAAGTTGATTTTAGCTTGATTTGTCTGATAATGATAAGCATTTCACTGCATATTGTACTGTGTATGACTGTGTATGTGATAAATAAAAATGTGAATTTAATGTGCCTTTCCTGTTAACAAGAGGTAATACATTACTGCATGAATTATAGAAAACTTTAAAGGGCCTGTTTTACACAACATTACAACAAAAAAACTACAGTGAATTATAAAAAGCAAACTAAAAGACATAAGAGCATATAGTCATATATTGACAGATTGCAGCTTACCAGAATTTCTTCTTTATTGTCTTGTCTCTCACACAATGAAGAATCTTAATGATGAAGAATCCTTGGACATTCCAGTGGGAATTCTCTGCTATGAGAACAACAGAGCCACAAGCCCTACATCACCACAACTGAACCCCACAAGAGTGAAGATCATCCTAGAGGGCAGCCTTGTAATGGATTCACTCACCAACCTGCCTCAAGCTATGTGTCTCTTGTTTGACTTTACCTATGCAATCCACTTGGAGTACCCAAAGTCCATGATAAACACTTTTATCTTCATTCAGGAACTTGGTAAAACTCGGATCAAAGTGAGCTACTAATTTTATAGGGCGGTGCCCCTGCACTGTGTTTTAATAAAATAAAAATAAAAACTGCATTGTGTGTTCATTGACAAAAGAAAATGCAAACTAATCTAGAATTTTCCTATCCCAATTATTTTAGTACAAATATGGTATTAAGTGCATTTGAAGTAAAATATTAAGTTCTGAGTATTTTGCATTTAAGTTGACTCTACATAGCCAAAAATAAATAAATTAAGTGTGTATGTTTAAATTATTTTATTTATTAAATTAAATTATTATGTTTAAATATTGCATTTTGAATGTTTTACATTTAAGTTGACTCTAATTAAACAAATATATTTTTTTTACTGTCAATTTTTTAAAGCATTTGCCTTAAATGGTTTAAGTACAATCATCTTAGCAGGGTTTACAGTGTGTACAGTACACACACACACACACACACACACACACACGGGCCCGAACACCAGTTTGCCGACAGAGACTCTCACTCATAGAAGAAAAAATGCTTTATGCGCACACACACACATGGTCACAGTGTTATAGTAAACAGTATAAGCGTACACAGATGTTGACTATATGAGTGACGCACACGCATTGAGAGCGAGCATGAGAGACGATTATCCACAATACTGCTCTTATTTGAACACCTCATTAGTTTACAGAGTTAAAATGTAACTAATGCTGCTGTTTCTGTGATTGTTTCACTACAGTATAAACAGGACTAGATAATGTACAACAGATGATCACAAAATTCTAAATACAATACAAATAAACAAACAATAAAATTAATATTATATTTGACTAACAGGACAGATAATCAGTGGTGCGGAATTTTTACCTCCATTATTAGTACAGGGGCTGAAGTGTGGATAAAGTTTCTCAGTGAAAGTCTGACCAGTGAAAGAGTAGATATGAGATTTTGCATCAACATCATAGAAGGAGATCAGACCCTCCTCATAATCCACAAACACCCCCACCTTCTGAGGAGCCTGTTTTAAAGAGAGGGAGGTAGAGGGAGAGTCCAGAGCCTTATATTTAGTATCATTTCTCAGCCACACACACCAGACTCCATGATTAGGATTAACTGTAATCTTCCCTTTCCTGTTAATAGACTCTCTGGCCACTCCTAAATCCCACTCAGTCTTCCCTCTGACCTGCACCTCATAGTAAAATCTCCCTGAGGAGAACCCCTTCTTTCCCAAGACATCAGCACAATAATTAAACCTCTTTGGGTTATCAGGGAGATTCTGTCTCTTGTCTCCATGTGTAACTTGTTTCCCATCATCAGACAGGATGAGATAAGGATTCGCTGTATCAGGATCCAGAGTCACATCCACTGAGAGACAGAAACACAGCGAACATCAGGTTTATCATTGTACAGTGTGTAACAGTGAAGAAATATATATTTAGTCATGTGATCAATAAGAGCTCACAAACCTGCATATTGTTGAATTCTCTTCAGTTCTGTTTGAAAAAATAAGAATATTATTGACGTCATATTCTTATGAAGTAAAATTAAATATATGATTATTGTAAATTACAGCAGTGATAATAACAGGTATTTCTGTTATTAGAGCCTTTATAAATTTTAGCATTTAGATCAGTAAGTACTGACCAGTCTCATCAAGCTTCTCCATTTCCTCACTGAGAGTCTCCTGGATCTGAGACAGAGCTCTCCTCACAGTCTCCACACTCAGACGAGAGTTAATAGTGACATCAGTCCAGTCCTGGGTGTGTGGAGGGCTGCACAGTGACGGGTAAATCTACAGTACAGCAGGAGAGAGGAGAAATCCCTCAGCATGGGGACTGCTGTCCTGTCATGTGCTGCATTGCTATTGAGAAACAGAGGGACTCTGACCTGTAGGAGGTGGAGGTGATCCTCAGTGTGTGAGAGCTGCTCCAGCTCAGTGTTTCTCCTCTTTAGCTCAGTGATTTCCTGCTCCAGATCTTTAATGAACTCTTCAGCCTGCCTCTCTGCTGCTTTCTGCTTCTCCTCCATCATCTTAAGCAGCTCAGCCTGTCTTCTCTCAATGCTGCGCATTAGAGCACTGAAGATCTCCACAACATCTGCTTTCTCCTTCTCTGTGTTTTTCTAACAGGAGACAAATTTAGCTAAAAGATTTTATCTTAAATGATCTTAAATGATTGTATCAGGACATTAAGGAGAGACTCACATTATTGAGTTCTACAGAGTGTTTGATTTCCTCAATCTTCTTTAGACGCTCCTGGATCATCTGCTGAACTTCTGCTTGTGTCTTTTCCATCTCAGTCTGAGAAAGATATAGATCCTGTATAAACCTTGGACACTGTTAATGTAAACAATTTTTAAAGTTTTACTATACCTTATTAATTTTCAGTCTCTCACCTTCTTCTCTTTAATCTCCTCCTCTATAGGAACAGTGTTGTGTGTTTTGTGATCTCCCTCAGTACAGAACTGACACACACACGTCTGGTCGTCTCTACAGAACAGCTCCAGGGGTCTCTCATGTTTCTGGCAGATGTAGTCCCCCAGGTTCTCCACAGGCTCCATAAGTTTGTGCTTCTTAAAAGAAAACACTTTTTGATGAGGTTCCAGGTGAGTCTTGCAGTAAGAGGTCATACAGGTCAGACAGGACTTCACAGCTGCACATTTCTCTTCACAGCAGAGCTCACAGAGCACCAGAGATTGGGTGGGTTTTTCTGCAGCACTGCTGGATTTCACCTGAACTGACTTCTTAAATGAAGTAGCCAGTACAGAGATAAACGTATTGACACGTAGTTCAGGGCGTTTAGGGAATTCCTCCTTACACACTGGACACTGACAGTGTGAACTGCTGTCCCAGAACTCTTTGAGACAGATCATACAGTAGTTGTGTCCACATGGAGTAGAGACTGGATCAGTAAACACATCCAGACAGATGGAGCACTGGAGCTGATCTTCACACAGGACACTGCTGGAGGAAGCCATGACTGACACAGGAGACATGATGAGAGTGGATTTTAGGAAACTTTACACATTCTAGGACAGTCAGGCACAAAAACAGTTTTTTTTTTCCGCAGGCAATCTCCCTCATGAACAGTTAAAAATCATTCTAACTGTCAATAAATATATGTGCAATATTGTGTACAGTACCACTGTGGAATATACTGTATAATACCACAGATTTCAGATATTTATATAAGTTATTTAAAAGAATCTCACACCCTACTCTATTTGATGTCAAACTTTTTTTGTGTGTGTCGTGCTGTTTTGTCTTGTCATTTGTTTTCTGTTGTGGAAGCCCTGTCACTAAAACAAATTCCTTGTACGTGCAAGCGTACTTGGCAATAAAAGTCTTTCTGATTCTGATTCTGATTCTAATCCTTACAACACACACTGACACTGCATATATATAATATTGATTACAAACAAGGAATAAAATAATCAGTGTTGTGCTTTTATGGGAATATAATCAAGGATGGTGTATGTGATTATAAAAGTATAGTTACTAGTTGATTCTTTCTTTTCTATAAAAGCCTGTGTTAAAGTATTTATTTCCCTTCATACTACAGAAATGTATCAATGATTACAGATTGTAATAAATGACAAAGAATTTACTCTTCAGTCAAAAGCAGTTAAATTAACTAATATTAATTATCTAAAGTTTATTTTGTTTAAAATTATTAATGATAAATGCATTATAGGGAATATCTCACCATAACACACACACACACACACACACACACACACACACACATATATATATATATATATATATATATATATATATATATATATATATATATATATGTATATATTTGACTTTTCCTGCTCACTTACAGTTCAGCTGCTGTGATTTTAGTTCCTTGAAGAAAGACTGAGAAGCTTCAAACTGGAGATTGTGCCCTGCTGAAACCTGATGAGATAACAGATTCACACTTCACTTTCGTTTCACCCGAGTGACATCATTAGGCCACGCCCCCGCATTCTAGAATATTTATTTATTACCCAGTTACACATTTTGGCCACTAGATGGCAGCCATTCTCCAAAGAAACTACAGATAAACATTACACATCTTGTTTGTCCACATTAATACAATAAGCCTTTTTAAATGTTCACTAAAACACTTACTGAGTAATTTCTCTGTTTTTATCATAAACAAAACACTTTAATATTTCTCACTTATATTAATTAACAGTTAAAATCTTTATGGTCCCACTTTGTATTAAATGTGCATAGGCTTTGTAAAGTCATGTGTAAAAGTTATTACCCCCCTTTGAATCCTGTGTTTTTGTGTAAAAACATAAAAAATATCTGATCATAGCGTGCCTTAATATTAGGCCAATACATCTCAGATAAACAACAATAACAATTTTTTTTCTTTTTTTTTTTACTGTGTCAATATTTATTTATTTGAAAACAAAACAAAACAAAATCCCAGATAGCAAAAATGGTCCGGATCCGCACAACTGACTTGGCCCGGTGTCTTTTGGCACAATGGGCCACTACCGGCACAGATACAATTTACCTTATCCGGACCAGCACTGAGCCAGCTCCGGGCCAGATGTGGATTTGAAGGAATAGATATGGGCCAGATGTGGACTATGTTGCTGTCTGTCTAGAATTAAAATAATATAATATATATATATTTTTCCAAAATATACATGATTAAATATCTTATTGTCTTATAATACTGCTTTTTTTGTCAAATTCTAACCAAATACTAATTTATACACATAAACAACTACAGTATTAAAATGCCTCCTGATCATCTAATGTTAATTTTAACACAACAGACACTACTTCACTGGTAAAATGCAAAAAACAACTACAGAGCAAATTTTAACTTACTTTCTACTTAACACAGTTTTATACTTACTGTGCTTACATAATATTCACCAAGCTTAAATCAGTGCTACACAATAAGAAAAAGACAAATTATTACCACATAGTCGTAATGCAACACTTCTTAAAATTTAAAAAATCGAAATAAGTCAAATAAGATCTAATTTAAATTTAACTAGTAAGTCACAAACATTTCTCCATGTTTTGTTGTTATGCTTTTACTAACAGAGACGGTAGGGAAGTGACAGGATAGGGAATAACATCCAATAAATGTCCTGGGTCAGTGGTCACTAGCAGTTCCTGGTCTAGTGTTTAAAGGGGTCATACGGTCCTACATGCACTTTTTTAAGCTGTTTGGACTGAAATGTGTGTTAGGAGAGTGTGTACACAACCACTCTACAATGATAAAGAGCCGTCCAGTGATTTTCTTTTAATTTATTAAAAAAAGATGCCCCTTCTGAAATCAGGCCAATCTCAAATGCCTGTTGATGTGACGTCACACCGACAGAGGCCCCTCCCACTATAGTTGATTGACACTGGTGTTTTAGCAAAGACCCGCCCCGAGTGAGAAGAAAGCTGGCGGCCATTGTTTTTTGACGCTGGAGCAAAATGTCGCCTAAGCGAGTGTGGTGTACAGTTGTTGGGTGTAATAGCGAACACAGCAGTCGTCATTCACTACCGACATCTGAGTCGCTGGGGACGCAGTGGCTGAATGGACGCAGTGGCTTGTTTTTGAAGCTAACGTCTCCGCCGATCTACCTAAATGCGTTCATGTTTGCGCTAATCATTTTTCACCAGACTGCTTTATGAACGCGGGTCAATATAAAGCAGGTTTTGCTAGGAAGCTGCTCCTGAAAAATGGATCTGTACTAACGCTTCGTGTTCCTGCTTCATCTTCACCAGGCTCAGTGAGTTATTTATTTTTCTATGAATCTTTGCAGATCGCCTTTTTTAATAATCACGATGAATGCGGAGTGTAAGTTAACTTACACTCTCATAGAACATGGTTATGTCGTCTTCTCTATGTACATCCGTCTCTATATAATTTCTCATCGCACGTTTATAATAAACAATGCATTAAGGAGATTGTCTAGTTGCAAACTGTGTACATACATTACAACAAATTCTCCTTCTACCCCTGCTAGACACATTATTCTTGCCGTGACCGACGGTCAATATTACTGTTTAAGTAGCACTGCATAGTTAACATGCATAACTCCCAAGCCAACATTTACTGAGAAAAAAAAGTTGTTCATGACCATTAACTGTAACATATAGACATAGCTGTCAATCAACTATACCTCAGTAAACACATTGCGTTAGTATCTCTCTCAGTACGCTACTTACCCTGCTATTATATACAAAGATAAATCAAAGTGACATTAAGTAAACTAACCATTCAGATACGTCCTGTCCAAGCCATAATTGCTGAACTTCTTCATCTTGTTCCTGGTCCGACTCAGGTTCAAATTGATATGGTTGCACAGATGTGTCTTCAAAGCCTCCCGCTGACATACTTTCATCAAACGATACCCTTAACTGTTGTCAAAGCTATACCCCACGTGTGTTGTGAAGACACGCCCCACAGAACTGGGGGGCGGGCTCAGCAGAGGTCATTAGCATTTAAAGGAGCATGTACTGAAATAGGTTGCTGAGAACAGAGCTGCTTTTTACCAGGTAAAAGTAGTGTTTTTTTTACACAACCATTGAGAGTTTTTCATTAAAGTATATTACAAAATTTTCATTAGGACCCTAAAGAGTCATATTAACTTATAAAAAATGGGACTTGATGACCCCTTTAAGTATTGTTTTTCTGTTTCAAAGTAAAGTAAATTGTCAGTATATTTTATACTAATGAAAGAAAAAAAACACTGATCTTACAACATTGTTTCAAAAAATAGTTGATGTGAAAAAATTCCCAGGGGTCATCTGCAAAAAAAAAACAAAAAAAAAAAAACAAGAAAGCTGTTATTTATGAGACATGGATAAATTGCAAATGAACATCATTGGTAGTGGTATGCAAAAAATAAAAACATATAAATAAAAATAGGAAAATAAATAAAATCACACTTAATTATTTTTTTTCTAAAGATTTCTTTACAGAAGAAATAAGAGTTTAAGCTAAATCTGGCAAATATATAAACGATTTGATTTAGCTGACCAAGGGCACAGAACAGACTCATTTTTTTTTCTATTTCTGTTTGCCTGTGTTTCTGATTGTAGTTCGCTTTTTTACTTTCTGATCATGGTTACATCAGTACGCCATGTGTGTTCATTGGCTTCAGAAATATCTTATGTTTAGTCATTCGAACCTGAATCCTAAACTTAAAAACTATTTACTTGCCATTAATAATAAATTTTTTTTTTTTTTTTTTTTGCATTTTGCCTTAAATAAAAGTTTGATTCATTTTTATCATGAAGTCAACCACTATTGCTGACTAATAATGGTATGCTAATGGAAAAAAGGAACTGCCACTATGCTTCTTGTATCTGAATTTCCCTCAGTTAATGCCTCTTTGACTCTTTAACGCTCTTTCTGGTCACCGCCAAAGTCAGGGGCAAGATGAAACCAACGGATGGCATAAGAATCTATTTCACTGTCTGCAGCATTGGTCAAAGACTGGTTCTTTCTAACAGCCCCTGTAAGAAGGAAAAGAAAAGAAAAACAGAATCTCTAACTTTCACAAAAGTTTCATAATAGCACATTCTCATACAGTAGCATCGTGAAATTCAGGTTGCACCACTGATATTACATGGACTGTTTAACCAATGTCCTTACAATGTTTCTGTGACTTGATCATGGTAGGACCTGTGCTGTTTATGGAGGTTCAGAAAACTTTAGGATTTCATCAAAAATATCTTAACATGTATGGAGAAAATAAACAAAGATTTTACAGGTATGTAACACGAGGGTGAGAAATTAATGACTGAATTATTACTATGCCTTTGAGTAATAACTCGGTCAAGCATTTCATTCAGGGTGAATAGGTTTAAGAGAGGTATCTAATACTCAACTTTTTGGTATTACTCCATACTTACTGATCAACAAACTTCTTGTGAGCATTTCTTTAAAGCACTTCTTTTATTGACTTCTTTCCAGTTTATTTGTCTTCTGACTAAAACCTTGAAAGTATGTTTCATGTGACTCTTTTGGTGTTTTGTCCTCCAACAGCACCCAGAGGAGATATCTAAAAAGACAAAAATACATTATATACAATTAGTTCTTTAGATGAGAGCAGAGAATATAATGGATATTTCAAGAAGCTTTTGATGTCATTTTAACCACATATAGCTGACGCAGTACACAGTAAAATTAAACGTTTTTCAAGGACGTAGACAACATAACTCAGGTCCAGGATCCAGTTGAAGAGGAAGGTGTTCAGGCCCAACAGGCTCAATGTCACAATCAGGTGCTGAGGAATGATTGTACTGGATGCTGAACTGGATGCTAAACATTCGTATGTATGTCCAGGTGTGTAAGGGCCAGATGGAAGGTTGTGGCATCATCCATAGAGCGGTTAGGACAATACGCAAACTGCAAAGGGTTCAAGTGAGCATGCTAGCTGTGTTTTGATGTGTCTCATGACGAGCCTCTCAAAGCACTTAATCACAATTGGTATGAGGGCAATCGGACATTAGTAATTGAGGCAGGAAACTGTAGACTTCTTCAGCGCAGGGACAATGGTCATTATCTTGAGGAATGTAGGAACAACAGCACTGCTTAGGGAAATGATGAAGATGATAGCTGTTCTGCACGTTCCCTGACACATTTATGTACATCTTCCTTAAGCTTTATGTTGCATTTACAAATTCTTTTAGTAGACAAAGCTTTATCTTTCCAGAGCTGAAAACATAAAATAAGGGAAACATCACTACCTGGTTTGGAAACAGCACCATGCAGGACAGACGAGCTCTACAGAGGGTGGTGCGACCAGCTGAGCCATCCCAACAATGGACTGTTTGGAGGACCTCAGCCATCCCAACAATGGACTGTTCTCTCTGTTGCGGTCTGGTAAGCGAGTCCGCTCCCTGAAGGCCAACACAGAAAGACTGAGGAGGAGTTTCTTTCTGCAGGCGATGAGGTCCCTCAATCACACCACCACACAGGAGTAATACAGTCTTTTTGTAACATCTAACACTGACTGTGCATTCATGGCCACTTTGGACGCATTCATGCACACTTTGCACTACATATTTATATTTTCATTTATATTCTCATCTATGGACCACTGCACAAATTACTTTAATAAGAGACTTTACGAAGTCACTTTTTATGCATATTTGCACAACAGAGCAATTTCAAAACTTCTAAATTTCTGTTTTAACAAATTTCTTTCAATTTTTTCTCTATATTTCTATATTTGTTATATTGATATTTTGCGCTTATATTGATATTCTGTTCTTATTTGTATAGTATATTTTACTTTGTACAGTACTTTTCACTAGTTAATCTTATTTTCTAACGTATTTCTTTTATTACCATATATTTTACCAGTTAATTTTATTAATGTATTTCTTTTATTCATATTTATTTTCTGATGTATAAGCTTTTATTTTATATTTTTTTAAGGTCACTGGCAGTCATGTAAGCATTTCACTACATATCGTACTGTTTATGACTGTGTGTGACAAATAAAACTAGAATTTTAATTATTTGATTTGAATTTGAGTTTAGATAATGATAATTTGTAGTCTTTTACTTCTATCTAGTGGACAAATATTGAAACAATCTAAACAGGAACTTGTCAGTTTAATCTTAAGAAATTTCCACATGTTCATAAATATTACTGTTGATTTATTAAAATGTTATAGGTAGTATAACTTTGAAAGAATGTCAAAATGAAGAGTCAGAATGATTAATTTTTTTTATGTTTACATGCAAACTAAGTGATTAGCTTTGTCGCCTTGCACCTCCAATGGACATTAGGCTAATTGGCATTCCCAAATTATCTGTAGTGTGTGAATAAGTGTGTGGGTTTATGTTGTAACGTTTGGATTTAATTTTATCACTAGTTACAATGTCACGGGGTCGTGAATCAAAATACGGGATTTTAAAAGTCACTTCCGGTATTGCGCAATCGAGGCGGAACAAGTAAAGACACAACAGCAATTACTCAATCAAACCAATGTGTATTAAACAAAACAACCAACAAGTAAACAAACAAGGTGCACCAAAACCAATATATACAAAAATATATACAAATATAAACAATGTGTGTGATGTATGCGGCTGTGTGTGTGTGTGTGTGTGTGTGTATGTATGAAAGTCCAGAGTCAGAGTTATTGCAGTGTGTGAAATGGTACACAACGGGAGAGACGGCTCGGCCTCAGCGGTAAAGATGTTGAATCCGGGAGCACGAGAAACGGAATGACAGGTGAATTGTAAGTGTCCTGAAAGATTAATCCAGACAGGGTTACGAGTGCGTAACCCTGTGACCAACACTGGGGGCAAATAAAACGGGGACAAATAAAACCAAATAGGGCACATTTCTTTGCACAGTTGAGCAGCATTAGCTCCTTAATCAATACCCTGCTATTTAAAATGCAACTTTATGTGGCTGCGCTACAATGTGTGTGCCCTACGATGGATTGGCACCTTTGGTCAGAGTGTCAAGTTTTTATTGTCATATACAGATAACAATGAGGCATCATTATCATAATAAAATTCTTAGACCAGTGTTGCCTAACTTTACATAAACATATAAATATAAAAATATAGGAAGAGGTGAGGGAAAGGGCCGGGGGGGGGGGGGTCTGATTGGTCAAATGAAACCATGTGATCATTGTTTTTGCATCTAATTAGTGAAACAGTCAGGTTGTAGATGCACCAGCTTTATGTATAGAATAAATGTTTAGAAAAGTAATGAGTATAGCGGAGTAAGAGTAGCATTTTTTCTTTAAAAATCTAGTCAACTAAAAAGTGCAGTAAAACAACTCAAGCTTTTTTTTTTTTTTTTTTTTAAACTTACTCAAGTAAATGTAATAGAGTAAATGTAACTCGTTACTACTGTTACGTGCGGCTGTAGTGCACGTATGTGCGCGTGCGCCCGTGGCTGCTGGTGCTGCTCTCTCTCTCTCCCTGCCTTTCTCTCTCTCACGCTCTCCCTGCTGCAGGAAGTTCCGCCCTGATTGAGCGTGAAGGTGACGTGCGACGGGATTGGCTGGCCGTGAAGAAGCGCGTCCTTTTAACCGGGCTGGTGAAACCCGGAAGCGCGCGTTGTTGCCTGTGGAGATGTGTGTTGTGTTGGAGATTGTGTTGAATATTGAGTGTAAAGCTATTGAGTCGCGCCGAGATTTTGTGGGTTATAGAGTGTTGGTTTCTTTTTTCTGTTGTTGCTACCTTTATTTTGCTTTTGTTGTAAATATTGTAAATAGTTTCTGTTTGGTTGTATATACTTTGTTTTCTTTCTCTTCGGAAGCAGTAGGGGTTGGGTGCCGTTTCCTTTAAAACCCATTTTCTCCTGTTTTTCTGTGTTAGTTAGGAAGTTAGGTTAGTTTACAGTGGTTAATCAATCGGACTGTAGGTCCTACCGTCGCCGCGTTCGGCGGTACCCTTTGGCTTTGTGCGTTTGCTGGCTTTTACCGTTGAGTGGCGCTATATAACTACGGGCTGACGCCTCATGCCTTAGTTCATTCTCTGCTGGATTAATGAGACACGGAGTTTTAGAACTGCACGTAGTAGCGGATAAAATCAAGTAAAACATTGTAGTAAAACAAATTTATAATCACAGAACTAAAATGATGATACAAATGTAGAATTTAAATTAAATTAAATCTTATTAGGATCAAATTTAAACAAAATAAATGTTAACACAGTGAGCCTTTAAATTTTATCACGTGTAATTAGAAAAGACGCGTGTAGGGTTTTGTGTCGTCTTATATCTTGTGTTCTTTAAATTTATAGTAGATTTATTAACTAAAATAAATTACCATAAAAATTATAACATTGTCAGGACGTTCTACTGCGTCAGCTAATGTTGGTCATTCAGCCCCGCTTGTGTTTTTGCGTTTATTATAAGAATGAAATGCAGTAGACTGATATGATCTGTAACGGATTCGAGCCATGTTGCACGGGCGGCACCATAAAGCATGGACACGAGGCGAGGTCTTACGGGAAAAGGGTCATTTATTTAGGTAAAATGGGGAAGGAAAGTGTTGAAGGAGGGAGAAAGGAAAGAAAGGGATAAAGATTGTGCATGTGCAGTTCCGGGGGCTGTGCCACACTGGCATGCGGGCACACAGCTGACAATAAGTGTTGGTGCGCGGAGTGGCAGAACTGAGCACGCGGAGGCAGCGCTTCTCCCGCTGTCGATGGCCGGCGCGAGTCCTCGCTGACGTAAAAAAATACTTAACACAAACGTCCTCGCAGCCTTTTCCTCTTCGGCAGCGGGGCTGCGAGGGCGGGCACGGTGCGGGAGTGAAGATGCCGCGGGAGCTCGCGCAGCTCTTTCTCGCGCTGTCCTCAGCGCGGAGATCAAAGGGCGGAATTCTAGTGTCCTTGTTTAAAGTGCCTGGCCGCGTCACATCTCCCCACTGACATGCTTCTTTCATATTCTCCATTACATCACGTACTTCCCAGACCTCAGACAAACCTCCGCGCCTTGCTTTTATAATGCGGAGCAAGCCCGAGATCATATTAACGTTAATTATCGCCAGCCGGCACAAATAAGCGGCCCCGTCCCTTTGGTGCCTATTCAGGGAGCCTACGGAGTGAGGGAGTAGTTATAGTAGATTTGGGCGTACACCCATCACACGCGCACGCCGTGGCAGATCATCATAATTGTCCTAAACTTGTATTTCATAAGGTTTTCCGAGCGGTGGTACAGCGCAACGGGGGTCATTATTTACTATTAAACATTAAACGAATTTACAAAACTTTATACGTGCGATTAAGCGCTGATTCTACATAGGAAAGTAAAGAAGAGGATCCTGATGCTCAACATTCCGGAGACCAAACCCCATTTAAATTAAATTAACAAATATTGCATGTAAATAACAATAGCCCACGTTTAAAAAAGCATTTTTATTTAGATTATAAAAAAATAATCCTGCATCTGTTTTAGGTGTTCCAGCTGCCACTGTTCTAAAATTCAAATTAAATCAAATCTTATTAGGATCAAATTTAAGCACAATAAATGTGTGAGCCAGTGAGCCTTTTGATTTTATCACTTGTAATTAGAAAAAAAGCGTGTATGGATTTGTGTCATCTTATTTCTTGTGTTCTTTAAATTTATAGTAGATTTATTAACTGAAATAAATGACCATAAAATTAAAACAGTGTTAGGACGTTCTACTGCGTCAGCAGATGTCGGTCTTTCAGCCCCGCTTGTGTTTTTGCGTTATTATAAGAATGAAATGCAGTAGACTGTTATGATTTGTAACGGGTTAGACCCATGTTACTCAAACAACTCAGTTCAGGTGTAAGTAAATGTCTGTGCTGTTTGGGGGAGGGACGTGCTAATGATTTGTTCGGCTCTGTGTGTGTGTGTGTGTGTGAGAGAGAGAGAGAGAGAGAGGGGTGTCGCGGTCGTTTTCAGTGAAACAAAGGCTCAGCTGAAAAATGTTAGGCACATCAGTCACTTAACCCCCAATAAAAGGTATTTGAGTGTTATGATAGTTGTAATATAACAGATGCGCACTGAATACTAAACCTAAACCAGGCACGGAGATTAATGAACCAAGATAGCCCCCATACGCGTTAAAAAAAAACAAAAAAAACAAATAATATTATTGTGTATAGACTGATTAAAAACAATGCAAGTTATGCTATCACAAGGAAAATAAGTTCTTCCATTCCAATGATTAAAAAAGGTAACAATGTCAACTTTAGAATCTAGAATCCAGGAGATTAAAATTACACAAATTGAAATCACTGAAAGTCTCCAGAAGAGCCTCAGATTCAAGAGGTTTTTAAAGTGGGGAGAAATGCATTTCAGTTCCTCTGAATGTATAGGTGAGAACAGCCGATTCACACCTGGGGAGGGTGAATCATTTGTATTTGAATGTTGTCTGGCATTGTAAAGCACTATAGTGACACTAAAAGAACAACCCAGGATTAATGGGAATTCTTATACTGCATAAACATTATTTAGCACCAAAAACTTCCTCGCGTTTGGGAAAACTATGCGTGCGGTTGAGCGCTGGTTAGACTATAGGAAATTAAATCGGAGGGTTTTTATTTAGACTATTAACAAAATAAGGCGTGCCAGCTGCCACTTTTTAGTTAGAAGTTTTCAATACAAAGCTTATAATGCCCACATGACATGACGGAATAAGGCACGGCTGGTGATGATTGGGGTTTGTTGGGTTACAGTGGATTTTACTACACGGTGTGAGTGCAATGGCCATCCGTCTGCTCGCGCTGACTCTGCTCTCCTCGGATGGTACCGCCCCCCTCCCACCTCTCGCTCCTTTGAAGTTACTGGGGCGCGTTCCATTTGCCTTGCTTGCATGCCGCACTTCCGCGTTGTTGCACGCGCGCTGCATACACAGCGCGTAGTAAAATCCACTGTAGCCCAACAAACCCCGAGTATTTTCTAGCGCGGAGTGCAAGCCCGGGCAACGATAGTAACGATAGCTCACTAGTCATGTGTAATTCGGCGGTCCCGCTGCTTCGCATGTCTGAAGGGGAGGCCGCCTAACTAGTGAGCGAGGAGCGATATTGATTTGGGCGCACGCCGTGACAGGCTGAAAAAACTGTGTCAGATTAATGTGCAAAAACTATATAATAAAACTATATAAGACTACATGCCTTTATAAGACTTAACTTTTATTTAAGCGCACTCACAATAACGAAAAAACGTTGTGATTTTGTAAGTGTTGTAAGCTGTGCTGCTCTGTATTGTTTTTGGTAACCTTGAGCGCGTCAGAAAATGAACGCAAACGTTTATTTAAAGTCTGCTTGCTGTTTTCCCGACGCGTTCATAATCATTATTCTACTTCTGCCGGTGCACTCTGGAAAACTTAATGCATGCGGCTGAGCGCTGATTAAAACTATGGAGTAAATTAAAGAGTAGAATCACGATTCTGAAGTCATGAGCCCAAACCTCATTTAAATTAAATTAACAAATACTATAAGTAAAAAAAAAACAATAGCCCATGTTTAGAAACCGTTTATAAATTCTTTCCGTCATGAGTTGGCCCGGTGTTATGCGCAGAGCGCCGGGAGATTTCCTGAAGCTCAGAAATCACTGGGCATTTTTTCTAAATAGCCGCTATCTTTAATAACTTATGGAGGTTTTAAACTGTATACACACGCATTCCTGCCTAAACAACTCTTAAAACTACACCTGTGACACAATAACAGTAATATTTCAAACATTCTGCAGGCTGATATTTGGAGAAAGGAAAGAATAATGAATAAACCAGTTGTTGGGTCAAAATAACCCAACCAGGTGTTCATTCGTAAACTACATCTCATATGAGCCAACATGAGCAACCCAACAATGTGTTTAAAGTACCTGAAATAATCCAGAACTTAAATAACAATAAACAGATACAGAGATACGCTGTATAACGGTCACTGTTGTATTTACGGCAACGAGCGAAAATGTCACTTTGCGCCACCTGGCGGCCATTTTACGAATGACTTTGAAATGCAACTAATTTATTTTGGCCGCTGACGTTTTTACGCGGCGGTGAGCGCGACGGTAATAACCATTCCGATTGATCAACTACTGTATGTATTTTGTTTAAAGTTTACTTTTTGATAGGTTAGTTAGCTTGTGGGAGGAGATAGGGGGAAGTTTTGTTTATTGTTTTGGCCTTGGCCCAACCCTGAAGCCTAGAGCTTCCTGTGTGTGTGTGTGTCTGTGTGTGTGTAAAATAAAGACCACGCACTCTCCATCCTGTTGTAAAGGATTTCTTTTTTTTATTTTCTTCTTTGTTGCGGCCCTGAAACCTAGACTAAGGGGTCGTAACAAGTGGGGGCTCGTCCATTGCCCGGGCGTAACAAAGTGGGGGCTCGTCCATTTCCTCCATAACAAGTGGGGGGGCTCATCCGTTACTGAGAGTAACAAGTGGGGCTTGTGTGTTGCCCCAGTAACAAGTAGGGACTGTCCGTTTCAGAGCATACTCGGCATTGGTTTGTTTGGCTGCCTTCTTAGGTTGGACGGTAGTTATAAAACAATGGCATTTAACTTGATAGCCTTCACGCTAGCTCCTACCTTGGAGGAATTTGACCGGTGTCGTAAAGATGACTTGTTCAGCATTGCTGAATTTTTTGAAATTGATGTGCCACGTAAAGGTCTGAAAAAGGAGATAAAAAAAATATTGCTTAGCACATTAATTGAGCAACAGATTTTACCTCAGGTGGCTGGAGAGTACACTGAGGACGAGGACGCTTCAACGCTGACGGAGGTCGACGGTAGGCCGTCGGTTGCGCCACAGTCACCCTCCACGCCCCCCAAGCATAAGGTAATGAAATCACCCACAGTAACACCGATTGACAGATCAGAACAACTGTTGGTTCTAAAAACGAGGGAGGTAGAGCTGGAAATAAAACGAGAGGAAACGGAGACTCAAAGACTTCGGTTGCGGGAGCTGGAGCTTGAGATGGAGCGGGAGCATTTTCGGCGAGATTTCAGCCGGTTACACCGGGCTGAGAGCGCGCCGGAGAGTTCCCCTGCCTCTCCATCATTCGCTCAGTTGCCTGCAGCAGCTGCGCCGGGTTCTTCTTCTCTCGTTTCTGCCCCAGTTACTACTTCCCCACCCCAGTTTGATGTAAGCAAGCATATTGTTTTAGTACCTCCTTTTAGAGAGACCGAAGTGGATAGCTATTTTATAGCTTTTGAGCGTGTGGCGGCTACGTTACAGTGGCCAAGAGCAATGTGGGCTCTCTTGTTACAGTGTAAGCTGACTGGTAAAGCGCAGGATGTGTGCTCTGCGTTGCCTATTGAGCAAAGTTTGGATTACGACACGGTCAAACAGACGGTCCTACGTGCCTATGAGTTAGTGCCCGAGGCTTATAGACAAAAATTTAGGTCCCATAGGAAGGCAGATAGACAAACCTTTGTTGAATTTGCCCGTGAGAAACAAACATTGTTTGAGAAGTGGTGTGCTGCAACAAAAACTACCACTTTTGAGGCTCTTAAAGAGTTAATCTTGTTGGAGGATTTTAAAAATTGTATGTTTGAAAATGTTGTATTGCACCTGAATGAGCAAAAAGTCACTTCTTTGTCGGCAGCCGCTGTTTTGGCTGATGAGTTTGTGTTAACACACCGTACTGTATTCTCTCCTGTTATAAGAACTGATAAATTCGCTGCCCGTGGGGTTGAAGGGCAGGTGAAACCTTCAGCAGGCAGTGTGAAACCTGCAAGAGGGGGTGTTTTTAGAAGCTCTCAAAGTCGTTCAGGAGGAGGTAGGGTCTGTTTTTATTGTTTAGCTCCTGATCATCTGATTTCAGACTGTGAGGCCTGGAAGAAGAAAAACACATCAGTAAAATCAAAGTCTGTGGTTTTTATAAAAAAACAAACAAATCAGATTTTACCTGAACAAACGGTGGCAGCGTATAAGCCTTTTATGTTACAGGGGTGGGTGGCAGACAGCCCTGGAGGCGTGCGCAGAGCATCCATCTCTGCCTTTGGTGAATCAACAATGGAGGATTGTTTTCCCAACTTTGGAACAATATTTACAATACAGTATGGGTCAGTGCCAGATGCACCAAGCTTTCTTTCATTTCCAATCTGCTCTGAGTCAGGTGCCCTGAATGAAGAATTTCACTTAACCCTTAACTAGGAGGTGCATTGCATTATCTTATTATCACAGTCAATCACTAGAAAGCTGAGCTGCTCTGTAAGTCTTCTCCATCCCATCCTTGGGAAGACTTTGGCAGCGGTTGAGGTCAGAACTCTGTGGTGTCCAGTTCGTGTGTAAATGATTTCTCTTTTACAAGATCATCACAGGCAATATCCTTGAAACACAATATTAGACAAGTTACATGTTTCACTGTGTGCAATTCGGGCAAAGGAATACTAAGAGACGCCAACAGGTTTTAAAATATAGATAATATATGTAAACTACCACTGAAATGCTCATAGTAATGAAAAAGCCTGCTCACCTTTTGTACAGTTTCATATTTATTTAGTTTCACTTTTCTTATTTTAGATTTTTAAGCATCAGCTCACACACAAAATTCAGGAAATTGTCGATTAAAAGTCCACTTACCAATGTTATTTTACACCAAAAGGACAATGATTCATTAAAAACAACAAACAATTAAGCTATAATCATGTTCAAAGCTAGTGAGTGATGAGGTTAGTGTGTGATTATGACACATGCTGAATGTTACAGTGTGATATTCCACTTGTTTTTATGTTATACTGTTCAGAGTAATGGGAGTCTATATTAAGTAATAATATCTGCTCATGTACATTTGCTTGCAAATATTTACCGATATGGCCCATTTCAGATGCCCTAATGCTGAATAAAATTAAATAAATAACATCCACAATTAATTTTTGACTAACAAGACAAATATATCTAAATATTGGATTGGAATAACAAACTATTAAAATAGTGAATCAGCCGAGATTAAACTTGCTTTAAAGCAGGAGCCAATTTTAAATGACGCCAACAAGACTGAATGAAAATAATATTCAAAATCAGAACTATTTATATTTGAGTAACAGGACAGATAATCAGCTGTGCTAAAATTCACCTTCATTATCAGTACAGGGGGTAAACATTGGATATAGTTTCCCTGTGAAAGTCTGACCAGTGAAAGAGTAGATATGAGATTTGGCATCAACATCATAGAAGGAGATCAGACCCTCCTCATAATCCACAAACACCCCCACCTTCTGAGGAGCCTGTTTTAAGGAGAGGGAGACAAGAGGAGAGTCCAGAGCCACATATTCAGTCTTATTCCTCAGCAACACACACCAGAATTCATCTTCAGGACTGAGTGTATTCCCCCCTTTCCTGTTAATGGACTCTCTGGCCACTCCTAAATCCCACTCAGTATTCCATTTGACCTGAACCTCATAGTAAAATCTCCCTGAGGAGAATCCCTCCTTTCCCAACACAATGATATAATAATTAAACCTCTTTGGGTTATTAGGAAGATTCTGTCCCTTGTCTTCACATGTAACTTGTTTCCCATCATCAGACAGGATGAGATTAGGATTCGCTGTATCAGGATCCAGAGTCACATCCACTGAGAGACAGAAACACAGCGAACATCAGGTTTATCATTGTACAGTGTGTAACAGTAAAGAAATATATATTTAGTCATGTGATCAATAAGAGTTCACAAACCTGCATATTGTTGAATTCTTTTCAGTTCTGTTTGAAAAATAAGAATATTATTGAAGTAATTTTTATGAAGTGAAATAAAATATAGGATTATTGTAAATTACAACAAAATGCTGTAACATAAATAAAAAAATCTTGAACTTCCACAGAATAATAAGCTCCATAATAATGGCACATTCTCATAGCTCTATGAAATTCAGGTTGCACCAATAATATTACATGGACTGTTTAACCAATGTCCTTAATGTTTCTGTGCCTTGATCAAACATTTACATTTAGGCATTTGGCAGACGCTCTTATCCAGAGCGACTTACATTTTTATCTCATTACACATCTGAGCAGTTGAGGGTTAAGGGCCTTGCTCAAGGGCCCAACAGTGGCAACTTGGTGGTTGTGGGGTTTGAACCTGGGATCTTCCGAACTGTAGTCCAATGCCTTAACCACTGAGCTACCCCTGGCCCAAACCTGTCTATGAAGGTTCAGAAAGCTTTAGGATTTCATCAAAATGAATGTAACACAAGGGTGAGAAATTAATGACAGAATTGTTACTATCCCTTTGAGTAATAGCTTGGCCAGACCTTTCATTTAGGGTGAATAGGTTAAAGTGAGGTATCTACTGTAATACTTACTGTAACTTTTTGGTATTACTCCATACTTACTGATAAACAAACTTCTTGTGAGCATTTCTTTAAAGCACTGCTTTCTATTGACTCTTTTCCAGTTTATTTGTCTGGCTACTGCATCTGACTAAAACCTTGAAAGTATGTTTCATGGGACTCTTTTGGTGTTTTGTCCTTCAACAGCACCCAGAGCAGATGTCTAAAAAGACAAAAATACATTATATACAATTAGTTCTTTTTGATGAGAGGAGAGAATATAATGCATATTTCATGGGCCGTTTTATGGTGAGGACCCTCTCTGACTACAAAAGTAGAGGGAGAGATTAGTAAAGTCAAGAAGCTTTTAATGTCATTTCAACCACGTATAGCTTTTGCAGTACACAGTGAAATGAAACATTTCTCCAGGACGTAGACAACATAACTCAGGTCCAGGATCCAGTTGAAGAGGGAGGTGTTCAGTCCCAGTAGGCTCAATGTCCCAATCAGGTGCTGAGGAATGATTGTACTGGATGCTAAACTGGATGCTGAACTTTTGTATGTATGTGCAGGTTTGTAAGGGCCATATGGAAGGTTGTGGCATCATCTGTGGAGCGGTTAGGACGATACGCAAACTGCAAAGGGTCCAAGTGAGCATGCTAGCTATGTTTTGATGTGTCTCATGAAGAGCCTCTCAAAGCACTTAATCAAAATGGGTGTGAGGGACGTTCGCAATTGAGGCAGGAAACTGTAGACTTCTTCAGCGTGGGGACAACAGACATTATCTTGAGGCATGTACATTATGAATAACAGCACTGCTCAGGAAAATGTTGAAAATGCTATATGTTCTGCACATTTCCTGAACACTCTCTGCTCCAATCACACCACGCAATGCACTACGTTCCCTCCGATCCTCCAGCACTGCTTGCCTCACACCACCATCTCTCAGGGATCGAGGGCGGCATTCATCCAGGCTCTTTACTGTTCTGGCACCTAGGTGGTGGAATGAACTTCCTCTAGATGTCCGTACACATGAGACTTTGACTATTTTTAAACGACGACTCAAGACGCATCTGTTTCTCCAGTACTTGAACTAACCCCCTCCCCCCACAAAAAAAAAAAAAAAAACTCTTCCCAGTTGTGTTGGACTAATGACACTTAGTTATTAACCTAGTTAACCCAGTGTAAGTATGTATCCAATGATGTAAACTTTAAAGCACTTTTTGTAAGTCGCTCTGGATAAGAGCGTCTGCCAAATGCCTAAATGTAAATAAAAATGGAAACACTCTGGCAGGAATGTTGTCTGGTCCAGCAGACTTCCATGGGTTAACTCTGCATACAGTTTTCTTAATGTTAGCCATGGACAGACAGAGCACCTGATCATTGGGGGAAGAGATGGCCTTCCTTACCGCTACAGTATGTTATTCAGTACCATAAACTGAACGAGTACCGGTACAGAGTAAATGGCTCAGAGTAAATGGACCAGCCTGTGCAACAGTGAACTTTGGCTGCTATTGATCCTCTCGTCGGTTCACCAGTTTTAATTCTTTGCACCACTTTTGGTCGATTCTTAACATTGTTCTCACCATGTGTGGTCATTGCAGGCCAGGAACATCCTACATCGCCATCAGTTTTGAAGTTGCTCCGACTCCTCTAGCCATCACAATCTGGCCCACATCAAAGTCACACAAATCCTTACGTTTTCCCATTCTTTCTGTTTCCAACACATCCACTTCAGGAAGAACATGTTTACTTGCTGCCTAATATACCCCACCCACTTCCATCCGCCATTGGTACAGGATTATTGTAACTGTAGCTATTGTACATCCCCCAACAATTGATCGGGAAGCTGAGCGTGTTGGGCTGGAACACCTCCCTCTGCAACTGGATCCTGGACTGTCTGACCTGAAGGCCTCAGTCAGTACGGATGGGGAACTGCACCTCCAGCACCACCACACTGAGCACTGGGGCCCCACAAGGCTGTGTGCTCAGTCCCCTGCTGTTCACACTGCTAGCTCACGACTGTGTAGCAACTCACAGTTCAAATCACATTATTAAGTTCGCTGATGACACGACCGTGGTGGGTCTCATTAGCAAGAACGACGAGTCAGCATACAGAGAGGAAGTGCAGAGCCTAACAGACTGGTGTAAAGACAACAACCTGTCTCTGAATGTTGACAAGACAAAGGAGATGGTTGTTGACTTTAGGAGGACATGAGGCGACCATTCTCCGCTGAGCATCAACGGCTCCTCTGTGAAGGTCGTCAAAAGCACTAAATTCCTGGGTGTCCACCTAGAGAAGGACCTCAGCTGGTCCCTCAACACCAGCTCCCTACACAAGAAAGCACAACAACGTCTCTTCTTTCTGAGAAGACTGAGAAAGGCCCAGCTTCCACCACCGATCCTGACCACCTTCTATAGAGGAACTATCGAGAGCATCCTGAGAAGCTGCATCACTGTCTGGTTTGGGAATTGTGCCATATCGGACCGCAAGACCCTACAGCGGATAGTGAGGACAGCAGAGAAGATAATCAGGGTCTCTCTCCCCTCTATTGAGGACATCTACACCACACGCTGCATCGGCAAAGCCACCAGCATTGTGGCTGATCGGACACACCCATCACTCACACTTCACACTCCTGCCATCTGGAAAAAGGTAACGAAGCATTCGGGCACACACATCCAGACTGTGCAACAGCTTATTTCCACAAACTATCCTTCTTCTCAACAAAAAGGGACCGGACTAATACACACACACACACACACACACACAAACACACACACGCACGCACACACAAACATTAGAACTCGAAGGTGGCGCCGGTGAGGTCGGCTGCCGTCACGACTGCTCCAACCACCTTTTCTTTGTTTTTGTTCTTTAAGTTAGTTTTTAGCATTTTAAAACCAGTCAAATTACCACCATGGAGTACATTAGTTATGATAGAGACACTCTTGTTTCTATTGGTATACAATGTACTCACAATTCGACATTTTTAACTCCGGATCCGAGCTGGCCGATTAAGATCCTGAGGGAAAACAAAGGACGCGGCGCGAAGCGGCGGCCCTGAGGGAAAAGAGCCGGCGTCAGGAACAGGCTGAGAGCCCGTGCACACCGCACACCTCTGCCTAGCATCCTGCTCGCCAACGTCCAGTCACTGGAGAACAAGCTCGATGACCTCAGGGCCAGGATAAAGTTCCAGAGAGACATTCGGGACTGCAATCTCCTCTGCTTCACAGAGACATGGCTGAACTCAGCGGTGCCAGACCATGCCATCCAGCCGGGCGAGTTCTTCTCGGTTCACCGCATGGACAGGACACGGGACTCGGGGAAGTCAACGGGAGGCGGCGTGTGTTTAATTGTGAACAGCAGCTGGTGCAACAGCGCGAGCGTTGTTCCTCTCACACGCTCCTGCACACCAAACCTGGAACTACTGTCCATCATGTGTCGTCCTTTTTATCTACCTCGGGAGTTTACATCGGTCAAAATCAGCCCCGTTTATATTCCACCACAAGCGGACACGGACACTGCCTTATGCGAGCTGCATGAGGCACTCACACAGCAACAATCACAACACCGGCACGCTGCGCTTATTGTAGCAGGGGCCTTTAATAGTGCCAACCTCAAACGCGCAGCGCCGAACTTTTATCAGCACATCACCTGCCCCACCAGGGGCGAAAGGACACTGGATCATTGTTATACAACGGTCAAGGACAGCTACAAGGCACAATCTCGCCCTCCGTTTGGTAAATCCGACCACGCCGCCATCTTCCTCATGCCAAAATACAAACAAAGGCTGAAACAGGAAGTTCCGGTTCAGAGGGAGGTCGCGCGCTGGATGGACCAATCGGTGGCCGCGTTACAGGACGCACTCGATGACGCAGACTGGGACATGTTCAGAAACAGCTCCGATGATGACGTCAGCGTGTTTACGGAAGCGGTTGTGGGATTCATTGGGAAATTAGCGGACGATACCGTAGAGAAAAAGACTATTAAAACGTTTCCCAACCAGAAGCCGTGGGTGGATAAAACCATCCGCGACGCTCTGAGATCTCGCACCGCTGTCTACAAAACGGGACTCGCGTCGGGGGACATGGAACCGTACAAGGCTGCGTCATACAGCGTCCGGAAGGCGGTGAAAGAGGCGAAGCAGCGCTACAGGAGAAAACTAGAGTCAAAACTCCAACAGAGTGACTCTAGGAGCCTGTGGCAGGGATTAAGGACAATTACGGACTTTAAAGCACCAACAACCGGTATGACGAACGCGGACGTGACTCTGGCAGACGAGCTGAACACTTTCTATGCTCGCTTCGAGGCTGCAGCTAAAGACGCTAGCGATGCTAATGCTAGCGGCTCTAACGGCTACAGACAGGAAGTCACTGCCAGCACCGGAAGCGCGTTCATCATCACCGAGCATGACGTGAGGAGAGCCTTCAAGAGAGTGAACACCAGGAAAGCAGCAGGACCAGACGACATCTCAGGCCGTATCCTCAGAGCCTGCGCAGACCAGCTAGCACCTGTGTTCACAGAGATATTCAACATCTCTCTAAATCAGTCGGTGATCTCCACATGCTTCAAAGAGTCCATCATTGTTCCTGTCCCAAAGAGAATTCTCTTAATGACTATCACCCTGTACTGTAGCTCTTACCTAAGTAGTGATGAAGTGCTTTAAACGCCTGGTCAGAGACTTCATCTTTTCTTCACTACCAGACACACTGGACCCACTACAGTTTGCATACCGTCCAAACCGTTCCACGGACGATGCAATCTCACATCTCCTTCATACATCTCTCACTTACCTGGACACTCGGAGGAGGAATTATGTGAAAATGCTCTTCATCGACTACAGCTCTGCATTTAATACCATAATTCCCTCCACACTCACCACCTAGCTGGAGCACCTGGGACTCAGCTCATCAATGTGTCAGTGGATCTCCAATTTTCTGACTGGCAGACCACAGGCAGTAAGGATGGGCGGACATGTCTCAACCTCCCTCACTCTCAGCACTGGAGCCCCCAGGGATGTGTTCTGAGCCCCCTGCTGTACTCTCTGTACACCTCTGACTGCGTGGCCACTACCAACTCCACCACCGTCATCAAGTTTGCTGACGACACTGTCGTGGTGGGCCTGATCACCAACAACGATGAGACGGCCTACCTGGAGGAGGTTGGAAAACTGGAGAACTGGTGCCAGAGAAACAATCTCCTCCTGAACGTCAGCAAGACAAAGGAGCTGATAGTGGACTTCAGTACAAAGCAGGTGAGGAACTACCAGACCCCCATCATCAACAGGAGCCCAGTGGAGAGAGTGGACAGCTTCAGATACCTCGGTGTTCACATCACGCTGGACCTGGCATGGTCCTGTCACATCAACACCGTGGTAAAAAAGGCCCGGCAGCGTCTGTACCACCTCAGACGCTTGGGAGACTTTAGACTGCCCTCCAAGGTGCTCAGGAATTTCTACTCCTGCACCATAGAGAGCATCCTGACGGGAAACATCACGACCTGGTTCAGGAACAGCACCATGCAGGACAGACGAGCTCTACAGAGGGTGGTGCGATCAGCTGAGCACATCATCCGCACCGAGCTCCCTGACCTGCACTCAATTTACACCAAGCGGTGCTGGACCAAGGCCAGAAAGGTCGTGAAGGACCTCAGCCACCCCAACAATGGACTGTTCACTCTGTTGCGGTCTGGGAAGCGATTCCGCTCCCTGAGGGCCAACACAGAGAGACTTGAGAGGAGCTTCTTCCCGCAGGCGATAAGGTCTCTCAACCACACCACTATGCAGAATTAACACAATATTTTCACAATTTTCACAATCAATCAATCAATCTTTATACATCCATGGACACTATGGACAACTCCACGCACATCTACACTACATGTTTACGTTTACATTCTGGACCATTGCACAAAGACACTTTAATTAGCTTTGCACAAAGTCACTTTTTCTATGCATATTTGCACACCATTATATTTCTATTTGTACAGTACATTTCTATTTTCAGTTTCTATTTTTAGTTCTATTTTTCCTAGTTAAATTTTATTTTATTTATTTTATCTTTTTTATTTAAATTTTCTATCATATTTCTTTTATTCATATTTATTACTATTATAAGCTTTAATTCTCTTTTTAAGGTCACTGGCGGTTGTGTAAGCATTTCACTACATTTCGTACTGTGTATGACTGTGTATGTGACAAATAAAATTTGAATTTGATTTGATTTGACATTATCACTCAGCTTAACTCAACTACCTCAAAACATTGAGATTGGACTGACTATCCAACGCAAGCGCAGACACACTGACCTACACCACCAAACTATCGTACACACCAACCTGTAAATGCTCTTTTGCACAATATTCATTACTGGACTACTTTTGCACTAACTTCTTAACGTCTTGTCACTACCTCAACTCATCACCTCAACACCTTATTATTATGTTATGTTGTCGCACTGTCACTTTGTTGCTTTTGTTTGCACATTTGCACGTGCACTTTATGTTGTCTGTTGGTTGTCTGTAAAAACCCTGTAGATAGTCTTCCTTAGTTAGTAAGTTTTTGTTAATTTATTTTGTAATTTATGTTAGATCAATCTGTGTTGTCTTTGCTAGCCAGCTAACTAGGCCAGTTAGCTGGTTTATTTTTATTTTTTAATTTATGTTGTAAATTTATGTTGCATGTAGCACCTTGGTCCTGGAGGAACGTTGTTTCGTTTCACTGTGTACTAACTGTATATGGTTGAAGCGACAATAATGCCTACTTGAACTTGAACTTTTAACAAGGGCCTCACTGTGACAGTTAAATTATTGGGTCAGATCAACTCCAACTGCTTGTCTGGTCCTTTCCTGGACTGCAGTGGTCAGGACCTACCATATATATAAATGTCACTTAAAGAGCCATTTTTAGCAATTTGAAGAGATATAATTGAACCCATGTGCACAAATATTATAGTCATTACGGCACTCTAATTCTCCCATATTACAGGAAGTGTTATGTAAATCCGTATGTGGTGCTTCTGTGTATGTTTTAATTCTTTTATGTATACTGTTGTTTTGTAACTTATCATTGTTTTCAGCAATTTGCCATGTATTAATTATACATGTACTGTATAATCTATAATTATATTAGTTATTATTTTTATTTATTATGGTGAGTGTTTTTTTACTCACCATTGGGGTAAATATATAATTTATATTAAAATATAAATTTAAATAATACATATATTTTATATAGAATTTTAATATAAAACAAATATATCTATATAATTTTACATACTCTTTAAGAAAAAAAATATATAGACGTAAATGAAAATATATTATTAATATTATATAATATAATTACTTCAGAAGTAAATCTTCGTCCTCGTAGGGCTGCTTTCAGGGGACCAAACAGGTGAAAGTCCAGTGGAACGAGATCAGGACTAAAGGGAAGCAAAACCAAGTTTTTGCAGAGTGTCGACAGTGTGGGCAGAAGTGGGCAGATTTTCTTCTGGATCATTAAAATCAATCAACCAATCAATCAATCAATCAATCCATCAATCCATCCATTCATCCATCCATCCAGCCGTCAAATAATAGAATTAGAATTTTGAATATTAACTTTTTGTTAGATCTTTTATGCTGATGTTAAAGTGTGTGTGGCCTCAGCTGCAGGTGTCTGGGACAAAGACATACACTCTCACACACATTGACAATCTTTACACAAGATTCAAAACTAGTCTGAGCTTCTTTGTTGGAGGATATTGAGGAAATTGGACCTTATTCCTAATATTACAGAGTAAATCTGATCTTTTGAGGAATTTACCCTCTCTTTAAACAAATATGTTTTCTGGAACTTATCTGTAGCATAAAGTAAAAAAAAAATAATACATTTGCTTTTCTGTTATTCACAAGTTTGGACTATTTTAAATGACAGTTGAATGCATTAAAGAAGAAGTTTTTTTTTTTTTTTTTGGTAAACTTATCACAGACTTACCACAGATTGGTAAGTTGTTTTCTATGTTCAATTACTCCAAATTAAAAACAGTTTAAACAATTCTAGTTAAAAATCTGTGCACATCTGAATGTGTAAATTTGAGGTTGGTTTTAATACAAACACTGTTGGCAACAGTAGTTTAAATAAATGTACATTTTATTGAACTTTTTTAAACCATGAAGCTAATGTAATTTATAGAATTAAACAACTAATTTTACTTTGAAAATAATCCGTAAAATTAGCCAGATAGTCCAACACCCCCCAGCCCTTTTCACAGAAAGCCAGTCTTGTGGATGTTTCCTCTGAATTTTTTTTTTTCTTGTCTTACATAAAATACATAATTGTACAACAAGTTAAAAGAGGTTCATTTGTGTTATGAGTAACTTTTCCTGTATGCAAAAATGTGACTTGTTTTGTATTTTTCAGTCGTTATAAAAGATCTTAAAGAAGAAGTTTTTGGTGTACTTGATGGAAATCATTATTATTAGATGTTTTGTCCTGAGGGGACTTCAAGTCATTTTTGGCGATGATGCATTTATGATCTTTAAGAGCAGCTCTGTGTGTAATTTTATTTTAATTCTTATTGTTAGTTACTTAATATGTTTACGTATCATTGCCATTTTACTTTAAGTTGATTTTAACTTGATTTGTCTGATAATGTGCCTTTCCTGTTATCAAGAGGTAATACATTACTGCATAAATTATGGAAAATTCAAAGGGCCTGTTTTACACAACATTACAACAAAAAAACTACAGTGAATTATAAAAAGCAAACTAAAAGACATAAGAGCATATAGTCATATATTGACAGATTGCAGTTTACCTGAATTTCTTCTTTATTGTCTTGTCTCTCACACAATGAAGAATCTTAATGATGGAGAATCCTTGGACATTCCAGTGGGAATTCTCTGCTATGAGAACAACAGAGCCACGAGCCCTACATCACCACAACTGAACCCCACAAGAGTGAGGATCATCCTAGAGGGCAGCCTTGTAATGGATTCACTCACCAACCTGCCTCAAGCTATGTGTCTCTTGTTGGACTTTACCTATGCAATCCGCCTGGAGTACCCAAAGTCCATGATAAACACTTTTATCTTCATTCAGGAACTTGGTAAAACTCGGATCAAAGTGAGCTACTAATTTTATAGGGCGGTGACCCTGCACTGTGTTTTAATAAAATAAAAATAAAAACTGCATTGTGTGTTCATTGACAAAAGAAAATGCAAACTGATCTGGAATATTCCTATCCCAATTATTTTAGTACAAATATGGTATTAAGTGCATTTGAAGTAAAATATTAGGTTCTGAGTATTTTGCATTTAAGTTGACTCTACTTAGCCAAAAATAAATAAATTAAGTGTGTATGAGTTTAAATATGGCATTTTGACTGTTTTACATTTAAGTTGACTCTAATTAACCAAATGTATTTTTTTTACTGTCAATTAGTTAAATCATTTGCCTCAAATGGTTTAAGTGCAATCATCTTAGCAGGGTTTACAGTGTGTACAGTACACACACACACACACACACACACACACGGGCCCGAACATCAGTTTGCCAACAGAGACTCTCACTCATAGAAGAAAAAATGCTTTATGCGCACACACACACATGGTCACAGTGTTATAGTAAACAGAATAAGCGTATACAGATTTTGACTATATGAGTGACGCACACGCATTGAGACTGAGCATGAGAGACGATTATCCACAATACTGCTCGTATTTGAACACCTCATTAGTTTACAGAGTTAAAATGTAACTAATGTTGCTGTTTCTGTGATTGTTTCACTACAGTATAAACAGGACTAGATAATGTAAAATAGATGATCACAAAATTCTAAATACAATACAAATAAACAAACAATAAAATTAATATTATATTTGACTAACAGGACAGATAATCAGTGGTGCTGAATTTTCACCTTCATCATTAGGACAGGGGCAGAAGTGTGGATAAAGTTTCTCAGTGAAAGTCTGACCAGTGAAAGAGTAGATATGAGACTTTGCATCAACATCATAGAAGGAGATCAGACCCTCCTCATAATCCACAAACACCCCCACCTTCTGAGGAGCCTGTTTTAAGGAGAGGGAGACAAGAGGAGAGTCCAGAGCCTCATATTTAGTATCATTTCTCAGCCACACACACCAGAGTCCATCTTTAGGACTGGCTGTAATCTTGCCTTTCCTCTTAATTGACTCTCTGACCACTCCTAAATCCCACTCGGTACTCCCTCTGACCTGCACCTCATAGTAAAATCTCCCTGAGGAGAATCCTTCCTTTCCCAGGACATCAGGATAAGAATCAAACCTCTTTGGGTTATCTGGAAGATTCTGTTCTGTGTCTCCATCTGTAACTTGTTTCCCATCATCAGACAGGATGAGTTTAGGATTCGCTGTATCAGGATCCAGAGTCACATCCACTGAGAGACAGAAACACAGCGTACATCAGGTTTATCATTGTACAGTATGTAACAGTAAAGAAATATATATTTAGTCGTGTGATCAGATAAGAGCTCACAAACCTGCATATTGTTGAATTCTCTTCAGTTCTGTTTGAAAATTAAGAATATTATTGATGTCATATATATTTCTTTTTTATTATAATTTTATTTTATTTTTATGAGGTGAAATAAAATATATGATTATTGTAAATTGCTGATGCTGTAACAATAGAACACACACAAGCAGTAAAAAAAAAAAGTTGCGGTACTTCTGTTATCTGAATCTTTATGAATTTTAGCATTTAGATCAGCAAATACTGACCGGTCTCATCAAGCTTCTCCATTTCCTCACTGAGAGTCTCCTGAATCTGAGACAGAGCTCTCCTCACAGTCTCCACACTCAGACGAGAGTTAATAGTGACATCAGTCCAGTCCTGGGTGTGTGGAGGGCTGCACAGTGACGGGTAAATCTACAGTACAGCAGGAGAGAGGAGAAATCCCTCAGCATGGGGACTGCTGTCCTGTCATGTGCTGCATTGCTATTGAGAAACAGAGGGACTCTGACCTGTAGGAGGTGGAGGTGATCCTCAGTGTGTGAGAGCTGCTCCAGCTCAGTGTTTCTCCTTTTTAGCTCAGTGATTTCCTGCTCCAGATCTTCAATGAACTCTTCAGCCTGCCTCTCTGCTGCTTTCTGCTTCTCCTCCATCACCTTAAACAGTTCAGCCTGTCTTCTCCTAATGCAGCGCATCAGAGCACTGAAAATCTCCACAACATCTGCTTTCTCCTTCTCTGTGGTTTTCTAACAGGAGATTAAATCAAGATAAAATATTTTATTTCATATGATTGTATCAGGATTCCACTAATGTATTTGTTTTGAAGGAGAGACTCACATTATTAAGTTCTACAGAGTGTTTTATTTCTTCAATCTTCTTCAGTCGCTCCTGGATCATCTGCTGAACTTCTGCTCCTGTCTTTTCCATCTCAGTCTGAGAAAAATATAGATGATGTTCAACTCTTGGTCATTGCATTTCATTAGTTTGCAAACTTTTACTATCCATTAATAAGTTTCAGTCTCTCACCTTCTTCTCTGCACTCTCCTCCTCTATAGGAACAGTGTTGTGAGTTTTGTGGTCTGTTTCAGTACAGAACTGACACACACGTCTGGTCGTCTCTACAGAACAGCTCCAGGGGTCTCTCATGTTTCTGGCAGATGTAGTCCTCCAGGTTCTCCACAGGCTCCATCAGTTTCTGCTTCTTTAATGAAGACACTCTTTTATGAGGTTCCAGGTGAGTCTTGCAGTAAGAGGTCATACAGGTCAGGCAGGACTTCACAGCTGCACATTTCTTTTCACAGCAGATCTCACAGAGTACCAGAGATTGGGTGGGTTTTTCTGCAGCACTGCTGGATTTCAACTGAACTGACTTCTTAAAAGGAGCAGCCAGTCCAGAGATAAACGTATTCACACATAACTCAAGTCTTTTAGCAAAAGATGTTTTACACACTGGACACAGACAGTGTGAACTGCTGTCCCAGAACTCTTTGAGACAGATCATACAGAAGTTGTGTCCACATGAAGTAAAGACTGGATCAGTGAACACATCCAGACAGATGGAGCACTGGAGCTGATCTTCACACAGGACACTGCTGGAGGAAGCCATGACTGACACAGGAGACAAGATAAGAGTGGATTTTAGAAAACTGTACACATCCTTACAACACACACTGTATATACACTCACCTAAAGAAGTATTAGGAACACCTGTTCAATTTCTCATGAATGCAATTATCTAATTAACCAATCACATGGCAGTTGCTTCAATGCATTAAGGGGTGTGGTCCTGGTCAAGACAATCTCCAAACTGAATGTCAGAATGGGAAAGAAAGGTGATTTAAGCAATTTTAAGCGTGGCATGGTTGTTGGTGCCAGACGGGCCGGTCTGAGTATTTCACAATCTGCTCAGTTACTGGGATTTTCACAAACAACCATTTCTAGGGTTTACAAAGAATGGTGTGAAAAGGGAAAAACATCCAGTATGCGGCAGTCCTGTGGGCGAAAATGCCTTGTTGATGCTAGAGGTCAGAGGAGAATGGGCCAACTGATTCAAGCTGATAGAAGAGCAACTTTGACTGAAATAACCACTCGTTACAACCGAGTTATGCAGCAAAGCATTTGTAAAGTCACAACACGCACAACCTTGAGGCGGATGGACTACAATAGCAGAAGACCCCACTGGGTACCACCCATTTCCACTACAAATAGAAAAAAGAGGCTACAATTTGCACGAGGTCACCAAAATCGGACAGTTGAAGACTGAAAAAATGTTGTCTGGTCTGAAGAGTCTCGATTTCTGGTGAGACATTCAAATGGTAGAGTCAGAATTCAGCTTAAACAGAATGAGAACATGGATACATCATGCCTTGTTACCACTGTGCAGGCTGGTGGTGGTGGTGTAATGGTCTGGGGGATGTTTTCTTGGCACACTTTAGGCCCCTTAGTGCCAATTGGGCATTGTTTAAATGCCACGGGCTACCTGAGCATTGTTTCTGACCATGTCCATCCCTTTATGACCACCATGTACCCATCCTCTGATGGCTACTTCCAGCAAGATAATGCATTTACATTTACATTTACATTTAGGCATTTGGCAGACGCTCTTATCCAGAGCGACTTACAAAAAGTGCTTTAATGTTTACAAGATTGAATACATACTTACACTGGGTTAACTAGGTTAATAACTAAGTACCATTAGTCCAACACATCTGAGAAGAGTTTTTTTTTTTTTTTTTTTTTGAGGGGGGGGGGGGGGTTAGTCCAAGTACTGGAGAAACAGATGCTTCTTAAGTCGTCGTTTAAAGATAGTTAAAGTCTCTGATGTACGGACATCTAGAGGAAGTTCATTCCACCACCTAGGTGCCAGAACAGAAAAGAGCCTGGATGAATGCCGCCCTCGATCCCTGAGAGATGGTGGGATGAGGCGAGCAGTGCTGGAGGATCGGAGGGAACGTGGTGCAGTGCGTGGTGTAATTAGTGCAGAGAGGTAAGTGGGTGCTGGGCCATTTTTAGCTTTGTAGGCAAGCATCAGTGTTTTGAATTTGATGTGGGCAGCTACAGGAAGCCAGTGCAGGGAGCGGAGGAGTGGGGTGGTGTGGGAGAACTTGGGAAGGTTAAAAACTAGTCGTGCTGCTGCATTCTGGATCAGTTGCAGGGGACGAATCGTGGACAAAGGCAGGCCTGCCAGGAGTGAGTTGCAGTAGTCCAGTCTTGAAATAACAAGGGACTGAACAAGCACCTGAGTAGCCTGTGAAGAAAGAAATGGGCGAATTCTTCTGATATTGTAAAGAAGAAATCGACAAGAGCGAGTAAGGTTAGCGATGTGTGGGGAAAATGACAGATGATTGTCCACAGTTACCCCAAGATTGCGGGCAGTGGTTGAGGGAGTGATGTGGTTGTTGTCCATGGATATCACAAGGTCTTGACCTGGAGATGAGTCACAAGGGATAAACAACAGTTCGGTTTTACTGAGATTGAGCTTCAGCTGATGAGCAGCCATCCAAAATGAGATGTCTGCCAGACATGCTGAGATCCGGGTGGAAACCTGAGTGTCAGAGGGAGGAAAGGAGAGAACAAGTTGGGTGTCGTCTGCATAACAGTGGTATGAGAATCCATGCGATGATATGACCTCACCAAGAGACCGGATATAGAGGGAGGCGCTCAAAACCGGTTCTGAAGCAGGTGAAAACCTGGCCAGCAGGAGCCATCTCTGCTCTTCAGGACTGTTTCGAGAGCACTGACTGGAACATGTTTAGGGAGGCTGCAACTTACGGCGACTTCACTGACTTGGAGGAGTACACGTCATCAGTGACCAGCTACATCAACAAGTGCACCGATGACGTCACTGTCTCCAAGAACATCATCTCACGACCCAACCAGAAACCGTGGATTACTGCGGAAGTGCGTGCACTTCTGAGGACCAGAGACTCTGCCTTCAAAGCGGGAGACATGGTGGCCCTCAGAACAGCAAGGGCCAAACTTTCTCGGGCCATCAGAGAGGCAAAGCGCGCACATGCCCAGAGAATTCACAGCCACTTCAAAGACAGCGGTGACACACGGCACATGTGGCAGGGTTTACAAGCCATCACTCACTACAGGACGACATCAACTGCCTGTGACAGTGACGGCTCCCTTCCAGATGCGCTGAATAACTTCTATGCTCGGTTTGACAGGCAGAACGACGTGGCGGCGAGAAAGACCACCCCTTCTCCGAACGACCAGGTGCTGTGTCTCACTACAGCTGAGGTGAGGAAAACTCTATGCAGAGTCAACCCACGTAAAGCTGCTGGACCAGACAACATCTCAGGCAGAGTGCTCAAAGAATGTGCTAAACAGCTGGCAGATGTTCTCACCGACATCTTTAACATCTCTCTGAGCAGCGCCGTCGTTCCCACGTGCTTCAAGGCCACCACCATCATCCCCGTGCCCAAGAAGTCTACTGTGTCCTGTCTCAATGACTACCGTCCCGTTGCACTCACACCCACCATCATGAAGTGCTTTGAGCGGCTAGCATGAGACACATCAAGACCCTGCTGCCCTCCTCACTGGACCCACTGCAGTTTGCGTATCGTCCTAACCGCTCAACGGATGATGCCATCTCCACTACACTACATCTTGCCCTCACACACTTGGACAAGAAAGACACATATGTTCGAATGCTGTACATAGATTTCAGCTCAGCATTCAACACTATCATCCCCCAACAACTGATTGGGAAGCTGAACCTGTTGGGCCTGAACACCTCCCTCTGCAACTGGATCCTGGACTTTCTGACCGGTAGGCCTCAGTCAGTACGGATCGGAAACTGCACCTCCAGCACCACCACACTGAGCACTGGGGCCCCACAAGGCTGCGTGCTCAGTCCCCTGCTGTTCACACTGCTGACTCACGACTGTGTAGCAACACACAGTTCGAACCACATCATTAAGTTCGCTGATGACACGACCGTGGTGGGTCTCATTAGCAAGAACGACGAGTCAGCGTACAGAGAGGAAGTGCAGAGGCTAACGGACTGGTGTAAAGACAACAACCTGTCTCTAAATGTTGACAAGACAAAGGAGATGGTTGTTGACTTTAGGAGGACACGAGGCGACCATTCTCCGCTGAGCATCAACGGCTCCTCTGTGGGAATCGTCGAAAACATCAAATTCCTGGGTGTCCACCTAGAGAAGGACCTCAGCTGGTCCCTCAACACCAGCTCCCTACACAAGAAAGCCCAACAACGTCTCTTCTTTCTGAGAAGACTGAGAAAGGCCCAGCTTCCACCACCGATCCTGACCACCTTCTATAGAGGAACTATCGAGAGCATTCTGAGCGGCTGCATCACTGTCTGGTTTGGGAATTGTGCTATATCGGATCGCAAAACCCTACAGCGGATAGTGAGGACAGCGGAGAAGATCATCGGGGTCTCTCTCCCCTCTATTGAAGACATCTACACCACACGCTGCATCCGCAAAGCCACCAGCATTGTGGCTGATCGGACACACCCATCTCACACACACTTCACACTCCTGCCATCTGGAAAAAGGTACCAAAGCATTCGGGCACACACATCCAGACTGTACAACAGCTTATTTCCACAAGCCATCCGTCTCCTCAACAAAAAGGGACTGGACTGATAAACACACACACACACACACACACAGACACACTAACACAAACATTATCACACAGCTTAACTCAACAACCTCAAAATATTGGGACTGGACTGACTAATCAACACAAGTGCAGACACACTGACCAACACCACCAAATTATTGTACACACCAACCTGTAAATGCTTCACTGTTTATCTTTTTGCACAATGATCATTACTGGACTGATTTTTGCACTAATTCCTCAATTCTTGCTGCTGTTTTTAAAGAATGTTTACGTTTACCCACTACCTCAACACCATATTTTTATGTTCTGAAACTGTTACGTTTACGTTTACCCACTACCTCAACACCATATTTTTATGTTCTGTTATGTCGTGGTTGCGCACTGTCACTTTGTTGTTGCTCTTGTTTGCACATTTGCACGTGCACTTTATGTTGTCTGTTAAAATAGTTATACTTAGCTAGTTAGTTTTTGTTAATTTATGTTGTAATTTATGTTAGGTCTCTCGGTCCTGTCTCTGCTAGCCAGTTACCTAGGCCTCTTGGTTAGCTAGTTTAGTGTCTCTGTTAATTTATGTTGTAAATTTATGTTGCATGTAGCACCTTGGTCCTGGAGGAACGTTGTTTCGTTTCACTGTGTACTAACTGTATATGGTTGTAATGACAATAAAGCCTACTTGAACTTGAACTTGAACAGAAGAGGACCAAGTACTGAGCCCTGCGGGACACCAGTAGAGAGTCTACGTGGGGCAGATGTAGATCCCCTCCATGTTACCTCATATGACCTATCTTTTAGGTAAGAAGCAAACCATTGCCATGCTGTTCCACAAATTCCAAGGCTTGTAAGAATAGATAATAGAATCTTGTGGTTCACGGTGTCAAATGCAGCTGACAGGTCCAGGAGGATGAGGACAGATGAAAGTTTAGCAGATCTAGCAGCATGGAGCTTCTCAGTGACTGACAGAAGGGCAGTCTCTGTGGAATGTGCCACATTGAATCCAGATTGGTTTGGGTCATTAAGGTTGTTCTGTGAGAGATAAAGAGACATTTGATTATAAACCGTTCTTTCAAGAATTTTGGAAATAAAAGAGAGCAGTGATACCGGGCGATAGTTGTTAACTTCTGAGCATAATGCACCATGTCACAAAGCTCGAATCATTTCAAATTGGGTTCTTGAACATGACAATGAGTTCACTGTACTAAAATGGCCCCCACAGTCACCAGATCTCAACCCAATAAAGCATCTTTGGGATGTGGTGGAACGGGAGCTTCGTGCCCTGGATGTACATCCCACAAAACTCCATCAACTGCAAGATGCTATCCTATCAATATGGGCCAACATTTCTAAAGAATACTTTCAGCACCTTGTTGAATCAATGCCACGTAGAATTAAGGCAGTTCTGAAGGCGAAAGGGGGTCGACCACCGTATTAGTGTGGTGTTGTTAATAATCCTTTAGGTGAGTATATATATATATATATATATATATATATATATACTGAACAAAAATATAAACGCAACACCTTTGTTTCTGCTCTGATTTTTCATGAGATGGACTTAAAGATCTAAAATTCATTCCAGATACATAATATTACCATTTTTCTCAAACATTGTTCACAAATCAGTCGAAATGTGTGATAGTGAGCACTTCTGCTTTGCTGAGATAATCCATCCCACCTCACAGGTGTGCCACATCAAGATGCTGATCTGACATCATGAGTAGTGCACAGGTGTACCTTATACTGCCCACAATAAAAGGCCACCCTGGAATGTGCAGTTTTTTGCTTTATTGGGGGTCTGGGGACTCAGAACCGGTCAGTATCTGGTGTGACCACCATTTGCCTCATGCAGTGCAACACATCTTCTTCGCATAGAGCTTATCAAATTGTCAATTGTGGCCTGTGGAATGTTGGTCCACTCCTCTTCAATGGCTGTGCGAAGTTGTTGGATATTAGTGGGAACTGGTACACGCTGTTGTATACGCCGGTCAAGCACATCCCAAACATGCTCAACGGGTGACATGTCCGGTGAGTATGCTGGCCATGCAAGAACTGGGACATTTTCAGCTTCCAAGAACTGTGTACAGATCCTTGCAACATGGGGCCGTGCATTATCTTGCTGAAACATGAGGTGATGTTCATGGATGTATGGCACAACAATGGGCCTCAGGATCTCATCACGGTATCTCTGTGCATTCAAAATGCCATCAATAAAATATACCTGTGTTCTTCGTCCATAACAGATGCCTGCCCATACCATAACCCCACCACCACCATGGGCCACTCGATCCACAACATTGACATCAGCAAAGTGCTCACGCAGACAGCGCCACACACGCTGTCTGCCATCTGCCCTGAACAATGTAAACCGAGATTCATCCGTGAAGAGAACACCTCTCCAACGTGCCAGACGCCATCGAATGTGAGCATTTGCCCACTCAAGTCTGTTACGGCGACGAGCTGGATTCAGGTCAAGACCCCGATGAGGACGACGAGCATGCAGTTGAGCTTCCCTGAGACGATTTCTGACAGTTTGTGCAGAAATTGTTTGGTTATGCAAACCAATTGTTTCAGCAGCTGTCTGAGTGGCTGGTCTCAGACGATCTTGGAGGTGAACCTGCTGGATGTGGAGGTCCTGGGCTGGTGTGGTTACACGTGGTCTGCGGTTGTGAGGCCGGTTGGATGTACTGCCATATTCTCTGAAACGCCTTTGGAGACGGCTTATGGAGGAGAAATGAACATTCAATGCACAAGCAACAGATCTGGTTGACATTCCTGCTGTCAGCATGCCAATTGCACGCTCCCTCAATGCTTGTGGCATCTGTGGCATTTTGCTGTGAGACAAAACTGCACATTCCAGGGTGGCCTTTTATTGTGGGAAGTATAAGGTACACCTGTCCACTACTCATGATGTCAGATCAGCATCTTGATGTGGCACACCATTTTGACATGGATTATCTCAGCAAAGCAGAAGTGCTCACTATCACACATTTAGACTGATTTGTGAACAATGTTTGAGAGAAATGGTAATATTGTGTATCTGGAATGAATTTTAGATCTTTAAGTCCATCTCATGAAAAATCAGAGCAGAAACAAAGGTGTTGCGTTTATATTTTTGTTAAGTATATATATATATATATATATATATAAATATATATTACCCAAACAAGGAATAAAATAATCAGTGTTGTGCTTTTATGGGAATATAATCAAGGATGGTGTATGTGATTATAAAAGTATAGTTACTAGTTGATTCTTTCATTGTATACAAGCATGTGTTAAAGTGTTTATTTCCCTTCATACTACAGAAATGTATCGCGAGTATGTCGGTTCCAAAACACCTGATAAGAGTAAGTTTAATCAACCCTTTGCTGGTTACCCAGAGGTAGTGCGCGTGCACGGTGCATTTATAAAGACATTTTCAATAGATCACCGATTTCACGAGTCAAAATGGAAAATCAAAGTGAAAAAAAGAGAGCGGCGTGTTTTACAGAGGTTTTAATGCACGCATATGAGGAATTCAAGCCAATAATAATGATAAAAAGCAATACGGCTGCATCGGCTAAAGAAAGAGAGTTGGCTTGGCAAAAATAAAAGACAGAGTAAATGCGTGAGTGTATTAAATTGCAAATTTAACATCGCCTCCCCTTTTATTATAAAACAAAATAATTAAACATCCCTTCCGCATCCTTTTGACTGTTAAATGAAAGCCTTTACTTTTCCTGCCATTCATTTCTTTAGGTTAAAGTACCAATGTTTATTGACTAGGAATTTATGGTTTCTTATTTATTAAGGTGTAATCCTTCTGGAGCCAGAAGACAAGTGAAAATGAAACACAAAAACGTTCAGGAAAAAGGTAATATTTGATTACACGATCACTGAACTATTTATTGAACATGATTTAGTATATTCTTTCTGTCATGGAGCTAATAGGAAGAAGGTTGAAGCCCATCTAACTGGCGGGGGCCCATCACCACCTCCCCTCCCCCCATCTGAGGAGCGTCTCTGTCCCTTAATAAAGGGCCACCAGTGACACTAACATGGTGAAATTTAAGTTTACCACTATGATTTATTTTCATTATACGACTTAATAAATTTCTGTCACTTAAAGGCTTTTAAACATGCTTTATGTTTTTACGCAGGCTTACTTTATTTAACTGCATATGATGTGTAGGCTACTGTTATATTTGTTGTATTACTTTGACATGTTTTTTCCTGCAAATTAGTTTTTCTCTTTGATAATATTGAGAATTCTATGGGTTGTATTTTCTTATAGATACTGATAGAGGGATTGTATTATTGGACCCTACAGAAAGAACAGAGTCTGTTACAGTTGTAAGTGTTTTGTTGTCAAGTACCTTTAGTTGCTTTTATTTTATTTTTTGCCAGATAACGTATACTTGCATAATTTCACTGAAGGATAAGGATGTAGAGACTACATCTGCTGTGACAGAAGTGGACAATGCTGGTAGATCCACTGAGGTAGGATGCATACTATTATAATGCAGCCCCCCCTTTTTACATTAGAGTAATAAACTGTCATTGTTCTTTCACAGTACATACCTGGGGATTTACCCACGGATGAAGGTCCTTTAACCTCAATGCACAATCTAATTAATGTAAGAATTTGTGTGCAGTTGTCCATATTTTAATTTTATTGTCTGACAAAATTTTATTTATTTAATTATTTTTAATAATAAATTCTAGTTTTTATTCCTAGTTGCCAGCAAAGGAGCTGTATAAGGTCCATCTTCAAAAACAAATAAGAAAAAGTGACATGGAGATGGACCTTAAATGGAAGAGAAAAGGCTATCTATTAAAAAAGCAACACTACAGTAGAAATTGAATTACTGGAGCGTCACCTTAAGGTGAGAGCTTGTGCGTATATTAATCTGTTGCATGTTAAAAGTGTTGTGTATATAAAGCAATGTCATTAAAAAAAAACACATTTTATTTCATTTTACTTTCATTGTTTTTCAGGAAATAAAGAAATGAACTACACAGCAGACCAGTGCAAACTATTTAATAAAAGTAATTTTGACAAATCCTGTCTTCCGTCTCTGTTGTGTGCAAAAATCTGTAGAGGTTCCTCTGGGCCTCTTCTTCAATACAAGGAGGGTGACTCTCTCCTCTTATAGTGGCAATGTTGTGAAACACAACACAAGCCACTATGATGTCGCATGCCCTCTCTGGACTAAGCCCGGAGCCCACGCAGACACTGAAACCTAGACTTGAGGATCCCTATGGTCATCTCCACCTCGGCCCGTGTTCGGCTGTGAGCCAGGTTAAAGCATGTCTGTGGTCCAGGATCAGGTTCAGGGTAGGGGGTAATTAAATAGGGCAGACAAGGGTATCCTCTGTCCCCCAGCAAGTAACCATTGTACTGTCCTGTAATGATTCAAGTGTACAATACTGATACTGTATATATATATATATATATATATATATATATATATATAAACATTGAATAGAGCAAAACATACCCTGCTGAAATGTCTGGCATAATTATGACTTGTGGAGAAGTCTGGCATCATGCACAGGTCCAGTCCATTTTGCATCATCATTAGTAATGATGTGAGTTGCCTTACATATTAAAAAAGTAATGAGTTTAATGATTTTAACAAGGGAAAAAATTAAGCACACAAAATTAAGTTGTTACCTGTACATTGCTACTATGAATAAATTTCCTATTAACATCGTCTCCCTCATTTATTGAAGAAGCTTTAATAGGAATGTGTTTGCCATCAATGCACCCAATTACATTTGGAAACCCTGAAATAGAAAGTCATATATGGAAGAATTAAGTGTGTGTGTGTGTGTGTGTGTGCAGGATGAATACATGTATACAGTAGATATAAATAGTATGACATAATAGTACATAATAAATATGCGTCATCGATTTTACTATAAAGGACAAACCTGCCACTCTGTGGAATTCCTCTTTAATAACACACAGAGGTTTATGGCCAGGGAACTGTACACATGTGTGTAAGAAGTGCCAGGCATACAGTTGCCTTTCCCACATGCTCTGCATTGCCCACGTTGTGCAAAAAATGCCCTGACGCAAAAAACCGAAGTGCTATACAGAATGTTTTCTAAGTGCAGACCCGCCGTTTGTGACATTTGCAATATTCAAGTTCAAGTTCAAGTTCAAGTAGGCTTTATTGTCATTACAATCATATACAGTTAGTACACAGTAAAACGAAACAACGTTCCTCCAGGACCAAAGTGCTACATGCAACATAAATTTACAACATAAATTACCATAGACACTAAACTAGCTAACCATGAGGCCTAGTTAACTGGCTAGCAGAGACAGGACAGAGAGACCTAACATAAATTACAACATAAATTAACAAAAACTAACTAGCTAAGTATAACATTTTTATAGACAACATAAACTGCACGTGCAAATGTGCAAACAAGAGCAACAACAAAGTGACAGTGCGCAACCACGACATAACAGAACATAAAATATGGTGTTGAGGTAGTGGGTAAACATAAACATTCCTTAAAACAGCAGCAAGAATTGAGGAATTAGTGCAAAATGTAGTCCAGTAATGATCATTGTGCAAAAGATTGTTAAAAACATATGCGGTTTTAAGAGATGTGTTAAGTAAATTAACGATTCCATTGAAAACCAATAACGCTCTTTCAAATAATCATTAGGAAATGAAAAAACATCAATACGCGGTCTTATAACTCTCTCCTGGCGAAAAAAAACCTTGCATAATTTGTGCCTCCGCGTCCACGGGATTATCATCAAAAGTGCGCGCCATGCTGAATAACCTTCTGAAACAAACTTACCCTGGAACATAACCAGCTACCGAGCAGGTTATCTTCAGAGAGTGAGTTGCTATGGTTACATATATACCCAGAAAGTTACCTCCGTTTTTGGAACCGAAAGTTGAGGTTATCCACTTACTTACCCTCAAACTTATCCGGGTATGTCACATAACCTGCTTTCTGGAATACCCCCCTGATGTGACACAAGCTTAACACTAGAACTACCAGGTTTTTCTGACCCCTCCAGCCCTACCAGAGGTAGGCCAAGTGGCCCCTTGGTTTTAAACTAACAACTTAATCACTGACAATTGACTCCCATTCATTTGTAAATGGGTGGCCGATTGGAATGTGTCACTCCCCTTCCCCCCACAAATGGAAGGGCAGAGTAAGAAAAGCTTTGAAGAACGCTGGGAAACTATATTTAAATCGAAGAGGAGAACAAAAACCAGGGAAAAATCCAGCTAAAGAGTTGAGTGGAAGAAGCGTATGTGTGATGTGATCTCTCTCTCTCTGAACATGCTGAGGAGCACTAAACGCCACAAAAACAGTTAACCTATCAAAATAAACCATATATAATAATTTAAATGTACATAATTACATTACATTTACATTTACATTTAGGCATTTGGCAGACGCTCTTATCCAGAGCGACTTACATTTTTTTTTTTTATCTTTTTTTTATCAACAGTGGCAACTTGGTGGTTGTGGGGTTTGAACCTGGGATCTTCCAAACCGTAGTCCAATTAGTTAATTAAGGTCAAAGACATATATATATATATATATATATATATATATATATATATATATATATATATATATATATGTAAATATCAGAATTACATCATGATTCTTTCTCATTGATTTTACTATTTTGCAAGTTGTCTGAGACGTACACACAAACTAATTAGACTTTTTTTTATATAAAAAGAAAGCAAAGAGCAGAATGAGCAAAGATAAAAATCTGTGTCAATTTATCTTTGTTATTCGAATAGATACACATACAAATAAACATAATATGAATATAAAACAAAGTTTTTATTTTTCAGGAAAATTAGGTGTATTCAGCAGTATTGAATTAACAAACATGAAAGGTGAAACACTATATGCTTACACACTTCATCCATCATTTCATTCTATTTTATCTTAAATATGTGTGAAGAATAGAGTAACCTTTATAGTTACTTACACTATGTGTATCTGTTATGAATAAAACACATGAGCAAATTAGATTTGAATGGATTGTTATTGTTGCTTCCATAGACATCTTTGTGTATTTTACAAGCTCAACATGTGTTGTTTTACCAGTACATATGTGTGTTTAAATGTCTGAAACCTAAAATATGCCTTATGTGGTTAACCCTCTGGGGCCCGAGGTGATTTTGGGGCCCTTGAGATGTTTGAACATGTAATGTGTCACTCCCCTTCCCCCCAAGAAGTGTACTCTAAAGTACCTCACACATGGCTGTGCTTTGGATGACTGTGGGTAGGGCTGTTTACTGATGACAAGCTAAACTTGGGAATAAAAGGGATAGTTTACTACATGCATTCACAATCTTCAAGAACTTATCAGTACGAACAAGCTGCAAAGATGCCAAGACATTACACTGCTGCTGAGGCTTTGGCTCTGCTGCAAAACAATGGGTGGCCCATTGTAATGTGTCACTCCCCTTCCCCCCAAGAAGTGTACTCTAAAGTACCTCACACATGGCTGTGGTTTGGATGACTGTGGGCAGGGCTGTTTACTGATGACAAGCTAAACTTGGGAATAAAAGGGATAGTTTACTACACGCATTCACAATCTTTAAGAACTTATCGGTATGAACAAGCTGCAAAGATGCCAAGACATTACACTGTTGCTGAGGCTTTGGCTCTGCTGCAAAACATGGACTCTTGTGACTCGGATGGTGGGGAAGTATCCATTCACTTGCAAGAGAGTTCGGACTCTGACATGTCTTCAGGTGATGAGATGTGTCCCGGGTTAGAAAGTAACTGCCTCAAGTCTTACAACCCGGGCCAGCACATCACTGTCGATTAGCATGTGACTTGAAGTCAAAATACATGTGCAACGCTATCTCTTATCTTGGCAAGGACCTCAGTCGTCCCTCTGGGGAGAGACTGTCCGAGAACATGGACATGAAGCTGATGGAGCCTTTCATGGACAAGGGAAGAACTGTTACCACTGACAATTACTTCACTACATTGTCACTTGCTGGACGACTGCTCAGCCGGAAAACTACCCTTGTTGGCACCATAAACAAGATTCGTCGTGCGCTTCCACAATCAGCCAAACAATCTTCAGACCGCAACGAATTCACCACACAGGTATGTTGTCGTTATTTTTATCTATTTTTATATAAAGTGCTGTATTATTTATTTGATCTATTTTAATATAAGCATTTATATAAGTGCTGTGTTATTTTTTCTTTTCTATTTTGAACCTAGAGCAAGAGCTCCCAATTTCATTGTGCTATTATACTATATATAAAAGTGCAATGACTATAACGTTTTATCTTTTCTTATCTTACTTATCAGGTGTTTTCAACAACTGGCACTACACTCACAGTTTATGCGCCCAAGCGGAGGAAGACCGTCTGCATCCTCAGCACCATGCACAACATAGTTGAGATTGGGGATAACAGAAAGAGGAAGCCAAACACAGTCACTGACTACAACACCATGAAGTGTGGCGTGGACATTATGAACCAGAAGGTTCGACAGTACACCGTACGGGCAGGAACACGGCGATGGCCAGTCGCTGTGTTTTACAACTTGATTGACATGACAGCAATGAATGCTCATGTGCTGTATCAGGCATGCACTGGAGTGAAGGAGAGAAGGGTGGATTTCCTGGCGCATCTTGCAACTGAGCTTGCTGAGCAGTTTATGCAAGAAAGGATGGTGGACAAGAAGCAGCTGCTTTGGCAACAACCTGCCACACCACACCCAGGGAAAAGGGCCAAGTGTCAGGTGACCTTCCAGTGCAAGAAAAATAATGCAAGCTTATGCTGTGTAGCCTGCTACAAGTACACATGTGGAAAATGCAAAAAGGAAACTGAGTGGCAGTGCCAGATATGTGCACTCACACGCACACACACAAACACCAGATGTTGCACACTTATGTAAATATATATATTTTTCTATTAGTGGTAGTAGTACTACGTGGAGATAAATGAGTGGAATTTACATACCATTTGTCTTTAGTATGCCTCTTCTATGCTTTTCTTTTTATTCTATTTTATTGTGTTTTCTTATTGTGTCAATTTGTTGGGCAGTCGTGCAATACATTTCACTTCATGCCGTACCGTGTATGTATGTGAATGTGACAAATAGAATTTGAATTTATGTTGTATGTTTTTTGTTTAAGAAAATAAACGCTTTGAACTTTGGAATCTTTGAATAAATTTTTTCTACACCAATTGTACCCTTGGTATGGCCCCTTACATATTGCTCCTAGATGACTGTGATTCCTGATTGTAAAGTCAATAGCACCTTGTACGTCGCTCTGTAAGTAATTGCCACATTTACAGAACAAAGGCAACTGTTCACACGTGATTAAGGATATTAGGTAAAAACAACCGGGCCAAATGGCCCCTCTCTGGTAGAGCTAGGGGGATAGGGCCAAATGGCCCCTCTCTGGTAGTTCTAGTGTTAATGATGATACACATAACATTACCCACAAACTAAGCATGGAGAAACCGGACTAGCGACACGGAGACCAGAGACAATATTAGGGCTAAAGATATGGCAATCAGCTAACCATGGCAACTAGCTAACTTAGCAATAGCCAAACATACAATGTCCTAAACATACAATGTCCTAAACATAGAGGAAGCTAAACATGCAAGGGACTACACCAACACTAGAGACGCAAACAGTACTTACATAACCTTAAGACAAACACAGGACTTCACGAAACCGAACCAGCTCCACACACCCGCATCACCTGACTGAGGTGTCTTCTGGGAAACTGAGTCTGCAAACAAAAATGTCTCGGGTTACTTTGCCGTAACCCTGTTCCCTGAAAAGGCGGGAATGAGATGCTGCGTGAAAACGCTATGGGAACATCTTTTTTTGTTGCCGGTTGTGAAGCATGTGTGTGCCAAACACGCCAAATTTTTGGCATATATAACCTCGGTCAGGTGACGTCATCTGATAAAGTGCACCTGCAGGTTATAAATAGGAGTGAACCGGAAACATTCCTCAGATCAATTTTGTCTGAAAAGGACGTCCAGTCACGCAGGCAGTGCGGCATTGGAGCGCAGCATCTCGTTCCCGCCTTTTCAGGGAACAGGGTTACAGGAAAGTAACCCGAGACGTTCCCTTTCAAAGGCTACACTCGATGCTGCGTGAAAATGCTATGGGAACGAGAATACCAACGCCGCCGCACTGCAAGTGTCTGGACCCCAAGGTTGTGAAGCGTGTGCGGACAAAGGCCGAGAAGGTCTCAGAACGATCTCTGGGAGGCTGACTCAAGGACCTGTCGGCCTGGAGTAGCATGAACATCCAGACTATAGAATCTCACAAATGTGTGCGGAAAGGAGCAACGAGCATGACATACTTGCTGCAGGGGAAACCCTCTTGCCAGCACAATAGATGAGGCAATCCCCCTGATTGGATAAGCCCTGATTCCTCGAGGCGAAGTGAGACCACGCACCTCGTAGGCTAGGGCAATAGCATCTTTCCCTGATGTGATGAAAAAAAAAGGCTGCTCTGACTTACGCCACTAGCTAGTGCGGTGGACGTAAAATCTGAAGAGTGCATACTGAAGATAGTAGGTGAAACCTATCCTGCTCCGGAGCTGTAAAGGCGGAGGACAGAAGGCTTCGAGGAAACTGGGTGCATTGTCAAGAATAAAAATAGTTCGGGTGAGGATGCTGAATAGTTCTGACTAGCCCAGGGGCAAAGTCTAGGCAGGAAGGATAGCCTGCAGATCTCCCAAAGTGATTATAAGAAAAACCATCTTGAGGGTCAGACGCCAGACAGGCGCTGACTCTAGTGGTTTGGGAGGGGTGTCAGCCAGTCCCCATCCGTCAGAACATAACAAGCCGAAATAGCGGCACATGTACACAATGTACATTTTGAGGGTACTAGGGCATAAGCCCGAGTAACTTCTTGCAGAACTCCAGCACTGAAACAATTCGGCAGTGGACTGGGTCTACATGTTACGCCATGCACCACTTTCCAATACCCTCTCCTTGAGGGCATACGTTCTTCTAGTGCGTTGAAGGTACCAGGGCTCCCAACTCCATATGCCCTGAAGCCCAAACCGCCTTGAGGGCCAGAAACTCATCCTGTGCCCAAGCAGAAACTGGTGCGCTAGCTTATTGAAACGGCGCAGCATAGTGCACTTTGGCGATCATGGGCCAAAATGTACATTGCCTTGAGGGCCAGAAACTCATCCTGTGCCCAAAGCAGAACTGGTGCGCTAGCTTATTCAAGCGGCGCGAGCACAGTTTGCCCCGGCGATTATGTACGAGACTACCCTAGTGTCGTCCACTCGCACTAGGGCATGATAGCCTCTTAACTGCTGGAGGAGGTGTTTCAGGGCCAAAATAAAGCCATCAGTTCGGGGCAATTGATGTGCCACGCGAGAAAATGGCCTCTCCAGCTCCCTTGGGCTGGACGGCCATCCAGGACCGCACCCCAGCCAGTGAGGGAAGCGTCTGTCGTTAGCATCTGCGACGACAAAAGGACGCATGTAGAGTGGGACCCAAAGTCAGAAACCGGAGTCTGAACCACACAGAAAGGGTATTAAGCCACCTGGCACTTAACCCATATTTTCCCCCGGGGGTTGGCCCTTGAGTAATCCCCTGGCTTTTAGCTATAATGTACATCACCCTGCGGGACAGGAACTTGTCCTGTGCCCAAAGCAGAACTGGTGCGCTAGCTATTCGAGCGGCGCGAGCACAGTTTGCCCTGGTGATTATGTACGAGACTACCCTAGTGTCGTCCACTCGCACTAGGGCATGATAGCCTCTTAACTGCTGGAGGAGGTGTTTCAGGGCCAAAATAAAGCCATCAGTTCGGGGCAATTGATGTGCCACGCGAGAAGATGGCCTCTCCAGCTCCCTTGGGCTGGACGGCCATCTAGGACCGCACCCCAGCCCGTGAGGGAAGCGTCTGTCGTTAGCATCTGCGACGACAAAAGGACGCATGTAGAGTGGGACCCAAAGTCAGAAACCGGGGTCTGAACCACATAGAAAGGGTATGAAGCCACCTGGCGCTTAACCCATATTTGCCTCCGGGGATTGGCCCTTGAGTAATCCCCTGATTTTTAGCTATAATGTACATCGCCCTACGGGACAGGAACTTGTCCTGTGCCCCCAAGACATTCCAGACATTCCATTCAGGGTGAATAGGTTTAAGAGAGGTACCTACTGTAATACTTGGCCTGGCAAGAGCCATCAACGACATGGCGACCAGCCTGGCGAGACTGACGTTAAAGTGGACCCAATCCCCTCCTCCCCGGCCACGCTCCGCACACTCACCACCACGTGCCGCCCCACCGGAACGCTATGCGGGGAATCCAGAAGGATGTAAGCGTTTTCTACTGGCCTGTGAGCTTTATCTGGCCGATTATCCAGAACTTGCAGACGCAAAGAAAATTAGTTTCGTTACACAGCAGCTCACAGGTCCCGCTATGGATTGGGCGGCAGCAGTGTGGAGCACCGACGGGACCATGACGACCGATTACGACCATTTCCTCAAGGACTTTCGCACAGTGTTCGAGCACCTAGACCACGGGAAATTGGGGGAGCAACGACTGCTGAGGCTGAAGCAGGGAAGCCAGACTGTTTCTGACTATGCGGTGAAATTTCGCATTTTAGCTGCGGAGAGTGGCTGGTGCTACAAAAGCTTGCTGGCCAGGTTCCGCGACGGCTTACAACCTGAACTACAGCTTGAACTGGCGTGTCGTGATGTCGGCCTGTCGCTGGACGACAGTATCGACCTGGCCATCAAGCTGGATCAGCACCTCCGCGGGAAGATCGGGTCAAAGCCACCGTGAAAGCCTCAGCAAACCCCCCAACGACCCGCACGAAAGCAACCAGACTGAACCGATGAAGGACGGCCCAGGAGCAGCGACGAAGACTATCGTCGGGGTTGTGTTTGTACCGCGTCTGTCTTTCCCCTCATAGATTCCGGTTCGGCTGGCAACTTCATCTTATCTACTTTTCTTTCCAAGCTGCGAGCTCCCATGTCGAAGCTTCCATACCCGATTCCAATTAAAGCTCTAGATGGTCAAACTTTAAAACAATCGCCTCTTGAACAGCTCTCCGTGCCACTACGATTAACTTTCCCGGGTCATACCGAGGAGCTGACATTTTTTGTGCTCCCTCAGGTCGACCAGTCCGTCGTGCTAGGTCTTCCCTGGCTCAGCTATCACAATCCGAATTTTAATTGGGCACAATCTCGCATCACATCATGGGCGCCTAGATGCGCTAAATTCTGTAAACCATCCACATTGATGGTCCAAACAACAACTATTGAGAGTCCAAGTGCCCAACTATCAATCACTATACCACCCAAATGAGGATGGGTTCCCTGTTGAGTCTGGTTCCTCTCAAGGTTTCTTCCTATTACCATCTCAGGGAGTTCCTCCTTGCCACTGATGCCCTCGGCTAGCTCACCAGGGACAAACTGACCATTTTGATTCATACAAATTCACATTTCATACAAACTTAAAAAATTTTTTTGACTGTGTAAAGCTGCTTTGCGGCAATGAAAATTGCTAAAAGCGCTATACAAATAAAATTGAATTGAATTGAATTGAATACCATCTGAGAACCAAGCATTTCAGGATGTGTTTAGTGTTAGGGCTGCAGCACGACTTCCCCCCATCGTCCGTGGGACTGCGCAATTGAGCTCATGCCGGGGAAAACACAGCCTTGCTTGCGCATTTTTGAAAAAAAAAGGCGGGGGCCTTAGGCCCTGTATTGATTATCGCGGTCTAAATGCTATCACCGTAAAGTATAAGCACCCACTGCCCCTGGTTCCGGCCGCTATCGACCAACTCCGAGGTGCCTCTATCTTTACCAAACTCGACCTCCGCAGCGCTTACAATCTGGTACGTGTTCGTAAGGGCGATGAATGGAAGACTGCGTTTAGCACCACATCCGGGTATTACCAATACAACGTGATGGTGTATGGGCTGGTAAACGCACCTGCGGTGTTTCAGGGGTTCATGAACGGCGTGTTTCGACATATGTTAAACCATTTTGTTATAGTATACTTGGATGATATCTTGGTGTACTCGTGGTCATATGAAGAGCACGTCGAGCATGTAACCGTCGTCCTTCGTCGGCTGGCGAACATGGGCTCTATGCGAAAGCGGAGAAATGTGATTTCCATCAACCGGAAATTGCATTTCTCGGTTATCGCATAGGACCCCAGGGAGTCGAGATGGAAGCGACCAAGGTCGAGGCGGTGCAACAATGGCCGGAACCCAAGTCAGTTAAGGCGCTACAGAGTTTTCTTGGGTTTGCCAATTTCTACAGACGATTTATTCGGGGCTTCAGCACAGTGGCGGCACCGCTCACAAGTTTGTTAAAGGGAAAACCACAGCGCCTGCTACTACGGTATCCCGGGGAAAATTGTTTCAGATCGTGGTCCCCAATTCATCGCGCAAGTCTAAAAATCTTTTTTCCAGAAATTGGGAACCACTGTTAGCCTGACGTCAGGCTAACACCCCGAGTCAAATGGGCAAGCAAAGCGGACTGTCCAAGAGCTCGGAAGGTTTCTCCGAGCATATTGTAGTAGCCGACAACATGAATGGGCAGACTGTTTAATCTGGGCGGAATATGCGCAAAATTCGTTATGTCACTTCGCGACCAGCTTGACACCGTTTCAGTCTGTGCTAGGGCATCAGCCACTGCTCAATATTTATTTATTTGAAAACAAAACAAAGCAAAATCCCAGATAGTAAAATCATGTGTTCCGGATCCGCACAACTGACTTGGGCCGGTGTCTTTTGGCACAATGGGGCACTACTGGCACAGATACAATTTACCTTATCCAGACCAGCACTGAGCCTGCTCCGGGCCAGATGTGGATTTGGAGGAATAGATGTGGGCCAGATGTGGACTATGTTGCTGTCTGTCTAGAATCAAAACAATATATATATATATATATATATATATATATATATATATATATATATACAGATGTGGCCATTAAGACTGCGCGTGTTTTCCCGCGGGATGCCGCAATTTAGCGCGCGACGTGCCGCGACTTGCCGTGAGCAACATTCAGGGATTTAAATAAATGTGTTGTGCTTCACTGAATATCCGCCAGATGGCGCATGGAAGGACTTTATCTAAAAGCTGGACCAAGTACTGTACAACGAAGAACTGTGTATAATTACTTAGTCTAAAACAATATTGTTTCCAATGCTGAAGCAAACATGAATTTTATTTTGCTTTACAACAGATCTTTCATGATAAATGTGTGTATATGTGCTTCATATTATTTTCATAATGATCAAATGATAATGCCCAAATTCGTGCTTTAAAATTCTTAATAAGTTTCTTATATATTTTTTGTAATGTTTTAACAGGGACAAAACAGTAAAAGACATGGCAATGTCTCGGTTTACATGGTGTTAAAATTAATTTAATTTCCTGATAGTAGGCTATCTGATAGTGTTAACTGCGAATGTCCTGATTCATGAATATGCCAACATATCTTATTTAAAACATAAAAATGTGTCGACATCATCAGAAAACATGAATGAACTATATATATTATATTATTAAGTAAATATCATTTTATGAACACGAACTTCTTCGGGCTTTTTATAATAATCATCATATTTGCTGTTTGTGTCCAGCATTTAATAATTAGTTCATCCATTATTTAACCACAGCTGGAAATAATAGCTGGAATGTGATGTGATTGTAAATTCATGACTGAAATAAAGCTGTTTGTCTTTTGTAAAGTACTTTCACTTTACAAAAGGCAGTGTTTTTATCAAAAGGTTGATAAACGTGTGTTGTACAGTATATACACCGCGACAGCGCGCTCAGTTACTCACTTCTCACCTTTCATACAAGTCTGCTCGGACTTAATCGGATTAATTCGTTTTAAACCCCACAAAACTGCGTGTGTATACAACTTAAAACCTCCATCAGTTATTAAAGATAGCATCTACTTAGAAAAAATGCCCCGCGATTTCGGAGCTTCAGGAAATCTCCCGGCGCTCTGCGCATAACACCGGACCAACTCATGTCGGAAAGAAGTTATAAACGGTTTCTAAACGTGGGGTATTGTTTTTTTACTTATAATATTTATAAATTTAATTTAAATGAGGTTTGGGCTCAGGACTTCGATTCGGCATCGTGATTCTCCTCTTTAATTTACTCCATAGTTTTAATCAGCGCTCAGCCGCATGCATAAAGTTTTCCAGAGCGCACCGGCAGAAGTAGACTAATGATTATGAACACGTCGGGAAAACAGCAAGCAGACTGACTCTGACCATTTAAAAAAACTTTGCGTTCATTTTCTGACGCGCTCAAGTTCACCAAAAACAATACAGAACAGCGCACCTTATTTGCTTTCAAACATTTACAAAATCACAACGTTTTTTCGTTATTGTGAGTGCGCTTAAATAAAAGTTAAGTCTTATAAAGGCATGTAGTCTTATATAGTTTTATTATATAGTTTTTGCACATTAATCAGAGTCCTCATCTGTTACATTTTTAAGGACAATAGTTTTTTTTCAGCCTGTCACGGCGTGCGCCCAAATCAATATCACCTCTCGCTCACTAGTTAGGCGGCCTCCCCTTCAGATATACGAAGAAGCAGGGCTGCGGAATTAGGCACGAATGGTGAAGAAGAGCTCTCCTTGCTAAAGATCCCGGACTTCCAATCCGCGCTAATAAATACTCGGGGTGTGTTGGTTTACAGTGGATTTTACTACGCGGTGTAAGACGCGTAGCACACAAGTGAGACGCGCGCACACAACGCGGAAGTGCGGCATGCAAACAGGGCAAATGAAACGCGCCCCAGGGACTTCAAAGAAGAGCCAGCGCAAGCGGACGGAGGCAGGAGCTGCTGTCCGCGGATGGCCGTCGTACTCGTATTTTATAGCGCGGGGTGCAAACCCGGGATCATTGGCATGGATAGCTCAACAGCATGTCATGTGCGCATTATAAGACTAAAAAGTGGCAGCTGGCACGCCTAAAAATAGACGCAGGTTAATTTTTTTTATAGTCTAAATTAAAATCCTCCTCTTTAGTGCCTCCCATTCCTATTAATCCTATTGTTCTTTTAGTGTCACTGCGTGTGCTTACAATGCCGGACAACATTCAAATGCAAATTATTCACTCTCCCCAAGTGTGAATCAGCTGTTCTCATCTATACATATTAACCTACACGTTCTCACCTAAAGTGTTTAGGTAAAATTCCACCTATACAAGTGTGACAAATATGCAAAGAAAAAAAATAGGAAGGGACAAATACTAGGCTGAAACTGTGGCAGGTGGAGTTATAGCACTTTTCAAATCACACTAACTATACACTGATATGAATAACTTTGAATGATGAATGCTAGGTTAATATGATCTCGGGCTTGCTCCACATTATAAAAGCAAAGCGCGGAGATGGAGATCAGGGAAGTACGTGATGTGGTGGAAAATAGGCAGTGGCGGTTCTACACTGAATTGCTCCCCGGACGAGACTGACAGGATAGGGAATAACATCCAATAAATGTCCTGGGTCAGTGGTCACTAGCAGTTCTTGGTCTAGTGTTTAAGTATTGTTTTTCTGTTTCAAAGTAAAGTTATAAAAAATAAAACATAAATAAAATCACACAAAAGTATTTTTTTCCGAAAGATTTCTTTACCCAAAAATAAATAAATTTTTAGTTGCTAAATATGGCAAATATATAAACAATTTGATTTAGCTGACCAAGGGCATACATTTGGATTGTAACAGACTCATTGTTTTTCTATTCCTGTTCACCTGTGTTCCTGATTCTAGTTCGCTTTTTTCCTTTCTGATCATGGTTACATCGTTACGCCATGTGTGTTCATAGGCTTCTGAAATGTCTTATGTTTAGTCATTTAAACCTGAATCCTAAACCTAAAAACTGTTTATTTCACTTGCATCTTTGTTTTTATACTAATGCTAAATTGTTACTTCATTACTATTTATTTGACGTTAATAATGTTTGAAACTTATATCAAGTTTATTTTTTTGCGTTTTTTTTAATAAATAAAAGTTTGATTAATTTTTATCATGAAGTCAAGCACCATTTCTCACTAATAATGGTATGGTAATGAAGGAACTGCCACTATGCTTCTTGTATCTGAATTTACCTCAGTTAAACTTTCTATGCTCGCTTTAAGGCTGCAGCTAAAGACGCTAGCGATGCTAATGCTAGCGGCGCTAACGGCTGCAGACAGGAAGACACTGCCAGCACCGGAAGCGCGTTCATCATCACCGAGCATGACGTGAGGAGAGCCTTCAAGAAAGTGAACACCAGGAAAGCAGCAGGACCAGACGGCATCTCAGGCCGTATCCTCAGAGCCTGCGCAGACCAGCTAGCACCTGTGTTCACTGAGATATTCAACATCTCTTTATCTCAGTCGATGATCCCCACATGCTTCAAAGAGTCCATCATTGTTCCTGTCCCAAAAAAACCTCATCCTGCTTCCCTCAATGATTATCACCCTGTAGCCCTCACTTCAGTAGTGATGAAGTGCTTTGAACGCCTGGTCAGAGACTTCATCATTTCTTCACTACCAGACACACTGGACCCACTACAGTTTGCATACCGTCCAAACAGTTCCACGGACGATGCAATCTCACATCTCCTTCATACATCTCTCACTCACCTGGACACTCGGAGGGGGAATTATGTGAAAATGCTCTTCATCGACTACAGCTCTGCATTTAATACCATAATTCCCTCCACACTCACCACCAAGCTGGAGCACCTGGTACTCAGCTCATCCATGTGTCAGTGGATCTCCAATTTTCTGACTGGCAGACCACAGGCAGTAATGATGGGAGGACATGTCTCAGCCTCCATCACTCTTAGTACTGGAGCCCCCCAGGGTTGTGTTCTGAGCCCCCTGCTGTACTCTCTGTACACCTATGACTGCGTGGCCACTACCAACTCCACCACCGTCATCAAGTTTGCTGACGACACTGTCGTGGTGGGCCTGATCACCAACAACGATGAGATGGCCTACCTGGAGGAGGTTGGAAATCTGGAGAACTGGTGCCAGAGGAACAATCTCCTCCTGAACGTCAGCAAGACAAAGGTGTAACACTTGGATTTAATTAAACCACTAGTTACTTTGCCACGGGGTCGAGAATCAAAATACGGGTTTTTAAACAACACTTCCGGTATTGCGTAATCAAGCCAGGACAAGTAAAGACGCGACACAATAACTATGTATAAACCAAACCAAAGTGTATTAAACCAAACAAACCAACAAACAAACAAACAAGGTGCACCAAAACCAATATATACAAAATATATACAAATATAAACAATGTGTATGGTGTATGCGGGTGTGTGAGTGCGTGTATGATTGTCCAGAGTCAAGGTTATTGCAGTGTGTGAAATGATGCACGGGAGAGATTGGCTCGGCCTCACCGGTATAGATGACAAATCCGGGAGCTCGAGCAACGGAACGAGTGGTGAATTATAAGTGTCTATGAGGAATGATCCAACCGGGGAAAAGCACTCCTTTAGAACCATCTAACAAACTCTCTCTCAGAAAAAACGGCGCGCTTTATACCGGCACACGTGACCCGACGCCGCTTCCGGGTTCTTTTGCGCTGCGATCGCGCATGCTCGCGAGAGCTTACCCTGTGACCAACACTGTCAATGGGGACAAATAAAACCAGATCGGGCAAATTTCCGTTCACAGGTGAGCCACATTAGCTCCTTAATCCATTTCCCTGTTATTTAAAATGCCCTTTTATGTGGCTGCGCTACAAAGGAGCTGATAGTGGACTTCAGTAAAAAGCAGGTGAGGAACTACCAGACCCCCATCATCAACAGGAGCCCAGTGGAGAGAGTGGACAACTTCAGATACCTCGGTGTTCACATCACGCAGGACCTGGCATGGTCCTGTTACATCAACACTGTGGTAAAAAAGGCCCGTCAGCGTCTGTACCACCGCAGACGCTTGAGAGACTTTAGACTGCCCTCCAAGGTGCTCAGGAATTTCTACTCCTGCACCATAGAGAGCATCCTGACGGGAAACATCACGACCTGGTTCAGGAACAGCACCATGCAGGACAGACGAACTCTACAGAGGGTGGTGCGATTAGCTGAGCGCATCATCCGCACCGAGCTCCCTGACCTGCACTCAATCTACACCAAGCGGTGCTGGACCAAGGCCAGGAAGGTCGTGAAGGACCTCAGCCACCCCAACAATGGACTGTTCACTCTGTTGCGGTCTGGGAAGCGATTCCGCTCCCTGAGGGCCAACACAGAGAGACTGAGGAGGAGCTTCTTCCCGCAGGGGATAAGGTCTCTCAACCACACCACTATGCAGAATTAACACAATATTTTCACAATTTACTCAATCAATCAATCAATCAATCTTTATACATCCATGGACACTATGGACAACTCCACGCACATCTACACTACATGTTTACGTTTACATTCTGGACCATTGCACAAAGACACTTTAATTAGCTTTGCACAAAGTCACTTTTTCTATGCATATTTGCACACCATTATATTTCTATTTGTACAGTACATTTCTATTTTCAGTTTCTATTTTTAGTTCTATTTTTCCTAGTTAAATTTTATTTTATTTATTTTATCTTTTTTATTTAAATTTTCTATCATATTTCTTTTATTCATATTTATTACTATTATAAGCTTTAATTCTCTTTTTAAGGTCACTGGCGGTTGTGTAAGCATTTCACTAAATTTCGTACTGTGTATGACTGTGTATGTGACAAATAAAATTTGAATTTGATTTGATTTGACATTATCACTCAGCTTAACTCAACTACCTCAAAACATTGAGATTGGACTGACTATCCAACGCAAGCGCAGACACATTGACCTACACCACCAAACTATCGTACACACCAACCTGTAAATGCTCTTTTGCACAATATTCATTACTGGACAACTTTTGCACTAACTTCTTAACGTCTTGTCACTACCTCAACTCATCACCTCAACACCTTATTATTATGTTATGTTGTCGCACTGTCACTTTGTTGCTTTTGTTTGCACATTTGCACGTGCACATTATGTTGTCTGTTGGTGGTCTGTAAAAACCCTGTAGATAGTCTTCCTTAGTTAGTAAGTTTTTGTTAATTTATTTTGTAATTTATGTTAGATCAATCTGTGTTGTCTTTGCTAGCCAGCTAACTAGGCCAGTTAGCTGGTTTATTTTTTTTTTGTTAATTTATGTTGTAAATTTATGTTGCATGTAGCACCTTGGTCCTGGAGGAACGTTGTTTCGTTTCACTGTGTACTAACTGTATATGGTTAAAGCGACAATAATGCCTACTTGAACTTGAACTTATAACAAGGGCCGGACTGTGACAGTTAAATTATTGGGTCAGATCAACTCCAAAACTGCTTGTCTGGTCCTTTCCTGGACTGCAGTGGTCAGGACCTACCATATATATAAATGTCACTTAAAGAGCCATTTTTAGCAATTTGAAGAGATATAATGGAACCCATGTGCACAAATATTATAGTCATTACGGCACTCTAATTCTCCCATATTACAGGAAGTGTTATGTAAATCCGTATGTGGTGCTTCTGTGTATGTTTTAATTCTTTTATGTATACTGCGGTTTTGTAACTTATTATTGTTTTCAGCAATTTGCCATGTATTAATTATACATGTACTGTATAATCTATAATTATATTAGTTATTATTTTTATTTAATATGGTGAGTGTTTTTTTACTTACCGTTGTGGTAAATATATAATTTATATTAAAATATAAATTTAAATAATACATATATTTTATATAGAATTTTAATATAAAACAAATATATCTATATAATTTTACATACTCTTTAAGAAAAAAATATATAGACGTAAATGAAAATATATTATTAATATTAAAATATTATATAATATAATTTCTTCAGAAGTAAATCTTCATCCTCGTAGGGCTGCTTTCAGGGGACCAAACAGGTGAAAGTCCAGTGGAGCGAGATCAGGACTAAAGGGAAGCAAAACCAAGTTTTTGCAGAGTGTCGACAGTGTGGGCAGAAGTGGGCAGATTTTCTTCTGGATCATTAAAATTAATCAATCAATCAATCAATCAATCAATCAATCAATCAATCAATCCATTCATCCATCCATCCATCCATTCATCCGTCAAATAATAGAATTAGAATTTTGAATATTAACTTTGTGTTAGATCTTTTATGCTGATGTTGAAGTGTGTGTGGCCTCAGCTGCAGGTGTCTGGGACAAAGACATACACTCTCACACACATTGACAAGCTTTACACAAGATTCAAAACTAGTCTGGGCTTCTTTGTTGTGAAGTTTTGAATTACATTTGCATTTTTCTGTTATTCACAAGGTTAAACTATTTTAAATGACAGTTGAATGCATTAAAGAAGAAGTTTTTTTTTTTGGTGAACTTGGTAAGTTGTTTTCTATGTTCAATTACTCCAAATTAAAAACAGTTTACACTTTTCTAGTTAAAAATCTGTGCACATCTGAATGTGTAAATTTGAGGTTGGTTTTTATACAAAAACTGTTGGAAACAATAGTTTAAATTAATGTACATTTTATTGTACTTTTTTTAAATCATGAAGCTAATGTAATTTATAGAATTAAACAACTGATTTAACTTTGAAAATAATCCTTAAAATTAGCCAGATAGTCCAACACCCCCCAGCCCTTTTCACAGAAAGCCAGTCTTGTGGATGTTTCCTCTGAAAATGTCATTTTTTTTTACGTGTCTTTCATACAATACATAATTGTACAACAAGTTAAAAAAGGTTCATTTGTGTAATGAGTAATTTTGCCTTTATGCAAAAATGTGACTTGTTTTGTAGTTTTCAGCTGTTATAAAAAATCTTAAGGAATATTTTTTTGGTGTACTTGATGGAAATCATTATTATTAGATGTTTTGTCCTGAGGGGACTTCAAGTCATTTTTGGTGATGATGCATTTATGATCTTTAAGAGCAGCTCTGTGTGTAATTTTATTTTAATTCTTATTGTTAGTTATAAATATTGTTAGTAAATATTTTTACTTAACATTGCCGTTTTACTGTATGCTTTAAATTATTTGGGAAGGTGGGTAATTGCAATAAGCATTTATGAAGGAGTTTCGTTAAATTTAAGTTGATTTTAACTTGATTTGTCTGATAATGATAAGCATTTCACTCAGTGGCGGACTGGGACAATAATTCAGGCCGGGAATTTGACTCCACTCCCAGGCCACCTCTGCTGCAGTCACCACCACCCTATTCATGTAATCTACTGGACTGATAAACTTGTAGGCTAACCCTATTATTGTAACAGGTAGACTACCAGATGCAATATAAATGAATTAAAAAATAGCCCTTAACAACTCACTAGGAATACACCATTTATACTACCAAACCAATGACAAATAGAAAATTGGCTTTTTAAAAGAGATAATAAGAGACACATTCACATGTTGAAATATTTACATTTTATGTATTTTCAGTGCTCAACTCTAGTATATTAAATGCATCAGAAACACAAACACAAATAAACTTAACAAAACCTATAACAGCGTAAGTAACAGATAACAATGTTTACTCAATTATGGCATTATGTGGAACAGACCAGTAAGAGTAAACAGTAAGTAATTAGCACTACTAGTACACCAGTAGGCGTTTGAATTGGGTGATACTTAAAAAAAAAAAATCTAAATCCTTAGACTGTAGACAGGTCCCTGTTCCGTGATTAGGATGTGCTCAGTGGTGTTCTTGAAAAGAGAGGTAAATACTTCTGAGCACTCACCTTCTGCTCAGGATGTAAAGCTGGTGTAGAAATCAGCTGATACACAGGCAGTTGATGATTACACACGGCAAAATAATCAAAAGAGATATAAAGGCTTTCACTGTCTCCTTAATCTTTCCCTGAATCCTTCTCTCTCTCACTCTGCACATGTAGTTGCTCTGCAATATGAAATAAGCGTGTTCAATAATCTGTACTTATAATTGTGCAGCCATCAGTTGTATGTCCCCAAAATCACAGTCCTACTACTGATCTTATAAATCATAAAAAAGCACATGTTGTTTAAAAAGTATAGCCTGCTGCCTGCATGTTTAGTTTTGCTTATCTTTAACTTTACCTGAAGGTTCCTGCTCTGACTCAAACGCTGAACTGTCCACCACCTCTAGCTCAACAGCAGGAGCATTTACAGCACTAGTGCTACTGCTGCTGCTTCCTTCGTCACCTTTTCAGACGAAACGAGACTTGACACAGCACAGCAGCACTTACATATTGTTGCTCGTTTGTTGGTTTAGTTTTATCGATTGTGATGATCTAAGTGATTTGGATGAAAGTGTTCGTCTGCCAAATTATTATAAATATAATGTAGATGTAATCTTGACCGACCTGTTCCCTTACTGGCGAACATGGCTGGGATTTTGCAGCAGCTTGCTGCGTCTACGCCCAGGGCTTTTTTCCTTTTTTTATACGCTGACTCTCTGCTCCTCCTTTGCGTTTACGCTCCATTTTTTGAACGATTTAATCAGATATACCCTGTCTCTGGATATAGCCAGATATTAGGCAGTGCGTCGCTGACGTTGGGTCATGTGATGTGGGAGTGTAATTTTCCCTCCTAATCTTCCCCTCCCTTTCCATTGCCTGATTCGTAGATTGAGAGATCCGTCAATTAATTCGTAGTTATACACCAGCCTATCACATGCCAGGCTGATCGTCTGCACAGCGGCAGCCGGCAGGCCAGAACGACCGTCAGGCCACCGGGAAATGTCCCGGTGCTCCCGATGGCCAGTCCGCCCCTGATTTCACTGCATATTGTACTGTGTATGACTGTGTATGTGACAAATAAAAATGTGAATTTAATATGCCTTTCCTGTTATCAAGAGGTAATACATAACTGCATAAATTATGGAAAAATTCAAAGGGTTTGTTTTACACAACATTACAACAAAAAAACTACAGTGAATTATAAAAAGCAAACTGAAAGACATAAGAGCATATAGTCATATATTGACAGATTGCAGTTTACCAGAATTTCTTCTTTATTGTCTTGTCTCTCACACAATGAAGAATCTTAATGATGGAGAATCCTTGGACATTCCAGTGGGAATTCTCTGCTATGAGAACAACAGAGCCACAAGCCCTACATCACCACAACTGAACCCCACAAGAGTGAGGATCATCCTAGAGGGCAGTCTTGTAATGGATTCACTCACCAACCTGCCTCAAGCTATGTGTCTCTTGTTTGACTTTACCTATGCAATCCACCTGGAGTACCCAAAGTCCATGATAAACACTTTTATCTTCATTCAGGAACTTGGTAAAACTCGGATCAAAGTGAGCTACTAATTTTATAGGGCGGTGCCCCTGCACTGTGTTTTAATAAAATAAAAATAAAAGCTGCATTGTGTGTTCATTGACAAAAGAAAATGCAAACTGATCTGGAATTTTCCTATCCCAATTATTTTAGTACAAATATGGTATTAAGTGCATTTGAAGTAAAATATTAAGTTCTGAGTATTTTGCATTTAAGTTGACTCTACATAGCCAAAAATAAATAAATTAAGTGTGTATGAGTTTAAATGTTGCATTTTGACTGTTTTACATTTAAGTTGACTCTAATTAAACAAATGTATTTTTTACTGTCAATTTTTTAAAGCAGTTGCCTCAAATTGTTTAAGTACAATCATCTTAGCAGGGTTTACAGTGTTTGCCGACAGAGACTCTCACTCATAGAAGAAAAAATGCTTTATGCACACACACACACACATGGTCACAGTGTTATAGTAAACAGTATAAGCGTGCACAGATGTTGACTATATGAGTGACGCAAACGCATTGAGACCGAGCATGAGAGACGATTATCCACAATACTGCTCGTATTTGAACACCTCATTAGTTTACAGACTTAAAATGTAACTAATGTTGCTGTTTCTGTGATTGTTTCACTACAGTATAAACAGGACTAGATAATGTACAACAGATGATCACAAAATTCTAAATACAATACAAATAAACAAACAATAAAATTAATATTATATTTGACTAACAGGACAGATAATCAGTGGTGAGGAATTTTTACCTCCATCATTAAGACAGGGGCTGAATATTGGATAAAGTTTCTCAGTGAAAGTCTGACCAGTGAAAGAGTAGATATGAGACTTTGCATCAACATCATAGAAGGAGATCAGACCCTCCTCATAATCCACAAACACCCCCACCTTCTGAGGAGCCTGTTTTAAAGAGAGGGAGGTAGAGGGAGAGTCCACAGCCTTATATTCAGTCTTATTCCTCAGTAACACACACCAGACTCCATGATTAGGATTGGCTGTTATATCCCCTTTCCTGTTAATGGACCTGGCCACTCCTAAATCCCACTCAGTCTTCTCTCTGACCTGAACCTCATAGTAAAATCTCCCTGAGGAGAATCCCTCCTTTCCCAACACACAGGCACAACGATTAAACCTCTCTGGGTTATCAGGGAGATTCTGTCTCTTGTCTCCACATGTAACTTGTTTCCCATCATCAGACAGGATGAGATAAGGATTCGCTGTATCAGGATCCAGAGTCACATCCACTGAGAGACAGAAACACAGAGTACATCAGTTTTATCATTGTACAGTGTGTAACAGTGAAGAAATATATATTTAGTCATGTGATCAATAAGAGCTCACAAACCTGCATATTGTTTAATTCTCTTGAGTTCTGTTCGGAAAATAAGAATATTATTGATGTCATATTTTTATGAGGTGAAATAAAACATATGATTATTGTAAATTGCTGATGCTGTAACAATAAAACACACACGAGCAGTGATAAAAACAGGTATTTCTGTTATCAGAATCTTTATGAATTTTAGCATTTAGATCAGTAAATACTGACCAGTCTCATCAAGCTTCTCCATTTCCTCACTGAGAGTCTCCTGGATCTGAGACAGAGCTCTCCTCACAGTCTCCACACTCAGACGAGAGTCAATAGTGACATCAGTCCAGTCCTGGGTGTGTGGAGGGCTGCACAGTGACGGGTAAATCTACAGTACAGCAGGAGAGAGGAGAAATCCCTCAGCATGGGGACTGCTGTCCTGTCATGTGCTGCATTGCTATTGAGAAACAGAGGGACTCTGACCTGTAGGAGGTGGAGGTGATCCTCAGTGTGTGAGAGCTGCTCCAGCTCAGTGTTTCTCCTCTTTAGCTCAGTGATTTCCTGCTCCAGATCTTTAATGAACTCTTCAGCCTGCCTCTCTGCTGCTTTCTGCTTCTCCTCCATCACCTTAAGCAGCTCAGCCTGTCTTCTCTCAATGCAGCGCATCAGAGCACTGAAGATCTCCACAACATCTGCTTTCTCCTTCTCTGTGTTTTTCTAACAGGAGAGAAATTAAGCAAAAAGATTTTATTTCATATGATTGTATTATGACTCCACTAATGTGTTTGTTATGAAGGATTTATTTTGTAGGTCATTTAAGAAACTCACATTGCTAAGCTCTACAGAGTGTTTGATTTCCTCAATCTTTTTCATTCGCTCCTGGATCATTTGCTGAACTTCTGCTTGTGTTTTATCCATATTAATCTGGGAAAATATAGATGATGTTCAACCCTTGATCATGGCATTTCATTAGTTTGCAAACTTTTACTATACATTATTAATTTTCAGTCTCTCACCTTCTTCTCTGCACTCTCCTCCTCTATAGGAACAGTGTTGTGAGTTTTGTGGTCTGTTTCCGTACAGAACTGACACACACACGTCTGGTCGTCTCTACAGAACAGCTCCAGGGGTCTCTCATGTTTCTGGCAGATGTAGTCCCCCAGGTTCTCCACAGGCTCCATCAGTTTGTGCTTCTTAAAAGAAAACACTTTCTCATGAGGTTCCAGGTGAGTCTTGCAGTAAGAGGTCATACAGGTCAGGCAGGACTTCACAGCTGCACATTTATTTTTTTTACAGCAGAGCTCACAGAGCACGAGAGATTGGGTGGGTTTTTCTGCAGCACTGCTGGATTTCACCTGAACTGACTTCCTAAATAAATCAGCCAGTCCAGAGATGAACGTATTGACACGTAGTTCAGGACGTTTAGAAAATTCCTCTTTACACACTGGACAATGCCAGTGTAAACTGCTGTCCCAGAACTCTTTGAGACAGATCATACAGAAATTGTGTCCACATGGAGTAGAGACTGGATCAGTGAACACATCCAGACAGATGGAGCACTGGAGCTGATCTTCACACAGGACACTGCTGGAGGAAGCCATGACTGACACATGAAACACACAAAAAAAATATTTCATAAAACTGTACACATTGTAATCCTTACAATACACACTGTAGATAGATAGATATAAATAGATACATATTATTTAAACAAGAAATAAAATAATTAGTGCTTTGCTGTTATGGGTGGTTGTTGGTGTATATGATTAAACAAGTATAGTTACTAGTTGATTATTTCTTTTCTATAGAAGCATGTGTTAAAGTGTTTATTGCCCTTCATACTACAGAAATTTTTTAATGATTACAGATTTTATTTATTACAAATGACAAAGAATTGAATTTCTATAGTTTCATTTAATTGTGTGTTTAAATCAAAAGTTAAATTAACTAATATTAATTAATTAAAGTTTATTTTGTTTAGAATTATTAATGAAAAATGTATCAGAAAATCTCACTGTAACCTAAATATATATATACAAAAAAGACACATACATTTAATCAGAGAAAACTATTTTAATAGGTGATTAAATTGTTTAAGGTAACTGCACTTTTAATAAACACATAGGAAACACTTGAACTGTGACAAACCCAGTGAACTTTGACCAGTTAATAAATGACCAAACAGTATTTACTGATAGGAACAGGAAGTAGTCTCACTGCTCGCTGCTTACATTTCTTTATTCACATTATTTATAAAAAAAACCCTCTTCCCAGTTGTGTTGGACTAATGGCACTTAGTTATTAACCTAGTTAACCCCGTGTAAGTATGTACCCAACGATGTAAACATTAAAGCACTTTTTGTAAGTCGCTCTGGATAAGAGCGTCTGCCAAATGCCTAAATGTAAATGTAAATGTATTCGGCGCTGGTATTTACTTACATAAGTACTTTATACCTTCTAGCATTTTGTAATTATTTGACTTTTCCTGCTCACTTACAGTTTAGGTGCTGTGATTTTAGTCCCTTGAAGAAAGACTGAGAAACTTCAAACTGGAGATTGTGTCCTGCTGAAACCTGATGAATACTGATGAGATAACGGATTCACACTTCACTTTCGTTTCACCTGAGTGACATCATTAGGCCACGCCCCCCGCACTCTAGAATATTTATTTATCAGAAACAATTCAATATTTCCCACTTATATTAATTAACACATTAAATCGTTATGGTCAGAGGTGTGGACTCGAGTCATGTGACTTGGACTCGAGTCAGACTCGAGTCATAAATTTGATGACTTTAGACTCGACTTGACAAAATATAAAAAGACTCGCAACTCGACTTGGACTTTAACATAAATAACTCGGACTTTCACTTGGACTTGCGCCTATTGACTTGTAAAGACTTGCTACTTCCCATAAAAAGCCCAAATATAAAAAGTATGTTAACACGGACCGCTCTATCTCTGTTTATGTGTCTGTGCGCGTGTGTGTGACAGAGCGCATGCGCGCATTCGGCACGACATCCAATCAAAGTACCGTAGATTCTTTTGATTCGACAGCGTCCAACGTGACAACAACGTGCACGCGCCAGTTCACGAAATGATACCGAAGGTAGCTTAGTTTGGCTATAAAAAATTGGCTATATGCGCGGACCACTGAGCTTCTACGGAACGCGGTAAAGGCCAAAAAGGAAATTGGTAGCGTTTTTTAATCTTCTAACGAACTCTAGCCATCAGGATGTGTTTCCCTTGTTATCTTGGATATATTTAGAATGATGAACCTCGGCTGAGTCACTTAGGCTGTAAACATGTCAGTACATGCTTTGTATTGTTTATATTTAATCACTGGTATACACTACCCATGATTTATTTATGCTATTTTATCAAGGGATTTCTTTTAAATACAGTATATATTTAATACAAAGAAATGGACCACTACGAGTGCTGATTTCTTTCATATGCAGTTTGGGTTTATTCAAATAATGTGACCTAGTGAATTGACATCACGCGGATAAAATGCTAATTATCTCGCATAATAATAATAATAATAATAATAATAATTATTATTATTATTATTATTATTATATAATATTTAACAATAATTATTATTATTATTATTAATTTATATATAATAATAATAATTATTACTATTATTATTATTAATGTCTTGAGACTGTATCTGACGGGTCTCTATTTTGGCATTATGGTTTTGCTGAAAAGGCATATTTGATATGAAATATCAGACAAAATACTGACATGTTTACAGCCTACAAGTGACTCAGCCGAGGTTCATCATTCTAAATATGTCCAAGATAACAAGGGAAACACATCCTGATGGCTAGAGTTCGTCAGGGATTAAAAAACACTAACTGTCCTTTTTATTCTTTACCGCGCTCCTTAGAATCTCAGTGGTCCGCGCATAACCCTTCGCGGGCGAGCCTTCTCCTAAATGCGCGTTCCCTGTGCCCTTTTCACGGGGGTGGGGCTAAAAAAACGCATCCTGATGGGGGAACAAACTTCGACAAAGCAGGAGGTAGCCTACGTGAGTGTATCACACAAGGTAGGGAGCAAAGTTCTTTAATGTTATGTGAAGAAAACAACGTTACTGTTTGTATGAAGTAGCCTACTTCATTGAGAATATGTGCTACCATTTTACATTGCTACTAGCATTTACTAACATTTGTATTTTTATGTATCTGAGGAATGTTCTTTCATAATAATTGTTTAATAAATATAGATCTTACAACCATACATAATCTGTATACATTTTATTTTTCTGCTAAAAAGACTTGAAAAGACTCGAAAGTCAAACCGTAGGACTTTGGACTTGACTTGAGACTTGACTCTGGTTATGGTCCCACTTTGTTTTAAATGTGCATAAGCTTTGTAAAGACATGTGCAACAATTATTACCCCTCTTTAAATCCTGTGTTTTTGTGTAAAAACATACAATGTCTGATCATAGCATGCCTTAATATTGGGCAAATACATCTCAGATAAACATCAAGGAACTTTTTTTTTTTTATTGTGTCAATATTAATTTTTAAAAAAACAAAACGATCAAAACCCAGATATCATGTGGTCTGGATTCGTGCAATCCGGACCAGCACTGAGCCAGCTACGGATCCCTTTATGATGATTTGGCCAAAATGTGGACCAGATCTGGTCCAGCTTTGTTCTGGATCTGGGGTGTGTTTTCTGTACAACGATGTAGCTCTTTGCTTAACCACCGTTGTATGATGCAACAGTCATGACTGTTTCCCAACACCATAGTACCTGTGTCGCACTTCCATCGTTAGAACCATGTTGGTTTAATCTGTCGTTCTTCTTCTTCTTCGATACAATGGCGGAGTAGTGCCATAGCAACATATCCCCCCCTACTGTAAAGTGTTTTTTTTTCTCTCTTCGGCTCGCATTCAATGCGCTTTCGCAGTGACGGTACATAGAAGTGGTGTAATAATGTCACAAACGCAACATTCATTATTTGTACAATAAAACATATATAGGCATACACAGTTTAAATGTGCTCTTTTTGGATAACAAAGTCTATAACTGTTAGTTATATATGTTTCATTTGAATTCATTTTTTCATTTGCATTGATACATAATTACAATTAAAATAAAAAGAAATTATGAGTTTTGAAAATGCTGGGATTGTGTTGTGAACACCCGTTACCTATTTTGCTCAAGATCATTTCCTATATAAGTCCCTTTACATACAGCCATGTTCCAAAGCTGCTATGGAAATGAAGTTACTACAATTCTCCACAACATTGCAGTCAAGGAAAATGTCCTGCTTTTTGATGAGGAAGAGGGGGGTCTTTCTGGTGCTGCTGTGCATGAGAAAGATGACACTTCTGATGAGGATGATGATGATAATGATGATCCTTCGAACACACATCAAGGCAGAATGCATCCTGTATTTTTTTTTTTAAATGAATCTCGGATGAACTTGTGTTAATAAATATTTTGTTTATTTGCCTACATGGTTTCCCCCTGCAGACATACCTTAAAATCCTTTTGCAAACAAGTAGGCTATATATATATATTGTGGCGTGGGCGGAGCGGCAGCTGACGACCATCATGCATTGCGGGGTGTTTGCAATGTGTTCACCATATTGGGGAAGGGTGTTTGGGTTAGTGGCTTCGGCCAGCTTTGTGTATTAGTGTGTGTGTGTGACCTGTTGAATGTGCTTTGGTTTATGCTAAGGCTAAATTGGATGTGGTTCTTGTGTGAATGTGCTGCTCATGCTATACATGCTGTGTGTTAAATAAAGTACTCCCAGCCATTGCATTGGGCAGCAATTAAGCTCACCCGTCTCTCCAACATCCTTTCCGGAGGCAAAACGCTACATTAGTGTCAGAAGTGGGATGGAGAGTTTCGAGTTGGAGCACTTTATTGAGGACCTACAAAAGATCCAAGCAGGCCGCCGAGTATCGGAGCAGCTAAGGAGAAAGAAAGAATCTTTTCCTGACGGGGCTAGCGCGAGCACACCACGGCGACCAAAGCGGAGCGGCAAGATGAAGATCCCGGCACTGGATCTCGGGGCGGAGCCCAACGTTGACGCTGCGCAAGTGCCAGAGCAAGCTACAGCTCCGTGCGCCGTCAGCCAGCGAAGCGACCTGCAGCTGCGCCTTCCTTCCTACAATGGCGCCGTCAAACCCTACGCATTCCTCGCCAAGTAGAGCTAGCCGCCGACTTCGCGGGCTGGTCCCTGGCGGAAACAGCCATCCGGGTAGCACTCTCGCTGGAGGGCGACGCGCTCCGGGTGCTGGAAGTCCTCCGGGCCGATGAGCGGAAGGACTGGGCAAAGCTAGGGGAGTCGCTCCACTTCCGGTTCGGCGCGGGTAACCGTAAGGAGGCAGCGTGCGAGAAGCTGGCGGTCCGTGAGCTATCCGGAATTCGAGCACGACAAGCAGGAAGAGCTAGCTCGTCGGGCATTTCTCCGGGGACTCCGACCATCACGGTGAAAGAGTCGAGCGACCGCCCGCAGCTCAGGAGTGCTCGGTAAGTGAACCTAGCTGGGGACAGGGCTACCCGTCGCGGCTAGGCAACAAGCAAGTCTCAGAGGTTTTGCGGCGATGCTGTTGCAACGTTCTCAGGCCTGAGGGACAGCGTACCCCAGCAGCCGTTAAACTAGCTCCGGGGGGCGCTAAGGGGAAGCCGCCCGCCACAGCCGTTTTTGTTCCCCCAGCTAGTGGATTCAATTTCCGGTCGGGACATTTAGGAAACCGCGCTGGACTTTATGTCAACCGTGTGCTGGACGGCGTCTTACTACGGGCGCTCGTAGACACTAGTTTTCAATGTTCGCACCGTTTCTGGGAGCCACGTGCAGATACGGGCGTGACGCACGGTTCAAGTAAAAATAGGTGAACAGAGTTATTCTCATGAATTCTTTGTGGGGAACATTGAGGATGAGTGCATTTTGGGGTTGGACCTCTTAGAAAGATGGGGTGCGGTGCTAGACTTGAATAACGGAACTCTGCGTGGTAACTTTGGGTTAGCCAGGTTGCTAATACCCAAACCACAGCTGGACATGTTGGTAGCACACACCCAGGGGGCAGAACTTCTGGTAGCAGAGCGAGCGGGAAACCTACACGCTAACACCGGTGCTATATCCCGACGGCCTGGCAGCAAAGCGCGTGTACAATAAGCTTTTTAAAATGTTCACTAAAACACTTACTGAGTCATTTCTCTGTTTTTATCAGAAACAAAACACTTAAATATTTCTCACTTATATTAATTAACAGTTAAAATCGTTATGGTCCCACTTTGTATTAAATGTACACGAGCTTTGTAAAGTCATGTGCAAAAGTTATTACCCCCCTTTGAATCCTGTGTTTTTGTGTAAAAACATAAAAAAAATATCTGATCATAGCGTGCCTTAATATTAGGCCAATACATCTCAGATAAACAACAATAACAAATAACTTTTTTTATCTCTTTTTTTCACTGTGTCAATATTTATTTATTTGAAAACAAAACAAAACAAAAGAAAATCCCAAATAGCAAAAATCATGTGGTCCTGATCCGCACAACTGACTTGGGCCGGTGTCTTTTGGCACAATGGGCCACTAGCGGCACAGATACAATTTACCTTATCCGGACCAGCACTGAGCCTGCTCCGGGCCAGATGTGGATTTGGAGGAATAGATATGGGCCAGATGTGGACTATGTTGCTGTCTGTCTAGAATTAACCCTTAGGAGTCTGACTTGCCGCCGGCGAAAAAAATGCATTTTTTTCTGGTAACCGTGAAAAGAGTTTAAAATGCTCCGTCATGATTAATCATACACATTAGTGTAATACATCATTTGAATCTGTAAAGGGTCTACTTTTTTTCATGTATACTTACAATAACCACAAAACAATGTGCTTTTGTAAAATAAAGAAAATAAACAGGGCGTGCTTTCAGCCGTCTCTGTCTCCGCGAAAATCTTTTTGAAACACGTCACTAAAAAGAACTGAAACTCCGCAAATACTGCAATTCACATTGAAAACAAATATTCTCAGTTTATGTAATGCGTATGAAACCAAGGAGAGGCACTGAATTTCTGTCGCACTTCATTATCTGCTAATGACCCGAGGCAGGACACGCCCACACGTCAATCACACGGAAAACAGTCCCGGAGTGATCTACATATGAGGCCACGCCCCCCGGGCAACGGCACGAAATCACACACAGACCGGCTTGAAAACACACAGATTCAGTGAGTTTTCTGCACGTTTGGAAGATGGCACGCGCTGTACAGCAGAGGAAACTCTTCAGATGATTTTAGACGGTGAGGAAGAGTTTACATTTACCTCAGGAGAAGACCGTGTGACTCTGATGGGGAACGGGAGCATTTTGAGGAGAGAACAGATCCAGCAGAGGACATTGAAGCAAACTGCTGTGACACTGGGTAAGTTATTAAGTCTTATATAACTCTTATTCTGATTAATATTAAACTAATATTAGTAAATATTTCCCTCACTTCAGCTAGCTCTTGTCAGCTTGTGTGACACATTGGCTCCTAATGCCATTTATATAGTTTAGTGTAGCATGTAGATAACACTGCTAACAGGCTGCCTTATGTAGCAAACATGTTGTTTCCCGGTGGCTAAGCTAATGTCTTATGGAGTTTATAGATGTTTATAAATGTTCTAATGTATTTCACCTCGTTTTGGATAGCTTTAGATTATGGTTGCTAATATACATTTGTATCTGTTTTGGTTAGCTTATAACACTGCTGTCCGTAATGTTATTTAGCACAAACAAGCTAGTTCCAGTTGGCTAAAATACTGCCTTATGTAGCTAAGAGACATAATGAATTTATGAATGTTTATAAATATTTCTGTGGTGTAAATGTTCATAATGCCTTTTGTTAAGCTTGTATTTACAAATACCTGTTTAAAATGTGTTAAATATGTGTGTAAAGCATGTCAGGTGGATGGTGTTTGCTAATGCCTCAGGTGTAAATGTTTGAGATGCACTAGACTTGTCTAGTCTATTGTCCATCAACAGACACAGAGGGGCACAAAATGTATACACTTCATACCTATTAAGCGTCCATACCTATTAATTGCACATCTATTTACTATGAACAGTATAGGCTAACTTTTTTATTTATTTATTTGTTTTTAGGAATGTGTCTGCATCCCCTTGCCTTTACCAGCACCTCACATCAGGACACCACATCAGGTTTGCACCATTTTACCATGAATGTTGTTTGCACTTTTTATTTATTTGGAACTGTTTCTGGAATTTTTGGAAGTGAATCTTAATTTATATTAAATAAACCACAAACAAAGTAATATGTTTCTGTCTTCTAATTATTTTCTTGTAACACTTTCCTATGTGTAACACTTTCACATGAAAGGGGTAATTATACAGCTCATTATGCGGTTCTTTGTCTTCTCTGGCGTGAATTACAGCATTATTTATGATCATTCACGCCTCCTCGCATACTGCCTTTCTAAACAAAAAGTGTCTTAGAAAATTTAAATGAATGTATTGTTTTCTGTAAATGAGTAAGGAAGGTGATTGTCACATCATTTTGAAGTAAAACCTCTACATTATAAGATCCAGGTCACATAAGTCTTGTGCACAAATGTTATGAATGTGTTTTGTGGTCTTATTTCAGTGAGTTGTTTTTTTTTGTTGTTTTCAAAAATCACGCATAACATTTTTTTTCTCCAATATACAAACTTGTACATACATGCTGCTCATATATTATTGTTGCCCAGTTTGTGCTGAATAAAATTATATCAGACTTTAGATATTTATAAGTTTATAAGTAACTGAAAAATACACAAATGTCAGGACATGTCAGAATCTCTTCAGAGCTCCAAAACACCCTCAGACTCCTAAGGGTTAAAACTATATATATATACTAACAAAGACGGTAGGGGAGTGACAGGATAGGGAATAACATCCAATAAATGTCCTGGGTCAGTGGTCACTAGCAGTTCTTGGTCTAGTGTTTATGTATTGTTTTTCTGTTTCAAAGTAAAGTTATAAAAAATAAAACAAATAAAATCACACAAAAGTATTTTTTTCCGAAAGATTTCTTTACCAAAAAATAAATAAATTTTTAGTTGCTAAATATGGCAAAGATATTTAGCTGGCCAAGTGCACACATTTGGTTTAACAGTCTCATTGTTTTTCTATTCCAGTTCGCCTGTGTTCCTGATTCTAGTTCGCTTTTTTACTTTCTGATCATGGTTACATCGTTACGCCATGTGTGTTCATAGGCTTCAGAAATATCTTATGTTTAGTCATTCGAACCTGAATCCTAAACCTAAAAACTGTTTATTTCACTTGCATCTTTGATCTTATACTAATGCTAATTTGTTACTTCATTACTATTTATTTGATGTTAATAATGTTTGAAACTTATATCAAGTTTTTTTTTTTGCGTTTTTTTAATTAAATAAAAGTTTGATTCATTTTTATCATGAAGTCAAGCACCATTGCTCACCAATAATGGTATGGTAATAAAGGAACTGCCACTATGCTTCTTGTATCTGAATTTACCTCAGTTAATGACTCTTTAACGCTCTTTCCGGCCACCGCCACAGTCAGAGGCAAGACTGAACCAACGGATGGCATAAGAATCTCTTATTGTCTGCTGCTGTTACGGAACTGGGGTGTGGACTTGACATTAGGCATAGTGGAAAGCGTAAGAACCTGGAATGAGTCTTTATTTACACCAACAGAACATAAACAGACACACCAGGAAACTAAAGGTCTGCGACTTGGGAACTAGGAGATTACATAGGCTAGGAGATAAAGGGACAAACAGAACTAAACACAAAGGCTAACCTGGCTAGGGGATCATCATAAACCACTGAACACAACATGAGCTACACAATGAGCTAAATGTGGCTTGAGCTAAACATAACCTAGGGCTACCGTGAACAGGAGCTAAGCTACCAAGGGTGAAGCAAACATGGCTAGGAGATAGCTATAACTAACTAAACGTAACGGAAGCTAAACCAACCGAGGAGTTAACCAAAACAGAGAGCTACACAGACAGAGCTAAACCTGTCAAGGGGCTAAGTGAGACTCTGTGCTAAAGAAGACATGGAGCTAAACAGTAATTTACCTAAACACCATTTAAACTAAACATCATTTAAGCAAAACAGGGAAAACCACAGACTAGGAACATTGCATGACGCAGAGACACAGAATTCATAACTAGGTAACTCAACAGATGCAACAGGAAAAACTAAAGACAAGACTATTTAACAGAAACTAATCAGTTACTTTTAATTATCTGCCTCGGTTCAGGTGAGCGCTTCAATCACCTGACCGAGGTGCACATTGGGAAATAGAGTTCAAACTGAAAGAAAACCCAAAGGAAAACAAAATGGGGGCTCTGTCCATGGCGCCCTCTGCTGGCGTTCCGTGACAGCTGCATTGGTCGAAGACTGTTTTTTTCTTACAGCCCCTGTAATAAATAAATAAATAAATAAAAGAATCTTTAACTTCCACAGAATAATAAGCTCCATAATAATGTCACATTCTCATAGCTCTATGAAATTCAGGTTGCACAAATGATATTACATGGACTGTTTAACCAATGTCCTTACAATGTTTCTGTGCCTTGATCAAAGCTATCTATGGAGGTTCAGAAAGCTTTAGGATTTCATCAAAAATATTTTATGGGTATGTAACACAAGGGTGAGAAATTAATGACAGAATTTTTACTATCCCTTTAAGTAATAGCTTGGCCAGATCTTTCATTTAGGGTGAATAGGTTTAAGAGAGGTACCTACTGTAATACTTACTGTAACTTTTTGGTATTACTCCATACTTACCGATCAACAAACTTCTTGTGAGCATTTCTTTAAAGCACTGCTTTCCATTGACTCATTTCCAGTTTATTTGTCTGGCTACTGCATCTGAGTAAAACCTTGAAAATATGTTTCATGTGACTCTTTTGGTGTTTTGTCCTCCAACAGCACCCAGAGGAGATATCTAAAAAAGACAAAAATACATTATATACAATTTGTTATTTTTGATGAGAGGAGAGAATATAATGCATATTTCAGAGGCCGTTTTACGGTGAGGACCCTCTCTGACTACAAAAGTAGAGCGAGAGATTAGTAAAGTCAAGAACCTTTTAATGTCATTTCAACCACGTATAGCTTTTGCAGTACACAGTGAAATTAAACATTTCTCCAGGACGTAGACAACATAACTCAGGTCCAGGATCCAGTTGAAGAGGGAGGTGTTCAGTCCCAGTAGGCTCAATGTCCCAATCAGGTGCTGAGGAATGATTGTACTGGATGCTAAACTGGATGCTGAACTTTTGTATGTATGTGCAGGTGTGTAAGGGCCATATGGAAGGTTGTGGCATCATCTGTGGAGCGGTTAGGACGATACGCAAACTGCAAAGGGTCCAAGTGAGCATGCTAGCTATGTTTTGATCTGTCTCATGAAGAGCCTCTCAAAGCACTTAATCAAAATGGGTGTGAGGGACGTTCGCAATTGAGGCAGGAAACTGTAGACTTCTTCAGCGTGGGGACAACAGACATTATCTTGAGGCATGTACAGTATGAATAACAGCACTGCTCAGGAAAATGTTGAAAATGCTATATGTTCTGCACATTTCCTGAACACTCTCTGCTCTAATCACACCACGCAATGCACCACGTTCCCTCCGATCCTCCAGCACTGCTCGCCTCACACCATCATCTCTCAGGATAGAGGGCGGCAATTATCCAGGCTCTTTACTGTTCTGGCACCTAGGTGGTGGAATGAACTTCCTCTAGATGTCCGTACACATGAGACCTTGACTATCTTTAAACGACGACTCAAGACGCATCTGTTTCTCCAGTACTTGAACTAACACCCCCCCCCCCAAAAAAAAAAAAAAAACTCCTCCCAGTTGTGTTGGACTAATGACACTTAGTTATTAACCTTGTTAACCCAGTGTAAGTATGTATCCAATGATGTAAACTTTAAAGCACTTTTTGTAAGTCACTCTGGATAAGAGCGTCTGCCAAATGCCTAAATGTAAATGTAAACACTCTGGCAGGAATGTTGTCTGGTCCAGCAGACTTCCATGGGTTAACTCTGCATACAGTTTTCTTAATGTTAGACATGGACAGACAGAGCACCTGATCATTGGGATAAGAGATGGTCTTCCTTACCGCTACAGTATGTTATTCAGTACCATAAACTAAACGAATACCGGTACAGAGTAAATGGCTCAGAGTAAATGGACCAGCCTGTGCAACAGTGAACTTTGGCTGATATTGATCCTCTCGTCGGTTCACCAGTTTTAATTCTTTGCACCACTTTTGGTCGATTCTTAACATTGTTCTCACCATGTGTGGTCATTGCAGGCCAGGAACATCCTACACCACCATCAGTTTTGAAGTTTCTCTGACCCACTTCTTTAGCCATCACAATCTGGCCCACATGAAAGTCACACAAATCCTTACGTTTTCCCATTCTTTCTGTTTGCAACACATCCACTTCAGGAAGAACATGTTCACTTGCTGCCTAATATACCCCACCCACTTCCATCCGCCATTGGTACAGGATTATTGTAACTGTAGCTATTGTACATCCCCCAACAATTGATCGGGAGGCTGGGCGTGTTGGGCCTGAACACCTCCCTCTGCAACTGGATCCTGGACTGTCTGACCTGAAGGCCTCAGTCAGTACGGATGGGGAACTGCACCTCCAGCACCACCACACTGAGCACTGGGGCCCCACAAGGCTGTGTGCTCAGTCCCCTGCTGTTCACACTGCTAGCTCACGACTGTGTAGCAACTCACAGTTCAAATCACATTATTAAGTTCGCTGATGACACGACCGTGGTGGGTCTCATTAGCAAGAACGACGAGTCAGCATACAGAGAGGAAGTGCAGAGCCTAACAGACTGGTGTAAAGACAACAACCTGTCTCTGAATGTTGACAAGACAAAGGAGATGGTTGTTGACTTTAGGAGGACATGAGGCGACCATTCTCCGCTGAGCATCAACGGCTCCTCTGTGGAGATTGTCGAAAACACTAAATTCCTGGGTGTCCACCTAGAGAAGGACCTCAGCTGGTCCCTCAACACCAGCTCCCTACACAAGAAAGCCCAACAACGTCTCTTCTTTCTGAGAAGACTGAGAAAGGCCCAGCTTCCACCACAGATCCTGACCACCTTCTATAGAGGAACTATCGAGAGCATCCTGAGAAGCTGCATCACTGTCTTGTTTGGGAATTGTGCCATATCGAACCGCAAGACCCTACAGCGGATAGTGAGGACAGCAGAGAAGATAATCAGGGTCTCTCTCCCCTCTATTGAGGACATCTACACCACACGCTGCATCGGCAAAGCCACCAGCATTGTGGCTGATCGGACACACCCATCACTCACACTTCACACTCCTGCCATCTGGAAAAAGGTACCAAAGCATTCGGGCACACACATCCAGACTGTGCAACAGCTTTTTTCCACAAGCTATCCTTCTTCTCAACAAAAAGGGACCGGACAAACACACACGCACGCACACACAAACATTATCACTCAGCTTAACTCAACTACCTCAAAACATTGAGATTGGACTGACTATCCAACACAAGCGCAGACACACTGACCTACACCACCAAACTATCGTACACACCAACATGTAAATGCTCTTTTGCACAATATTCATTACTGGACTACTTTTGCACTAACTTCTTAACGTCTTGTCACTACCTCAACTCATCACCTCAACACCTTATTATTATGTTATGTTGTCGCACTGTCACTTTGTTGCTTTTGTTTACACATTTGCACGTGCACTTTATGTTGTCTGTTGGTTGTCTGTAAAAACCCTGCAGATAGTCTTCCTTAGTTAGTAAGTTTTTATTAATTTATTTTGTAATTTATGTTAGATCAATCTGTGTTGTCTTTGCTAGCCAGCTAACTAGGCCAGTTAGCTAGTTTATTTATTTTTGTTAATTTATGTTGTACATTTATGTTGCATGTAGCACCTTGGTCCTGGAGGAACGTTGTTTTGTTTCACTGTGTACTAACTGTATATGGTTGAAGCGACAATAATGCCTACTTGAACTTGTAACAGGGGCCGGACTGTGACAGTTAATTATTGGGTCAGATCAACTCTAAAACTGCTTGTCTGGTCTTTTCCTGGACTGCAGTGGTCAGGACCTACCATATATATAAATGTCACTAAAAGAGCCATTTTTAGGACATTTTTAATTTTAGCAATTTGAAGAGATCTAATGGAACCCATGTGCACAAATACTATGGTCATTACGGCACTCTAATTTTCCCATATCACAGAAAGTGTTATGTAAATCCGTATGTGGTGCTTCTGTGTATGTTTCAATTATTTTATGTATACTGCGGTTTTGTAACTTATTATTGTTTTTAGCAATTTGCCATGTATTAATTATACATGTACTGTATAATCTATAATTATATAAGTTATTATTTTTATTTAATATGGTGAGTGTTTTTTTTACTCATTATTGTGGTGAATTGTATCATGTTTACTGGGAATTGTAAATTATTATTCACTGCTTCTATACAATTATTTTATAAATTTAAATAATACATATATTTTATATAGAATTTTAATATAAAACAAATATATCTATATTATTTTACATACTCTTTAAAAATAATTATATAGAAGTGAATAACAATATATTATTAATATTATATAATATAATATAATTACTTCAGAAGTAAATCTTCGTCCTCGTAGGGCTGCTTTCAGGGGACCAAACAGGTGAAAGTCCAGTGGAGCGAGATCAGGACTAAAGGGAAGCAAAACCAAGTTTTTGTGTCGACAGTGTGGGCAGAAGTGGGCAGATTTTCTTCTGGATCATTAAAATCAATCAACCAATCAATCAATCAATCAATCAATCAATCCATCCACCAATCCATCCATCAATCAATCCATCCATTCATCCATCCATCCAGCCGTCAAATAATAGAATTAGAATTTTGAATATTAACTTTGTGTTAGATCTTTTATGCTGATGTTGAAGTGTGTGTGGCCTCAGCTTCAGGTGTCTGGGACAAAGACATACACTCTCACACACATTGACAAGCTTTACACAAGATTCAAAACTAGTCTGGGCTTCTTTGTTGGAGGATATTGAGGAAATTGCACCTTATTCCTAATATTACAGAGTAAATCTGATCTTTTGAGGAATGTCCCTTTTCTTTAAACAAATATGTTTTCTGGAACTTATATGTAGCATAAAGTTAAAAAAATACATTTGCTTTTCTGTTATTCACAAGTTTGGACTTTTTAAAATGACAGTTAAATGCATTAAAGAAGAAGTTGTTTTTTTTGGTGAACTTGGTGAGTTGTTTTCTATGTTCAATTACTCCAAATTAAAAACAGTTTACACTTTTTTAGTTAAAAATCTGTGCACATCTGAATGTGTAAATTTGAGGTTGGTTTTAATACAAACACTGTTGGCAACAGTAGTTTAAATAAATTACATTTTATTGAACCTTTTTAAACCATGAAGCTAATGTAATTTATAGAATTAAACAACTGATTTAACTTTGAAAATAATCCCTAAAATTAGCCAGATAGTCCAACACCCCCCAGCCCTTTTCACAGAAAGCCAGTCTTGTGGATGTTTCCTCTGAAAATGTCATTTTTTTTACGTGTCTTTCATACAATACATAATTGTAAAACAAGTTAAAAAAGGTTCATTTGTGTAATGAGTAATTTTGCCTTTATGCAAAAATGTGACTTGTTTTGTAGTTTTCAGCTGTTATAAAAAATCTTAAGGAATATTTTTTTGGTGTACTTGATGGAAATCATTATTATTAGATGTTTTGTCCTGAGGGGACTTCAAGTCATTCTTGGGGATGATGCATCTATGATTTTCAAGAACAGCTCTGTGAGTAACTTTATTTTAGTTGTTAGTTACTTAATATTTTCACTTAACATTGCCATTTTGCTGTATGCTTTGAATTATTGGGAAAGGTGGGTAATTGCAATAAGCATTTATGAAGAATTTTCGTTGAATTTAAGTTGATTTTAACTTGATTTGTCTGATAATGATAAGCATTTCACTGCATATTGTACTGTGTATGACATGTGACAAATAAAAATGTGAATTTATTGTGCCTTTCCTGTTATCAAGAGGTAATACATTACTGCATAAATTATGGAAAAATTCAAAGGGCCTGTTTTACACAACATTACAACAAAAAAACTACAGTGAATTATAAAAAGCAAACTAAAAGACATAAGAGCATATAGTCATATATTGACAGATTGCAGTTTACCTGAATTTCTTCTTTATTGTCTTGTCTCTCACACAATGAAGAATCTTAATGATGGAGAATCCTTGGACATTCCAGTGGAAATTCTCTGCTATGAGAACAACAGAGCCACAAGCCCTACATCACCTAGAGGATCATCCTAGAGGGCAGCCTTGTAATGGATTCACTCACCAACCTGCCTCAAGCTATGTGTCTCTTGTTTGACTTTACCTATGCAATCCACTTGGAGTAACCAGAGTCCATGAAAAACACTTTTATCTTCATTCAGGAACTTGGTAAAACTCGGATCAAAGTGAGCTACTAATTTTATAGGGCGGTGCCCCTGCACTGTGTTTTAATAAAATAAAAATAAAAACTGCATTGTGTGTTCATTGACAAAAGAAAATGCAAACTGATCTAGATCTAGTTGACTCTAATTAACCAAATGTATTTTTTTTTACTGTCAATTAGTTAAATCATTTGCCTTAAATGGTTTAAGTACAATCATCTTAGCAGGGTTTACAGTGTGTACAGTACACACACACACACACACACACATGGGCCCGAACACCAGTTTGCCGACAGAGACTCTCACTCATAGAAGAAAAAATGCTTTATGCGCACACACACATGGTCACAGTGTTATAGTAAACAGTATAAGCGTACACAGATGTTGACTATATGAGTGACGCACACGCATTGAGACTGAGCATGAGAGACGATTATCCACAATACTGCTCTTATTTGAACACCTCATTAGTTTTAGTTAAGAGTTCAGAGTTAAAATGTAACTAATGTTGCTGTTTCTGTGATTGTTTCACTACAGTATAAACAGGACTAGATAATGTACAACAGATGATCACAAAATTCTAAATGCAATACAAATAAACAAACAATAAAATTAATATTATATTTGAGTAACAGGACAGATAATCAGTGGTGCGGAATTTTTACCTCCATCATTAAGACAGGGGCCGAAGTATGGATAAAGTTTCTCAGTGAAAGTCTGACCAGTGAAAGAGTAGATATGAGACTTTGCATCAACATCATAGAAGGAGACCAGACCCTTCTCATAATCCACAAACACCCCCACCTTCTGAGGAGCCTGTTTTAAAGAGAGGGAGACAGGAGGAGAGTCCAGAGCCTCATATTCAGTCTTATTCCTCACCCACACACACCAAAGTCCATCTTTAGGACTGAGTGTAATCTTCCCTTTCCTGTTAATGGACTCTCTGGCCACTCCTAAATCCCACTCAGTCTTTCCTCTGACCTGCACCTCATAGTAAAATCTCCCTGAGGAGAATCCCTCCTTTCCCAGCACACAGACACAAGGATCAAACCTCTCTGGATTATTAGGGAGATTCTGTCTCTTGTCTCCATGTGTAACTTGTTTCCCATCATCAGACAGGATGAGTTTAGGATTCGCTGTATCAGGATCCAGAGTCACATCCACTGAGAGACAGAAACACAGCGAACATCAGGTTTATCATTGTACAGTGTGTAACAGTGAAGAAATATATATTTAGTTATGTGATCAATAAGAGCTTACAAACCTGCATATTGTTGAATTCTCTTCAGTTCTGTTTGAAAAATAAGAATATTATTGATGTCATATTTTTATGAAGTGAAATAAAATATATGATTATTGTAAATTACAGCAGTGATAATGACAGGTACTTCTGTTATCAAAGTCTTTATGAATTTTAGCATTTAGATCAGTAAGTACTGACCAGTCTCATCAAGCTTCTCCATTTCCTCACTGAGAGTCTCCTGGATCTGAGACAGAGCTCTCCTCACAGTCTCCACACTCAGACGAGAGTTAATAGTGACATCAGTCCAGTCCTGGGTGTGTGGAGGGCTGCACAGTGACGGGTAAATCTACAGTACAGCAGGAGAGAGGAGAAATCCCTCAGCATGGGGACTGCTGTCCTGTCATGTGCTGCATTGCTATTGAGAAACAGAGGGACTCTGACCTGTAGGAGGTGGAGGTGATCCTCAGTGTGTGAGAGCTGCTCCAGCTCAGTGTTTCTCCTCTTTAGCTCAGTGATTTCCTGCTCCAGATCTTTAATGAACTCTTCAGCCTGCCTCTCTGCTGCTTTCTGCTTCTCCTCCATCACCTTAAGCAGCTCAGCCTGTCTTCTCTCAATGCAGCGCATCAGAGCACTGAAGATCTCCACAACATCTGCTTTCTCCTTCTCTGTGTTTTTCTAACAGGAGACAAATTTAGCTAAAAGATTTTATCTTAAATGATTGTATCAGGACATTAAGGAGAGACTCACATTATTGAGTTCTACAGAGTGTTTGATTTCCTCAATCTTCTTTAGACGCTCCTGAATCATCTGCTGAACTTCTGCTCGTGTCTTTTCCATCTCCGTCTGAGAAAAATATAGATCCTGTATAAACCTTGGACACTGTTACTGTAAACAATTTTCATAGTTTTACTCTCAGTCTCTCACCTTCTTCTCTTTAATCTCCTCCTCTATAGGAACAGTGTTGTGAGTTTTGTGGTCTGTTTCCATACAGAACTGACACACACACGTCTGGTCGTCTCTACAGAACAGCTCCAGCGGTCTCTCATGTTTCTGGCAGATGTAGTCCTCCAGGTTCTCCACAGGCTCCATCAGTTTGTGCTTCATTAATGAAGACACTCTCTCATGAGGTTCCAGGTGAGTCTTGCAGTAAGAGATCCTACAGGTCAGGCAGGACTTCACAGCTGCACATTTCTTTTCACAGCAGATCTCACAGAGCACCAGAGATTGGGTGGGTTTTTCTGCAGCACTGCTGGATTTCACCTTAACTGACTTCCTAAATGGAGCAGCCAGTCCAGAGATGAATGTATTCACACGGAGTTCAGGACGTTTAGGGAATTCCTCCTTACACACTGGACACTGACAGTGTGAACTGCTGTCCCAGAACTCTTTGAGACAGATCATACAGTAGTTGTGTCCACATGGAGTAGAGACTGGATCAGTGAACACATCCAGACAGATGGAGCACTGGAGCTGATCTTCACACAGGACACTGCTGGAGGAAGCCATGACTGACACAGGAGACATGATGAGAGTGGATTTTAGAAAACTTTACACATTCTAATCCTTACAATACACACTGACACTGCATATATATAATATTGATTACAAACAGGAATAAAATAATCAGTGTTTTTTGGGAATATAATCAAGGATGGTGTATGTGATTATGAAAGTATAGTTACTAGTTGATTCTTTGTTTTCTATACAAGCCTGTGTTAAAGTGTTTATTTCCCTTCATACTACAGAAATGTATTGTGGCGTGGGCGGGGCGGCGGCTGACGACCAGCATGCCTTGCGGGGATGTCGGTGTGTTCACCCTGATGAGGAAGGGTGTTTTGGGTAGTGGCTTCGGCCCTGTTTGTGTGTGTTGGGTGTGACGTGTGAAATGTGCTCCAGTTCAGGCTGACGCTGAATTGGATGTAGGCTCCTGAGTGAAGGTGCTGTTCATGCTATACTGCTGTGTGCCTAATAAAGTACTCCCAGCCATTGCATTGGGCAGCCAATAAGCTCACTCCTCTCTCCAGCATTCGTTCCGGCTTAAAAACGCTACATTGGTGTCCGAAGTGGGATGGAGAGTAACTGGTTCGAGCGCACAACGGAGGACCTTCTGAAAATCCAAGCGGGCCGCCGAGTAGCGGCGCGACTACTCGCGCAGAAGAAGCGCTGTCCTGACAGAGCTAGCGCGAGCACACCACGTCAACCAACGCGGAGCGGCAAGAAGAAAATCCCGGCGCTGGATCTCGGGGCGGAGGCTGACGTTGCGCAAGCTACAGCTCCGTGCGCCGTCAGCCGGCGAAGCGGCGGCGCGAGTGACCGTAAGAAGGCGCTGCGCAAGGCCGAGCGCGCTGAGCCCATAATGGCGGCACATCACGGCGAAAGAGCCGAGCGACCGCCCGCAGCTCAGTGGCGCTCGGTAGAAGAACCTAGCCGGGGACAGGGCTACCCGTCGCGGCTAGGCCTCGACACCGCTTCCGAGATTCCGCAACGACGCCGAGGCCAGGGACCGCCGGACTACCGCTGCAACGTTCTCAGGCCTGAGGGACAGCCGGACTACCGCTGCAACGTTCTCAGGCCTGAGGGACAGCGTACACAAGCAGCCGCTAAACTAGCGCCGGGAGGACGCTGGGTAAGCCGCGCTGGGCTTTACGTCGACTGTGTGCTGGACGGCGTCTTACTGCGGGCGCTCGTGGAGCACCGTCGCGACGTAGAACCCTCAACACTGAACATTCTCTCTGTGCAGTCCTCCAGGGTCTCAGCCTCAGGTGATCAGCCGTCTGAGCCAGCGTGCAGCCGAGTTACTGCGTCACCCGCAGTCGCTCCACCGGTCTCACAGCTGAACTGTGAACCGCTCATCGCCAGGCAGAAGGGCCCCACCCAGCGCTCGCGGGCACCGCTGCAAGACTTTCGGGTGGGGGCACCTATGGGGCGATTGGGCGTGGACACTCACAGCCAGCTCGATGTCATCTACCGGGTGCGGTGGGCAGGGCGGGCACGAGTTTTGCTCCACCGGGACCGTCTTGCGCCTTGCCAGCCGCACGCCGGGGAAACATCGAACTCTGTGGAGGCCGGACCGCCTCAGGACTACGTTCGCGTTCATCCCTCACCAGCCAAAGGACGCCGGCGTTCCCACCGCCAGAGCCGACCGCTTTCACGCCTCCGAAACAAAGTTCGTCATGGTGACCAGGGACGGTCACAGCTCGGGTGGGGGCAGTGTGGCGTGGGCGGGGCGGCGGCTGACGACCAGCATGCCTTGCGGGGATGTCGGTGTGCTCACCATGATGGGGAAGGGTGTTTGGGTGAGTGGCTTCGGCCCTGTTTGTGTGTGTGGGGGTGTGACGTGTGAAATGTGCTCCAGTTCAGGCTGACGCTGAATTGGATGTAGGCTCCTGAGTGAAGGTGCTGTTCATGCTATATTGCTGTGTGCCTAATAAAGTACTCCCAGCCATTGCATTGGGCAGCAAATAAGCTCACTCGTCTCTCCACCATCCTTTCCGGCGTAAAAACGCTACAGTATCAATGATTACAGATTGTAATAAATGACAAAGAATTTAGTCTTTGGTTTCATTTGTGTGTTTAAATCAAAAGCAGTTAAATTAACTAATTTTAATTAGTTTTAAATTATTAATAAAAATGTATTATAGAGAAAATCACACTGTAACACACACATACACATATATATATATTAGACTTTTCCTGCTCACTTACAGTTTAGCTTCTGTGATTTTAGTTCCTTGAAGAAAGACTGAGAAGCTTCAAACTGGAGATTGTGTCCTGCTGAAACCTGATGAATCCTGATGAGATAACGGATTCACACTTCACTTTCGTTTCATCCGAGTGACATCATTAGGCCACGCCCCCCGCATTCTAGAATATTCATTTATTACCCAGTTACACATTTTGGCCACTAGATGGCAGCCATTCTCCAAAGAAACTACAGATAAACATTACACATCTTGTATGTCCACATTAATACAATAAGCCTTTTTAAATGTTCACTAAACACTTACTGAGTCATTTCTCTGTTTTTTGTTTTTTTTTGTTGTTGTTGTTGAGGAAAACACTTTAATATTTCAATATATCTGGATCTGGTCCAGATTCCGTCTATTGTAGAATAGATGTGGGCCAGATGTGGGCTGGACTATGTTGCTGTCTGTCTAGAATTTCAAACATAAATACCTGCACAGTAGTGTATTGTTGCAAATTTATATAAGATACAGTTAAAGTATGCATACAGAAAGTCAAAATACACTGGCTCAAACAAAGATAAGTGGATCATTTAATTAGTAACGTGTCAGAAATAAATGACAATGTGGTTCACATATGAAAAATATAATTTAATTCTAGACATATCTCTCATTTTAAGGGGTTTAAATAGCAAATATTTACTTCATAACTGATGATCAAGAATTTTACCAAAAATGAAATTAATAGTAAAAACATAAAACAGTTGTTATTCAGCACCACAGAGATCTAATATGAGGTGTTTACTGATGTAGATGAGCGTTCCACATGCAGGTTACTGATACAGAAACTATTAAGTTAGCATGCTTGCCCATGTTTTGTTTTGGTAAAAAAAAAAATGTAATAAAATGTGTAAAAAAAATCTAAACACACTAGCAGTTAAAAAACAGCTATGGTACTTTTGTTAACAGGAGCTTTATGAATTTTACTAAATGTAGATAAACATAGAGAAAATGTTTAAACGTTTAAATGGTTCATTTTAGACTCAACTGCACAATTAACTTTTTTTGAGTGTTAAATACCTATAGTTTTAGATATACGTAAATATACATCATCATCGATTCCAATGTGCATGCTGATGTTGCAAAAACAAAAAAAATAAATGTTGCTGTATTTTTGATTAAAAAAATCATCAGGCAGTACTACACTCAAAAAAAAATAAAAATGGCAGGTTGTGCACTTTACATAATATAATTACTTACAGCATACTCATAATAATCGTGTTTGTTGATTTAAATGTTTTTTTTTTTAATTAAGGTTAACGTAATTTTGTCTCATCTTGTATGGGGGACAAAACATGACAATTATAAATAAATAAATGTGTTAATAAATAAGTAAATATATAAATAAATTAATACATAAATACAATATACCTTGGAAAAATGCTAAATGTATTCCTTCTTTTGTTTATTAACATATTTCAAGATTTATTTATTTCTGAATTTTCACATTTCTTTCTTTCTTTCTTTTTGTGTTGTCACATTTCTTTATTTATCTATTTTAGATTTTTCACATTTTTACATATATTTATTTCTACATTTCCACATTTCTACATGTATTTATCTGTCGCTGTATGCTGATAAAGTAGGAAACCATGATTGGTTAAATGAAATAAGATTGTTTCGACTCAACTAGTAATGCCTTAGCTTGTAATCACCTGTGTCTGGCAAATATGGCGTTTTTTTTTTTTACAAGCTCTCTGAGTTAAAATCATTAGCCGGTGAAATTGAGAACCTCGCAGCTAATGACTACGTTTTATATCATGTTGAAAGATTAATGGACGATTTAGTTCAGCTTGATGCTGAGATGGATGTTGACCTTAACCAAACTGTGTTTGACAGTCTTCCAAAAAGTTGTCCGCCACCTTCATATCCTCTCTCAGAAAGAGAAAGGAGACGTTGGGCGTCCACAATGCATCTTACCTGCACCTCATAGTAAAATCTCCCTGAGAAGAATCCTTCCTTTCCCAACACACAGTCACAATAATCAAACCTCTCTGGGTTATCAGGGAGATTCTGTTCTGTCTCTCCACGTGTAACTTGTTTCCCATCATCAGACAGAATGAGATAAGGATGAGCTGTATCAGGATCCAGAGTCACATCCAGTAAGAGACGGAAAGACAGCGTACACCTGCGGCTCAATCGCGGTTTCGACTAAGGCTGAGACCACCTACCTTATCAGCATACAGTGGCAAATAAATGTGGAAATGTCGAAATGCATTTTTATATAAACAAATATATATAAAAATGTGGAATATCTAAAATAGATAAAATTTTCTATAATATACATGATTAAATATATTATTGTCTCATGCTATTGATTGTTTTGTCAAATTCTAACCAAGTACTGATTTATACACATAAACAACTACAGTATTAAATGCCTTCTGATCATCTAATCTTAATTCTAACACAACAGTCACTACTTCCCTGTAGTTTGTTTAAGGCATTCTAAAGCCTTGATTCTTTTATTTTGAGCCATACTGATGTAGATTTACTTGTGTGATTTGGATTATTGTCCTGTTGCATGACTGACTTTCGACCAAGCTTCAGCTGTCAGACAGATAACCTCACATTACCCTCTAGAGTACTCCAGTATGACTTAATGACTGCAGGGTCCTGTGGATGTAAAACAAGTCCAAGTTTTCATGTTTGCTATGTTCAGCTATCATTATTAAATAAAAAAAAAATAGCATGGTATAAAAAGGTATATGGGCTTTATTAAAATGTCCATGTATTCATGGGCTGAGGAAACAAAATCTCCACTAATGTGAAGCACAGGTACGGCATAAGTACAGACTGAGACCAACAGGAACATAATCAGGAATAAAAACACCAACATAAATAATAATATGAATAATAATAACAATAATAATAATAATAATAATAATAATAATAATAATCTCATCATCCTCCATCATCCTCCTTTCCTTATAAAGAATATAATGGTTTAAAACAGACAGAATTATGCAAAAAAAAAAAATCTTTCCAGTTGTGTTTGACTAATGGTACTTACATTTACATATACATACATTTAGGCATTTGGCAGACACTCTTATCCAGAGCGACTTACATTTTTATCTCATTACACATCTGAGCAGTTGAGGGTTAAGGGCCTTGCTCAAGGGCCCAACAGTGGCAATTTGGTGGTTGTGGGGTTTGAACTTGGGATCTTTCGAACTGTAGTCCAATGCCTTAACCACTGAGCTACCCCTGGCCCCCGGGGGGGGGTTATTAACCTAGTTATTAACCTAGTTAACCCAGTGTAAGTATCTATCCAGTGATGTAAACTTTAAAGCATTTTTGTAAGTCGCTCTGTCTGCGAAATGCCTAAATGTAAATGTAATACTTTGTCTAAACGCAAACCATTCATGTTGTCAACATTTCATACAGTACAGCAGGGGGCAGTAGCGAGACCCCAGCTGTCATAAACCGCTAATGAAACCGAAGAGCGAGACGAATCAAATTACATCTGCGGAAAGTTAATGACTCTCCACCCGCACGCGTGCGTGTTACCCCCCTGCAGTTCTGTTTGTTTAGACAGAGGGAGATCAACACCCGAAAAAGGGCAGATTTATCCCCAGATATTAGTTTTTTTTCGCCAGTACATATTTTTATATGTGATAATATATATGGTATTTAATTTTGGCCTGCTTCTCTAGTTTTAGAGAGTCCGAGTGTTTTAGACTGAAGTTAGCTAACGGATTTAGCCGCGTGTCACAGGTCGGTCCACTGCGTATATTTACATTATTTTATGGCAACAAGTATATAAGTAGCAGTGGTGGCTGCTAGCTTTTGAAACAGGGGAAGCTCATATTAGACCTTTATCATAAAATTAATTATCTTATTTGTACGTAAATTCTGCCCTCCGTTCCTTTTTAGTTTCCACAAGCTACTTTAATTATATGAACAAACTAACCTTACAATGCTGAAACAAGAAGCACAGTCAATAACGCTATTGTATGTTTTTTTTTTATTATTATTTAAAGAATAATTTGTACAAACAAAAAATGGTTTATATCACCAGCAAACAATACAGACTGCAGCAGCTCATCACACCACCTCACCTGCAAATACGCATGGGACTAAACTCAAATCTCTGTAGCGCTGATGTATACTTAAGACATGCTGTCAATTAAAAAAGGGGTTTTGTCCATTAAACAGCTCCTTTAATCATCATTCAGCAGTCCAGCGTCCTGGCCCGCCCACTGCTCCATTCACTCCCAGAGAAGCTGAAATTCCCTGGAAATGACGATTTTGGTGCATTTATCCAATTACCGTCCAGCTCTGTGCCCATAGAGCTCCAGTGAAGCTGGGCTACAGGAGGGTTTAATGCGCTGTGCTGCACGGAAATGTATGACAAGAAAATCGCGTCAAACAATCTACAATAAATACCTAAATCTGAACGAGCTAGTCATGAAGTTGAACGCGTTCTAGCGCACTTTTATTAAAACCAATATGAATACGACATACGACATTACGACATATATGAGCATTTATTTTCTGACATAGTAGAGGAAGCGGACCTTCCCTTGCAGCCTTAGACAAACACAAGGAAACCGCTTCTAGTGCATTTTCTTCATGTTCATTTAATGCTTCGGAGGACCGGATATATTCCATGATCCTACATGCTATGGGGAAATGCGGAAAAATGCAAAATAAAATAAAATAAATTGTTGAAAAACATACGCGGAAATTTTCGCATTTCTTTTTTTTTTTTTTTTCCCCGGCCTGTCAGTATCACAGATAACACATAGCAGAGAGTATGTGTAGCTGTTCTATCATCATTCACAGCCATTTTATTTTTTTTATTTTATTTTTTTAATATTTATTTATTTATTTATTTATTTATTTTGTTTGTTTCCCATATTATAACAGACAAGACCGGGGACCAAAAAAAGAGAAGAGAGAGTAAAAAATAATATAATATTTTTTATAAATAAAAAATAAATAAATAAATAAACAAACACATTTAAGGGAAAAAAAAAAAAAAGGGGGGAAAAGAGAGAAAAAAAAAAAAAGGAAGGGGGGGGTGAGAGGGGGGAGAGAATATAGTCAAAATTCGCTTCCGCACCTGCCGAAGAAAAAGAGAAAAAACAACAGCAGAGAAACCGCAGCCACAACCAACACCTGCACGACTCGCGGCAAACCACAAATCCCAAAACCTGTTGAGCCGCGCACATAATAAAATATTTTGAAATAAACATTTTGTTTTGAAGCAACAGCAAAGACAGTGTGTGTGTGAGCACCTGTTTGTACACCAGTGTGAACGTTTGTGTGCACACCTGTGTGTGTGAGCGCGCTTGTTTTCATAGGGCTCCTCCATGTAAATGTTTAATAGTGTGTGTGGGGGACCACAGTCCCATCCTGCGAGGCATGGAGCAGATACGGCGGAGACACGGGTCCCAGACATCCAGAGGCCCCCCAGAGCACAGGAGTCTCAGGAGAACCACCGCAGGGACAGCCCCCTTACCCCGAAAGGGGCAGCGAAGAGCCCAGAGGGGGGTCATCTAGCAGCCCCAGTGCAGACGCCCCAGGGGGCCGTGGTGACAGGACCGCAGTCTCCGCCGGTGGTCGTCCACTCCGAGGCAGTCCGGTCCCTGGGTCCAGAGATCCCAGGGCCCCCCCCATCCACCAGCCGGTGCCCCGCCAAGCCAGGATAGCCAGATCCCGCCCAGCGACCGCCGCGAGTGAGCCAGCGCTCACCCGAGCACCCCGCCCCGGAGCGAGAAACCAACAACCCACCAGCGGCTGGGGGCACCCCACAGCTGTGTGTGGTGGCAGAGCAGGGGGGGCCTGGGATGTTGAGAGAGGTGGAGTCTAGGACCTGACCTGACACCTAAACGTAGACAGCCAGGCACACACATACACAAACATATATTCCCACCCTCATACACACAAACAAATATTCACACACTCACACATGTAGACACACAAAAATAGACAATATACACACTCACACTCCCCATATACCCACTTCCCTCCGCCGTGGGGACAGAAAGACCCCCCCGGTCCCCGCAGCAGCGGAAAGGACCACCAGCCCAGACCCCGACCGAACGGCCAGCTCTTCCTCTCAGCCCCCGGCCCTGGACCGCGGATAGAGAACGGGGGTGTGGAAAAAAGGAAGACCCCCGCTTCGCTCCTCCCGCTCTAATGTAGTGTTGGTGTGTGTTGTTCTAAAGTGCTTTAAAACAAGAACCCTAAATGTCTACGTGCCACTTAAAATTGGGAAGTGGGCACTGGCACCAGAGGTAAGGCTGATTAAACAGCCCGCCCTCTGGACGCCATTCAGTGTGCCCACCCCCAAGGCCCTATATGTATGTGTAACATGACAGTAAGTACTGAGAGTGTCTAAGATGTGATATAAAATTGAGATGCAGGTGGTCACAAGGAGACAGGAAAGGAAAACCTCCCCTGCATCCCAGCAACACCCCCGCAACCCAAAGCCCTACCTGTATGGTGTTGTGATGGAGCGGGAAGAGGGAAGCATCGGGGATGGGGAGAAAATAATCAGAGTAGGCAAGTACCCCCCCCTTGGGACCAGCTCCCCTACTGACCCCCATAGGCACCCCCGTTGCCCAAAAAAAAACAAACAAAAAAAAAACGCCCAGGGCCGGGGGCCCAGGCCCATCCAAACCAGGGCCCATGGCAGCGGCCCCACCGGCCACCGCAGAGCCCGGGGCAGCCCACCAGGCCCCACAACAGAGGGGAAGAAGAAGGAAAAAAAATAAATAAATTAATAAATAAATAAAAATAAATAAATAAATAAAAAAAAAAATAAAAAAAATACTCCCACCCCCACATTCAGTCGACTCCCAGACTACATAGAACAATAGACACCCAAGTTAGGCCCGTCCTCCTCCTGTAATGGACCCCCCCTGCAAAGAGGACACTTGCAGATGGTAGAAACACACCCACCAGCTGAAGAGGCCCCCCAGCTCCACCGATGCGTCGCATTTCTTTATAAACCACATGAAGTTCCTTTAATCCGACGTTGTGCAGTCAGAGAGTGAACCCGGTAGCAGCGGGCTTTCATATCCAGTTCCCGACACACTGCCCCCACAGGTTAACACACAAACTACAGTTGGGGCTGCAGGCTGACGTTAGACAGAGACAAACGAACGCCGGTGTAGAAGTCAATCGAGCGCCACTACAAAACGCAACATAAACGTCTAGGACGTTCAGAGCACGTTTGTTTATCCAAAATTTAACGCCCGTGTGAACAAGGCCTTACTTATATCTGTGGTTTGAACAAAACATTGTAATAAGATGCTTGATAAAAGGGTTGGGTGGTACATCAGTAATTATACAGATATATCTTTTTAAATAAACTGAATTTCTGCAGTATTAACTTTAAATTGATCTTTGTGTCTACCTAAATGAAGATCTGGACAGTTTCTTCAAAGAATATCTGGTAGGTAATGCTAATAATTACTGTAGAAGTAACGGTATCGTTGGGCTCTTCAGAATACCACAAAATATTTAGACTTCAAAAATTACAAGTTAAAGCTGCTATTAGATGGCATCAGATCACAGGTGTACTTAGGAAAGTGTTTTTAAGTTTGTGAGAAATCAGTGTGGACTAAAAGTTAGTGATTAAATACTAAACAACATTTACAAGGAAAATGCAAACAGGCTCTTTGGAATTCTGTATTAGTATTTCTGTATTCATCAATAGGATAGAAATGGCCATGCTGCAGAGAGGGATCTTGAACATGTTGTATTTGGCATTTACAGCATCAATGTTGAGGGAGGTGATGCCATGACTACTCCAGTTGTTGAAGTGCTTCAGTACTTGGGAGACACCGCTACTGCATGTGCGCTCTTAATGGGTAGAATATATGCAGTGAACCTCAGGAACTGAAAACATTCTTTGAGGTGCTGCAGAAGATCTTCCCCCAGCTGGATGCTACCAGACTTTCACCAAAGGTACAGATGCTTAAAAACAAACTTTATGAGTAAACCAACATTGAGCACTTGAATTTGTTGAGTTCCCCATGAAGGCCTTTTTTGCACTTATTGAAAATGTTTGGATGTTTTGTTTTGTTTTGGATGTAATATATTTAGGCTTTGCAGAAACTTGGGGGGGGGGGGGGGGGCGGTGTTTGTTTTTGATAGCAAAAAATAGGGTAAATTATGTTAATTGTATGTTAATATGGTAAATTAACTAATGTTTAGTTGGTATTATTGACCTTAAGGACAAGGTTGTGCATTTTTTCTTCTATTTTTGTGGGTCACAAGATTTTTTTTCTTTTGTAAAACACGTCCAGAATACTGTTGAAAGAAAAGTTAAAGATAACCAACTTTTATGTTGTTTTTTTGTTAAACACAATCCGCTGCCCCCCCCCCCTTCTTTAAATGCGTCAAAGTTGACAGTAAAGTTGAAAAACTTGAATATGTTGAGAAATATATGTATAGAAAGCTTAAAGGGCCTACTTTTAAATGATGAAAAGTCACATTGAAAACTAATATTCTCAGTTTATGTGATCCGTATGAAACCAAGAAGAGGCACTGAATTTCTGTCGCACTTGAAAACTATGGAATAAGATCACTGTCAAAAATATTCGTGTGTAAAAACAAGATTTGTGTGTAATTCTCCGTTTCGTCTGAGTTGGATTCCAAAATCTACGGCCCCGACAGCTTACAGATACGAGATTTTGTGTGTTTGTTACAATACAACTCTGAAATATACGACTATGACCGTTGACAGACACAAAACTCGTTTTTACAACTCCTCTGTCACACGGACGAATTGCGAAATTACGCCCACGAATGCTGTGTGTTAAACCACTGTTAAAAATACATCATCAAGGCCACATGCACAGGCATTACTATCCGAGGGAAGAAGAATCGATTCGGCGCATGCGTCCCGCCACCGTTTTAAACTCCTAAAATCTTAGCTACTATAGGTAAAACATCTCTGAAATTTTACTTCTCTTAAACATTTTCGAATCTGTGAAAAAAAAAAAAAAACGTACAGTACCTGAGACGATGAGAGAGCGCTCGGCTGCTGATTTGGCATTTTGGCACCAGTGGTTTAAAACAGTTGTGGGGAGCATACGCCGAATCGATTGCTATATATATATATATATATATATAAACTTCCGTGAAATATCGACAATTCGCCAAACATTCCCACATTTATAATCAGCGATATTTTATAAGGAGATTTAGGGATTTAGCTCTACTTAATTTTATAACGTTTTGAGAAAATTCATTAGTTCGTTCATTCTATTTAAAACTTCTAAAGTGTTGGATGTTTTTTTTTTAGTGTGACAGTGCTTTAGATGGAGCAGATCTATGCTAAAACAATGTAATGACCCCTCCTGGGGATATAAAGCTTTATTATTGGGTTTGAATAAATCACATCTACCTCTGGGTAAAAAAACTGTATTTTGTTTATATTATATTTTGTTTGTATTATGTTTATATTTAGAATTTTTATAGCAGAACAAGAAGATGACAGTTTGGTTTGTGCAGTTAGTGCCAGTGGCGGACTGGCCATCTGGAGTACCGGGAGTTTTCCCGGTGGGAATATATAAATTGACGGAAAACATACACACTAAAAAACGCTGGGTTGTTTTTTCTACCCAAGCGCTGGGTTGCCGCTGTTGGGTCATTTTTCTGGGTTATTTACAGAGAGTTGGGTAGTTTTTGTGTAACCCAGCTGCTGGGTTGAAGTTTGATTGGCTCCTCCCCCAAAGTTCACCGGTGGATTCAGCGGTTGTCAGTCAGAGCTTCGTGTCTCTCTTGAGCTCCCACACCGCTGATGACGGTTCATTTAAGGGAAAATGACGTTAAATACAAGGTCTGTATACACATGTTCACTCACCTAAGTCACATATGACTGAAAAATTATTACTATATGTGACATTTATTACTGTTACAGTGTTAAGGTTACACTTAAACTTTCAGGCTGGTCTGAGGTTTTTCACTAGCTAGTAATTTATTTCGCGGTCAAAATTCGTCCGCGTTTCTCCAGAGTTATAACAATATTTTACACCTTTCCCCCTTTGGCAAGTATGCAAATATGACTGCTACATGTAAGCTAACCAGGTAGCCCTCTTTAACCAAAGTTGCTTGTGACTAAATTAAGTCAGCTGTACAGATAACTACTGGATGGACCCACCCATCCATCCATTAATATTTGGGTGATTGTAATGTGCCAGTATGACCCCAGCTATGACAATGCATCTCCTCGGTGATTAGCTTAAAATCAACGCAGACCACAAGATCAACTAGTCTGACTAATATATATATATATATATATATATATATATATATATATATATACAGTGGTGTGAAAAACTATTTGCCCCCTTCCTGATTTCTTATTCTTTTGCATGTTTGTCACACAAAATGTTTCTGATCATCAAACACATTTAACTATTAGTCAAAGATAACATAATTGAACACAAATGCAGTTTTTAAATGATGGTTTTTATTATTTAAGGAGAAAAAAAAATCCAAACCTACATGGCCCTGTGTGAAAAAGTGATTGCCCCCTTGTTAAAAAATAACTTAACTGTGGTTTATCATACCCGAGTTTAATTTCTGTAGTCACCCCCAGGCCTGATTACTGCCACACCTGTTTTAATCAAGAAATCATTTAAATAGGAGCTACCTGACACAGAGAAGTAGACCAAAAGCACCTCAAAAGCTAGACATCATGTCAAGATCCAAAGAAATTCAGGAACAAATGAGAACAAAAGTAATTGAGATCTATCAGTCTGGTAAAGGTTATAAAGCCATTTCTAAAGCTTTGGGACTCCAGCGAACCACAGTGAGAGCCATTATCCACAAATGGCAAAAACATGGAACAGTGGTGAACCTTCCCAGGAGTGGCCGGCCGACCAAAATTACCCCAAGAGCGCAAAGACAACTCATCCGAGAGGCCACAAAAGACCCCAGGACAACATCTAAAGAACTGCAGGCCTCACTTGCCTCAATTAAGGTCAGTGTTCACGACTCCACCATAAGAAAGAGACTGGGCAAAAACGGCCTGCATGGCAGATTTCCAAGGCGCAAACCACTTTTAAGCAAAAAGAACATTAAGGCTCGTCTTAATTTTGCTAAAAAACATCTCAATGATTGCCAAGACTTTTGGGAAAATACCTTGTCGACCGACGAGACAAAAGTTGAACTTTTTGGAAGGTGCGTGTCCCGTTACATCTGGCGTAAAAGTAACACAGCATTTCAGAAAAAGAACATCATACCAACAGTAAAATATGGTGGTGGTAGTGTGATGGTCTGGGGTTGTTTTGCTGCTTCAGGACCTGGAAGGCTTGCTGTGATAGATGGAACCATGAATTCTACTGTCTACCAAAAAATCCTGAAGGAGAATGTCCAGCCATCTGTTCGTCAACTCAAGCTGAAGCGATCTTGGGCGCTGCAGCAGGACAATGACCCAAAACACACCAGCAACTCCACCTCTGAATGGCTGAAGACTTTGGAGTGGCCTAGTCAAAGTCCTGACCTGAATCCTATTGAGATGTTGTGGTATGACCTTAAAAAGGCGATTCATGCTAGAAAACCCTCAAATAAAGCTGAATTACAACAATTCTGCAAAGATGAGTGGGCCAAAATTCCTCCAGAGCACTGTAAAAGACTCGTTGCAAGTTATCGCAAATGCTTGATTGCAGTTATTGCTGCTAAGGGTGGCCCAACCAGTCATTAAGTTCAGGGGGCAATTACTTTTTCACACAGGGCCATGTAGGTTTGGATTTTTTTTCTTCCTAAATAATAAAAAACATCATTTAAAAACTGCATTTTGTGTTTAATTATGTTATCTTTGACTAATAGTTAAATGTGTTTGATGATCAGAAACATTTTGTGTGACAAACATGCAAAAGAATAAGAAATCAGGAAGGGGGCAAATAGTTTTTCACACCACTGTATATATGAGCTTTATCCCAAAAGCCATGCTTATTTTGCTTATTTTATTTTTGGTAGTAGCTGTCTCCATGTTTTTGTTTCATGTTACCTATACCCTAGCTTTGTAATTTTTTTATTTAAAAAATTTTTATTTATTAAAAGAATTTTTATAAATCCTATTACACAATAAATTGATAGTCCTATTCAGTTTAATTTTTGTTATGCAACAAATGTTTAACTTTCTTTCATTTCTTTCTATGGTTGGCACCAACATGGTGGAATACCTCCAGCAGGCTGAAGGGTCAAGGCCGTACCCCTACTGTACATCCTGACGTTGAGAGATAATGACCAGCGCTGCTCTCAGGCTCTGGAGCAATGCACACTACTTGAGGCAGTTGATGTGTGCTTCAAGGCAGTTTTTATATTTTTGACATTAACTATCCAAATTAGTGTGCTCCTGTATAGGACTTTTTGTAATGTTGCTATGAAATAGCGAGGCCTACTTAAAAAGTCATAGACAGTGTTTGTATGTTAAAATGGGACCAGGGCTGGATAGTTTTGTTCTGCAGAAAAGATATCTAATGTCACAGAGAGATCCTGCTCTGTAGAAGCTGCCTCAGCCTATTTGTGTTATTACTCCATTCTGCCCTTATAAGTAATAGTACAGTAATGATGTCGCTGTTGATTATCTGTTCTTGTGCTTTTGAAAAATAAACGTTTTTTATGAACATTTAATAGGATGTTGTTTATTGCATATATGTATGGTTTGCAAAACTTTTAAGTTTTTTTTGTAATAAATCAGTATATCAAAGTAATTTAACTGTTTAATAGACATAAGTCGTTTTTTTTACAGATTCACTGTAAAACATAATAATAATAACCTATTTGTGAGGTAGAATTAACTCAACATTCCAGTTAAAATGAACCAACATCTGGGTAGAACATTTAACCAATTTATGTGGTAGAATTAACCCAGCATTATAGTTAAATATGACCCAGCATTTGGGTTGAGTATTTAACCCATTTTGCTGGGTTAAAAAAAATAACCCATTTTGTCGAGTTAAATTAACCCAGCATTTAGTTGTCCAATAGTTACCCAGCAGCTGGGTTAAAAACAACCCAGATTGGGTTGTTTTTAAACCCAGCATTTTTTAGGGTGTAGTATTGCATCTCTTTCCTACTCATATGGATAAGTGCGTCGATCGCACGGGCGCCGCCGACAAAGAGCGTGTTGTTGCAGGAGAGAAAGGTTGATTTACGACAGCTGTTTACGGGAGTGTAGTCCAGTGCGGGAGATGCATTGTGGGTAATGAGGTCTGGTGTGTGTGAACACGGATGCGAGATGTGAACTGGGATATAGAGCCTGAGTTTTGTTTTGTTTTCAGTAGTTTTTAGTTGGATTTAAGTGCGGGATCCACCCGAAAGTTTGCACTATGACCTGACAATGCTGCTACTGATTTTATTTCAGCTTACCTGTTCAGTTTTATTGTCATTCTTTTTAAAATTTTGTCTTTATAGATTTATATTTTGTTTGTCTTGATGTTCTTTCCTTTGTTTCACTAATATGACCCAATATATGTTCAGTGATACTTCAAATAATATGTTTAAAAGCATTGATTTCTGTATTGTGTTATATTTTTATACTTGTAACTGGTGTTAAAAAATTAATCTCTACATTAATGAGAGATGGAGCAGAAAGTCCAGGGCCACTTTTTGGTCCCAGTCCGCCCCTGGTTAGTGCCCTTGTATAGAATAAATAAAGGAATAACATATTTCAATCCCCTCTCAAGAGAGTGCCATAGTCATAGCTGACACTAATTAACACTAACCTAAACCATTGATCATCGCTATTACTTGACCCTGAAGTTTAGTTTAGTACAAAAAAACTGAAAAGTCCTTTCTGGTAAATCAACTGCATATGTAGGTTTTTACAGTAATTTATAAAAAATGAATATATATTGTACAGTACAAGGTAAACACGAAAAAGATTACAAAATGAAAAAAATAAAACAGTGTCTACTTTATAAACAACTTAGTACACTGTGTACACTTTCCATCGAAGCGCCATCTAGTGATCATTGTCTGTCAGCGACAGATTCCCATTCAAAACAATAGTGAGACGCACGCGCGCTCCTACTGTATGAGTGACGCCGCACTCACACGCGTAGAGCATACACAGGCTTTAAGCTTAGATGAAAGGCAAAGAGAGACACTAGAGACAAGGAGAGACACAAGACACAGGGAGAGACACTAGAGACAGGGAAGAAACTCGCGACTTAAAAAGACACTAGACATAAGGATGAAACAAACCAGGAGTGACTGGGAACAAGAAGACTATAATAACATTCCACAATACTCACATAAACACATGTAAACTAAAGATACACTTAACTACATTTGACATAGAAAACAAGCCTTCAGAGCCAGCTCAACACAAATCTAAATTTAAACAAAACAAAACTAATGTCCACATGCTTGTTGATAATCTCAATAAATAAGATGTAAGTGTTAAGATTTCTCTCACAGATGATACACGCTGTAAGTTGTGCATCAATCTAATCTAACTGTCCTGTGCAGCTGTGTATATAATTATGACTTACTTGTTTAAAAGTCAATTAAGGTTTATCTGTGCTGTTTCTGTGATTGTTTCACTACAGTATAAACAGGAGTAGATAATGTAGATGATCACAAAATTCTAAATGCAATACAAATAAACAAACTTAATATTAATTACATTAACATAAATTAGTATTATATTTGACTAACAGGACAGATAATCAGTGGTGCTGAATTTTTACCTCCATCATTAAGACAGGGGCTGAAGTATGGATAAAGTTTCTCAGTGAAAGTCTGACCAGTGAAAGAGTAGATATGAGACTTTGCATCAACATCATAGAAGGAGATCAGACCCTCCTCATAATCCACAAACACCCCCACCTTCTGAGGAGCCTGTTTTAAAGAGAGGGAGGTAGAGGGAGAGTCCAGAGCCTTATATTTAGTATCATTTCTCAGCCACACACACCAGACTCCATGATTAGGATTAACTGTAATCTTCCCTTTCCTGTTAATAGACTCTCTGGCCACTCCTAAATCCCACTCAGTCTTCCCTCTGACCTGCACCTCATAGTAAAATCTCCCTGAGGAGAATCCCTCCTTTCCCAGCACACAGACACAAGGATCAAACCTCTCTGGATTATTAGGGAGATTCTGTCTCTTGTCTCCATGTGTAACTTGTTTCCCATCATCAGAAAAGAATGAGTTCAGGATTCGCTGTATCAGGATCCAGAGTCACATCCACTGAGAGACAGAAACACAGCGAACATCAGGTTTATCATTGTACAGTGTGTAACAGTAAAGAAATATATATTTAGTCATGTGATCAATAAGAGCTCACAAACCTGCATATTGTTTAATTCGCTTCAGTTCTGTTTGAAAAATAAGACAATATTTTAGATATCTTACTTTTATAAGGTGAAATAAAATATATGATTATTGTAAATTGCTGATGCTGTAACAATAAAACACAGACAAGCAGTGATAAAAACAGGTACTTCTGTTATCAGAGTCTTTTTGAATTTTAGCATTTAGATCAGCAAGTACTGACCAGTCTCATCAAGCTTCTCCATTTCCTTACTGAGAGTCTCCTGGATCTGAGACAGAGCTCTCCTCACAGTCTCCACACTCAGACGAGAGTTAATAGTGACATCAGTCCAGTCCTGGGTGTGTGGAGGGCTGTACAGTGACGGGTAAATCTACAGTACAGCAGGAGAGAGGAGAAATCCCTCAGCATGGGGACTGCTGTCCTGTCATGTGCTGCATTGCTATTGAGAAACAGAGGGACTCTGACCTGTAGGAGGTGGAGGTGATCCTCAGTGTGTGAGAGCTGCTCCAGCTCAGTGTTTCTCCTCTTTAGCTCAGTGATTTCCTGCTCCAGATCTTTAATGAACTCTTCAGCCTGCCTCTCTGCTGCTTTCTGCTTCTCCTCCATCACCTTAAGCAGCTCAGCCTGTCTTCTCTCAATGCAGTGCATCAGAGCACTGAAGATCTCCACAACATCTGCTTTCTCCTTCTCTGTGTTTTTCTAACAGGAGACAAATTTAGCTAAAAGATTTTATCTTAAATGATTGTATCAGGACATTAAGGAGAGACTCACATTATTGAGATCTACAGAGTGTTTGATTTCCTCAATCTTCTTTAGTCGCTCCTGGATCATCTGCTGAACTTCTGCTTGTGTCTTTTCCATCTCAGTCTGAGAAAAATAAAGATCCTGTATAAACCTTGGACACTGTTAATGTAAACAATTTTCATAGTTTTACTCTCAGTCTCTCACCTTCTTCTCTGCACTCTCCTCCTCTATAGGAACAGTGTTGTGAGTTTTGTGGTCTGTTTCCGTACAGAACTGACACACACACGTCTGGTCGTCTCTACAGAACAGCTCCAGGGGTCTCTCATGTTTCTGGCAGATGTAGTCCCCCAGGTTCTCCACAGGCTCCATCAGTTTGTGCTTCTTAAAAGAAAACACTTTTTGATGAGGTTCCAGGTGAGTCTTGCAGTAAGAGGTCATACAGGTCAGGCAGGACTTCACAGCTGCACATTTCTTTTCACAGCAGAGCTCACAGAGCACCAGAGATTGGGTGGGTTTTTCTGCAGCACTGCTGGATTTCACCTGAACTGACTTCTTAAATGAAGCAGCCAGTCCAGAGATGAACGTATTCACACGTAGTTCAGGACGTTTAGGGAATTCCTCCTTACACACTGGACACTGACAGTGTGAACTGCTGTCCCAGAACTCTTTGAGACAGATCATACAGTAGTTGTGTCCACATGGAGTAGAGACTGGATCAGTGAACACATCCAGACAGATGGAGCACTGGAGCTGATCTTCACACAGGACACTGCTGGAGGAAGCCATGACTGACACAGGAGACATGATGAGAGTGGATTTTAGGAAACTTTACACATTCTAGGACAGTCAGGCACAAAAACAGTTTTTTTTTTCCGCAGGCAATCTCCCTCATGAACAGTTAAACATCATTCTAACTGTCAATAAATATACAGTGGTGTGAAAAACTATTTGCCCCCTTCCTGATTTCTTATTCTTTTGCATGTTTGTCACACAAAATGTTTCTGATCATCAAACACATTTAACTATTAGTCAAAGATAACATAATTGAACACAAAATGCAGTTTTTAAATGATGGTGTTTATTATTTAGGGAGAAAAAAAATCCAAACCTACATAGCCCTGTGTGAAAAAGTAATTGCCCCCCTTGTTAAAAAATAACTTAACTGTGGTTTATCACACCTGAGTTCAATTTCTGTAGTCACCCCCAGGCCTGATTACTGCCACACCTGTTTCAATCAAGAAATCACTTAAATAGGAGCTACCTGACACAGAGAAGTAGACCAAAAGCACCTTAAAAGCTGAACATCATGCCAAGATCCAAAGAAATTCAGGAACAAATGAGAACAAAACTAATTGAGATCTATCAGTCTGGTAAAGGTTATAAAGCCATTTCTAAAGCTTTGGGACTCCAGCGAACCACAGTGAGAGCCATTATCCACAAATGGCAAAAACATGGAACAGTGGTGAACCTTCCCAGGAGTGGCCGGCCGACCAAAATTACCCCAAGAGCGCGGAGACAACTCATCCGAGAGGCCACAAAAGACCCCAGGACAACATCTAAAGAACTGCAGGCCTCACGTGCCTCAATTAACGTCAGTGTTCACGACTCCACCATAAGAAAGAGACTGGGCAAAAACGGCCTGCATGGCAGATTTCCAAGGCGCAAACCACTTTTAAGCAAAAATAACATTAAGGCTCATCTCAATTTTGCTAAAAAAACATCCCAATGATTGCCAAGACTTTTGGGAAAATACCTTGTGGACCGACGAGACAAAAGTTTAACTTTTTGGAAGGTGCGTGTCCCGTTACATCTGGCGTAAAAGTAACACAACATTTCAGAAAAAGAACATCATACCAACAGTAAAATATGGTGGTGGTAGTGTGATGGTCTGGGGTTGTTTTGCTGCTTCAGGACCTGGAAGGCTTGCTGTGATAGATGGAACCATGAATTCTACTGTCTACCAATAAATCCTGAAGGAGAATGTCCGGCCATCTGTTCGTCAACTCAAGCTGAAGCGATCTTGGGTGCTGCAGCAGGACAATGACCCAAAACACACCAGCCAATCCACCTCTGAATGGCTGAAGAAAAACAAAGTGAAGACTTTGGAGTGGCCTAGTCAAAGTCCTGACCTGAATCCTATTGAGACCTTAAAAAGGCGGTTCATGCTAGAAAACCCTCAAATAAAGCTTACATTTATTACAACAATTCTGCAAAGATGAGTGGGCCAAAATTCCTCCAGAGCGCTGTAAAAGACTCGTTGCAAGTTATCGCAAACGCTTGATTGCAGTTATTGCTGCTAAGGGTGGCCCAACCAGTTATTAGGTTCAGGGGGCAATTACTTTTTCACACAGGACCATGTAGGTTTGGATTTTTTTTCTCCCTAAATAATAAAAACCATCATTTAAAAAATGCATTTTGTGTTTACTTGTGTTATCTTTGACTAATAGTTAAATGTGTTTGATGATCAGAAACAGTTTATGTGACAAACATGCAAAAGAATAAGAAATCAGGAAGGGGGCAAATAGTTTTTCACACCACTGTATGTGCAATATTGTGTACAGTACCACTGTGGAATATACTGTATAATACCACAGATTTCAGATATTTATATAAGTTATTTAAAAGAATCTCACACCCTACTCCATTTGATGTCAAAGTATTTTTGTGTGTGTCGTGCTGTTTTGTCTTGTCATTTGTTTTCTGTTCTGGAAGTTCTGTCACTAAAACAAATTCCTTGTACGTGCAAGCGTACTTGGCAATAAAAGTCTTTCTGATTCTGATTCTAATCCTTACAACACACACTGACACTGCATATATATAATATTGATTACAAACAGGAATAAAATAATCAGTGTTGTGCTTTTATGGGAATATAATCAAGGATGGTGTATGTGATTATAAAAGTATAGTTACTAGTTGATTCTTTCTTTTCTATACAAGCCTGTGTTGAAGTGTTTATTTCCCTTCATACTACAGAAATGTATCAATGATTACAGATTGTAATAAATGACAAAGAATTTAATCTTTAGTTTCATTTGTGTGTTTTAATCAAAAGCAGTTAAATTAACTAATTTTAATTATTTAAAATTTATTTTGTTTAAAATTATTAATGATAAATGTATTATAGGGAATATCTCACCGTAACACACACACACACACACATATATATATATATATATATATATATATATATATATATATATATATATTTGACTTTTCCTGCTCACTTACAGTTTAGCTTCTGTGATTTTAGTTTCTTGAAGAAAGACTGAGAAGCTTCAAACTGGAGATTGTGTCCTGCTGAAACCTGATGAAAACTGATGAGGAAACAGGTTCACACTTCACTTTCGTTTCACCTGAGTGACATCATTAGGCCACGCCCCCGCATTCTAGAATGTTTACTGATTACTCAGTTACACATTTTGGCCACTAGATGGCAGCCATTCTCCAAAGAAACTACAGATAAACATTACACATCTTGTATGTCCACATTAATACAATAAGCTTTTTAAAATGTTCACTAAAACACTTACTGAGTCATTTCTCTGTTTTTATCAAACAAAACACTTCAATATTTCTCACTTATATTAATTAACAGTTAAAATCTTTATGGTCCCACTTTGTATTAAATGTGCATAAGCTTTGTAAAGTCATGTGCAAAAGTTATTACCCCCCTTTGAATCCTGTGTTTTTGTGTAAAAACATAAAAAAATATCTGATCATAGCGCGTGCCTTACTATTAGGCCAATACATCTCAGATAAACAACAATAACAATTTTTTTTTCTTTTTTTTTTTCACTGTGTCAATATTTATTTATTTGAAAACAAAACAAAACAAAATCCCAGATAGCAAAAATCATGTGGTCCGGATCTGCACAACTGACTTGGGCGGGTGTCTTTTGGCACAATGGGCCACTACCGGCACAGATACAATTTACCTTATCCGGACCAGCACTGAGCCAGCTCCGGGCCAGATGTGGATTTGGAGGAATAGATATGGGCCAGATGTGGACTATGTTGCTGTCTGTCTAGAATTAAAATAATATAATATATATTTTTTTTTCCAAAATATACATGATTAAATATCTTATTGTCTTATAATACTGCTTTTTTGTCAAATTCTAACCAAATACTAATTTATACACATAAACAACTACAGTATTAAAATGCCTTCTGATCATCTAATGTTAATTTTAACACAACAGCCACTACTTCACTGGTAAAATGCAAAAAACAATTACAGAGCAAATTTTAACTTACTTTCTACTTAACACAGTTTTATACTTACTGTGCTTACATAATATTCACCAAGCTTAAATCAGTGCTACACAATAAGAAAAAGACAAATTATTACCACATAGTCGTAATGCAACACTTCTTAAAATTAAAAAAATCGAAATAAGTCAAATAAGATCTAATTTAAATTTAACTAGTAAGTCACAAACATTTCTCCATGTTTTGTTGTTATGCTTTTACTAACAAAGACGGTAAGGGAGTGACAGGATAGGGAATAACATTCAATAAATGTCCTGGGTCAGTGGTCACTAGCAGTTCTTGGTCTAGTGTTTAAAGGGGTCATACGGTCCTACATGCACTTTTTTAAGCTGTTTGGACTGAAATGTGTGTTAGGAGAGTGTGTACACAACCACTCTACAATGATAAAGAGCCGCCCAGTGATTTTCTTTTCATTTATTAAAATAAGATGCCCCTTCTGAAATCAGGCCAATCTCAAATGCCTGGCAATGTGACGTCACACCGACAGAGGCCCCTCCCACTATAGTTGATTGACACTGGTGTTTTAGCAAAGACTCGCCTAAGCGAGTGTGTTGTACAGTTGTTGGGTGTAATAGCGAACACAGCAGTCGTCATTCACTACCGACATCTGAGTCGCTGGGGACGCAGTGGCTGAATGGACGCAGTGGCTTGTTTTTGAAGCTAACGTCCCCGCCGATCTACCTAAATGCGTTCATGTTTGCGCTAATCATTTTTCACCAGACTGCTTTATAAACGTGGGTCAATATTAAGAAGGTTTTACTAGGAAGCAGCTCCTGAAAAATGGATCTGTACTAACGCTTCGTGTTCCTGCTTTATCTTCACCAGGCTCAGTGAGTAATTTATTTTTCTATGAATCTTTGCAGATCGCCTTTTCTAATAATCACGATGAATGCGGAGTGTAAGTTAACTTACACTCTCATAGAACATGGTTATGTCGTCTTCTCTATGTACATCCGTCTCTATATAATTCCTCATCGCACGTTTATAATAAACAATGCATTAAGGTGATTGTCTAGTTGCAATCTGTGTACATACATTACAACAAATTCTCCTTCTACCCCTGCTAGACACATTATTCTTGCCGTGACCGACGGTCAATATTACTGTTTAAGTAGCACTGCATAGTTAACATGCATAACTCCCAAGCCAACATTTACTGAGAAAAAAAAGTTGTTCATGACCATTAACTGTAACATATAGACATAGCTGTCAATCAACTATACCTCAGTAAACACATTGCGTTAGTATCTCTCTCAGTACGCTACTTACCCTGCTATTATATACAAAGATAAATCAAAGTGACATTAAGTAAACTAACCATTCAGATACGTCCTGTCCAAGCCATAATTGCTGAACTTCTTCATCTTGTTTCTGGTCCGACTCAGGTTCAAATTGATATGGTTGCACAGATGTGTCTTCAAAGCCTCCCGCTGACATACTTTCATCAAACGATACCCTTAACTGTTGTCAAAGCTATACCCCACGTGTGTTGTGAAGACACGCCCCACAGAACTGGGGGGCGGGCTCAGCAGAGGTCATTAGCATTTAAAGGAGCATGTACTGACATAGGTTGCTGAGAACAGAGCTGCTTTTTACCAGGTAAAAGTAGTGTTTTTTTTACACAACCATTGAGAATTTTTCATTTAAGTATATTACAAAATTTTCATTAGGACGCTAAAGAGTCATATTAACTTATAAAAAATGGGACTTGATGACCCCTTTAAGTATTGTTTTTCTGTTTCAAAGTAAAGTAAATTGTCAGTATATTTTATACTAATGAAAGAAAAAAAACACTGATCTTACAACATCGTTTCAAAAAATAGTTGATGTGAAAAAATTCCCAGGGGTCATTTGCAAAAAAAAAAAAAACAAAAAAAAAAAAAAACAATAAGAAAGCTGTTATTTATGAGACATGGATAAACTGCAAATGAACATCATTGGTAGTGGTATTCAAAAAATAAAAACATAAATAAAAATAGGAAAATAAATAAAATGACACTTAATTATTTTTTTTCCAAAGATTTCTTTACAGAAGAAATAAGAGTTTAGTAGCTAAATCTGGCAAATATATAAACGATTTGATTTAGCTGACCAAGGGCACAGAACAGACTCATTTTTTTTTCTATTTCTGTTTGCCTGTGTTTCTGATTGTAGTTCGCTTTTTTACTTTTTTTTGCATTTTGCCTTAAATAAAAGTTTGATTCATTTTTATCATGAAGTCAACCACTATTGCTGACTAATAATGGTATGCTAATGGAAAAAAGGAACTGCCACTATGCTTCTTGTATCTGAATTTCCCTCAGTTAATGCCTCTTTGACTCTTTAACGCTCTTTCTGGTCACCGCCAAAGTCAGGGGCAAGATGGAACCAACGGATGGCATAAGAATCTATTTCACTGTCTGCAGCATTGGTCGAAGACTGGTTCTTTCTAACAGCCCCTGTAAGAAGGAAAAGGAAAGAAAAACAGAATCTCTAACTTTCACAAAAGTTTCATAATAGCACATTCTCATACAGTAGCATCGTGAAATTCAGGTTGCACCACTAATATTAGATTGACTGTTTAACCAATGTCCTTACAATGTTTCTGTGACTTGATCATGGTAGGACCTGTGCTGTTTATGCAGGTTCAGAAAACTTTAGGATTTCATCAAAAATATCTTAACATGTATGGAGAAGATAAACAAAGATTTTACAGGTATGTAACACGAGGGTGAGAAATTAATGACTAAATTATTACTATGCCTTTGAGTAATAACTCGGTCAAGCATTTCATTCAGGGTGAATAGGTTTAAGAGAGGTATCTAATACTCAACTTTTTGGTATTACTCCATACTTACTGATCAACAAACTTCTTGTGAGCATTTCTTTAAAGCACTTCTTTTATTGACTCATTTCCAGTTTATTTGTCTTCTGACTAAAACCTTGAAAGTATGTTTCATGTGACTCTTTTGGTGTTTTGTCCTCCAACAGCACCCAGAGCAGATGTCTAAAAAGACAAAAATACATTATATACAATTAGTTCTTTTGATGAGAGCAGAGAATATAATGGATATTTCAAGAAGCTTTTGATGTCATTTTAACCACATATAGCTGACGCAGTACACAGTGAAATTAAACAATTCTTAAGGACGTAGACAACATAACTCAGGTCCAGGATCCAGTTGAAGAGGGAGGTGTTCAGGCCCAACAGGCTCAATGTTCCAATCAGGTGCTGAGGAATGATTGTACTGTATGCTGAACTGGATGCTGAACATTCGTATGTATGTCCAGGTGTGTAAGGGCCAGATGGAAGGTTGTGGCATCATCCATGGAGCGGTTAGGACAATACGCAAACTGCAAAGGGTCCAAGTGAGCATGCTAGCTATGTTTTAATGTGTCTCATGACGAGCCTCTCAAAGCACTTAATCACAATTGGTATGAGGGCAATCGGACATTAGTAATTTAGGCAGGAAACTGTAGACTTATTCAGCGCGGGGACAACGGTCATTATCTTGAGGAATGTAGGAACAACTGCACTGCTTAGGGAAATGATGAAGATGATAGCTGTTCTGCACGTTCCCTGACACATTTATGTACATCTTCCTTAAGCTTTATGTTGCATTTACAAATTCTTTTAGTAGACAAAGCTTTATCTTTCCAGAGCTGAAAACATAAAATAAGGGAAACATCACTACCTGGTTTGGAAACAGCACCATGCAGGACAGACGAGCTCTACAGAGGGTGGTGCGACCAGCTGAGCCATCCCAACAATGGACTGTTTGGAGGACCTCAGCCATCCCAACAATGGACTGTTCTCTCTGTTGCGGTCTGGTAAGCGAGTCCGCTCCCTGAAGGCCAACACAGAAAGACTGAGGAGGAGTTTCTTTCTGCAGGCGATGAGGTCCCTCAATCACACCACCACACAGGAGTAATACAGTCTTTTTGTAACATCTAACACTGACTGTGCATTCATGGCCACTTTGGACGCATTCATGCACACTTTGCACTACATATTTATATTTTCATTTATATTTTCATCTATGGACCACTGCACAAATTACTTTAATAAGAGACTTTACGAAGTCACTCAGCATATTTGCACAACAGAGCAATTTCAAAACTTCTAAATTTCTGTTTTGACAAATTTCTTTCAATTTCTCTATATTTTTATATTTGTTATATTGATATTTTGCGCTTATATTGATATTCTGTTCTTATTTGTAAAGTATATTTTACTTTGTACAGTACTTTTCATTAGTTAATCTTATTTTCTAACGTATTTCTTTTATTACCGTATATTTTACCAGTTAATTTTATTAATGTATTTCTTTTATTCATATTTATTTTCTGATGTATAAGCTTTTATTTTATATTTAACGTCACTGGCAGTCATGTAAGCATTTCACTACATATCGTACTGTTTATGACTGTGTGTGACAAATAAAACTAGAATTTTAATTATTTGATTTGAATTTGAGTTTAGATAATGATAATTTGTAGTCTTTTACTTCTATCTAGTGGACAAATATTGAAACAATCTAAACAGGAACTTGTCAGTTTAATCTTAAGAAATTTCCACATGTTCATAAATATTACTGTTGATTTATTAAAATGTTATAGGTAGTATAACTTTGAAAGAATGTCAAAATGAAGAGTCAGAATGATTAATTTTTTTTATGTTTACATGCAAACTAAGTGATTAGCTTTGTCGCCTTGCACCTCCAATGGACATTACAGATAATTTGGGAATGCCAATTAGCCTAGTGTGTGAATAAGTGTGTGGGTTTATGTTGTAACGTTTGGATTTAATTTTATCACTAGTTACAATGTCACGGGGTCATGAATCAAAATACGGGATTTTAAAAGTCACTTCCGGTATTGCGCAATCGAGGCGGAACAAGTAAAGACACAACAGCAATTACTCAATCAAACCAATGTGTATTAAACAAAACAACCAACAAGTAAACAAACAAGGTGCACCAAAACCAATATATACAAAAATATATACAAATATAAACAATGTGTGTGATGTATGCGGCTGTGTGTGTGTGTGTGTGTGTGTGTGTGTGTGTGTGTGTGTGTATGAAAGTCCAGAGTCAGAGTTATTGCAGTGTGTGAAATGGTACACAACGGGAGAGACGGCTCGGCCTCAGCGGTAAAGATGTTGAATCCGGGAGCACGAGAAACGGAACGACAGGTGAATTGTAAGTGTCCTGAAAGATTAATCCAGACAGGGTTACGAGTGCGTAACCCTGTGACCAACACTGGGGGCAAATAAAACGGGGACAAATAAAACCAAATAGGGCACATTTCTTTGCACAGTTGAGCAGCATTAGCTCCTTAATCAATACCCTGCTATTTAAAATGCAACTTTATGTGGCTGCGCTACAATGTGTGTGCCCTACGATGGATTGGCACCTTTGGTCAGAGTGTCAAGTTTTTATTGTCATATACAGATAACAATGAGGCATCATTATCATAATAAAATTCTTAGACCAGTGTTGCCTAACTTTACATAAACATATGAATATAAAAATATAGGAAGAGGTGAGGGAAAGGGCGGGGGGGGGGTCTGATTGGTCAAATGAAACCATGTGATCATTGTTTTTGTGATCTAATTAGTGAAACAGTCAGGTTGTAGATGCACCAGCTTCATGTATAGAATAAATGTTTAGAAAAGTATTAGTATAGCGGAGTAAGAGTAGCGTTTTTTCTTTAAAAATCTAGTCAACTAAAAAGTGCAGTAAAACAACTCAAGCTTTTTTTTTTTTTTTTTTTTTTTTTAAACTTACTCAAGTAAATGTAATGGAGTAAATGTAACTCGTTACTACCCATCTCTGCCTTTGGTGAATCAACAATGGAGGATTGTTTTCCCAACTTTGGAACAATATTTACAATACAGTATGGGTCAGTGCCAGATGCACCAAGCTTTCTTTCATTTCCAATCTGCTCTGAGTCAGGTGCCCTGAATGAAGAATTTCACTTAACCCTTAATTAGGAGGTGCATTGCATTATCGTCTTATCACAGTCAATTACTAGCAAGCTGAACTGCTCTGTAAGTCTTCTCCATCCCATCCTTGGGAAGACTTTGACAGGGGTTGAGGTCAGAACTCTGGTGTCCAGTTCATGTGTAAATAATTTCTCTTTTACAAGATCATCATCACAGGCAATGCCCTTGAAACACAATATTAGGCAAGTTACATGTTTCACTGTGTGCAATTCGGGCAAAGGAATACTAAGAGAGATGCCAACAGGTTTTAAAATATATGTAATATATGTAAACTACCACTGGAATGCTCATATTATTGAAAAGCCCTGCTCACCTTTTGTACAGTTTCATATTTATTTAGTTTCACTTTTCTTGTTTAAGATTTTTAAGCATCAGCTCACCCACAAAATTTGGGAAATTGACGATTAAAAGTCCACTTACCAATGTTATTTTACACCAAAATAACAATGATTCATTAAAAAAAGAAAAGAAAAACAATTAAGCTATAATCATGTTCAAAGCTAGCGAGTGATGAAGTTAGTGTGTGATTATGACATGCTGAATGTTACCGTGTGATATTCCACTTGTTTTTATGTTATACTGTTCAGAGTACTGGGAGTCTATATTTAAGTAATAATATCTGCTCATGTACATTTGCTTGCATATGTTTACATTTACCGATATGGCCCATTTCAGATGCCCTAATGCTGAATAAAATTAAATAAATAACATCCACAATTAATTTTTGACTAACAAGACAAATATATCTAAATATTGAATTGGAATAACAATCTATTAAAATAGTGAATCAGCCGAGATTAAACTTCCTTTAAAGCATGAGCCAATTTTAAATGACGCCAACAAGACTGAACGAAAATATTCAAAATCAGAGTAATTAATATATATTTGAGTATATATATACAAAAAAATATTTGAGTAACAGGACAGATAATCAGCGGTGCTAAAAATTCACCTTCATTATCAGTACAGGGGGTAAACATTGGATATAGTTTTCCTGTGAAAGCCTGACCAGTGAAAGAGTAGATATGAGATTTGGCATCAACATCATAGAAGGAGATCAGACCCTCCTCATAATCCACAAACACCCCCACCTTCTGAGGAGCCGTTTTTAAAGAGAGAAAGACACGAGGAGAGTCCAGGGCCACATATTCAGTCTTATTCCTCAGCCACACACACCAGAGTCCATCTTCAGGGCTGAGTTTATTCTCCCCTTTCCTGTTAATGGACTCTCTGGCCACACCTAAATCCCACTCAGTATTCCATTTGACCTGAACCTCATAGTAAAATCTCCCTGAGGAGAATCCCTCCTTTCCCAACACAATGATATAATAATCAAACCTCTTTAGGTTATTAGGAAGATTCTGTCCCTTGTCTTCACAAGTAACTTGTTTTCCATCATTAGAGAGGATGAGATAAGGATGAGCTGTATCAGGATCCAGAGTCACATCCACTGAGAGACAGAAACACAGCAAACATCAGTTTTATCATTGTACAGTGTGTAACAGTAAAGAAATATATATTTAGTCATGTGATCAATAAGAGCTGACAAACCTGCATATTGTTTAATTCTCTTCAGTTCTGTTTGGAAAATAAGAATATTATTGATGTCATTTTTATGAAGTGAAATAAAATATAGGATTATTGTAAATTACAACAAAATGCTGTAACAAGTGATAAAAACAGGTATTCTGTTAGATTTTTTTTATGAATTTTAGCATTTAGATCAGCAAGTACTGACCAGTCTCATCAAGCTTCTCCATTTCCTCACTGAGAGTCTCCTGAATCTGAGACAGAGCTCTCCTCACAGTCTCCACACTCAGACGAGAGTTAATAGTGACATCAGTCCAGTCCTGGGTGTGTGGAGGGCTGCACAGTGACGGGTAAATCTACAGTACAGCAGGAGAGAGGAGAAATCCCTCAGCATGGGGACTGCTGTCCTGTCATGTGCTGCATTGCTATTGAGAAACAGAGGGACTCTGACCTGTAGGAGGTGGAGGTGATCCTCAGTGTGTGAGAGCTGCTCCAGCTCAGTGTTTCTCCTCTTTAGCTCAGTGATTTCCTGCTCCAGATCTTTAATGAACTCTTCAGCCTGCCTCTCTGCTGCTTTCTGCTTCTCCTTCATCACCTTAAGCAGCTCAGCCTGTCTTCTCCCAGTGCAGCGCATCAGAGCACTGAAGATCTCCACAACATCTGCTTTCTCCTTCTCTGTGTTTTTCTAACAGGAGACAAATCAAGCTAAAAGATTTTATTTCATATGACTCTATCAGGACATACTCACATTATTGAGTTCTACAGAGTGTTTGATTTCCTCAATCTTCTTCAGACGCTCCAGGATCATCTGCTGAACTTCTGCTCGTGTCTTTTCCATCTCCTTCTGAGAAAAATAAAGATCCTGTATAAACCTTGGACACCGTTTATGTAAACAATTTTTAAGGTTTTACTATACATTAATACTTTTCAGTCTCTCACCTTCTTCTCTGCACTCTCCTCCTCTATAGGAACAGTGTTGTGAGTTTTGTGATCTCCCTCAGTACAGAACTGACACACACACGTCTGGTCGTCTCTACAGAAAACCTCCAGGGGTCTCTCATGTTTCTGGCAGATGTAGTCCCCCAGGTTCTCCACAGGCTCCATCAGTTTGTGCTTCTTTAATGACAAAACTTTTCTGCGAAGTTCCAGGTGAGTCTCACAGTAAGAGGTCATACAGGTCAGACAGGACTTCACAGCTGCACATTTCTCTTTACAGCAGACCTTACAGAGCACCAGAGATTGGGTGGGTTTTTCTGCAGCACTGCTGGATTTCACTTGATCTGACTTCTTAAATGAAGCAGCCAGTCCAGAGATGAACGTATTGACATGTAGTTTAGGACGTTTAGGGAATTCCTCCTTACACACTGGACACTGGCAGTGTGAACTGCTGTCCCAGAACTCTGAGACAGATCATACAGTAGTTGTGTCCACATGGAGTAGAGACTGGATCAGTGAACACATCCAGACAGATGGAGCACTGGAGCTGATCTTCACACAGGACACTGCTGGAGGAAGCCATGACTGACACAGGAGACAAGATGAGAGTTTAGAGAACTTTACATATTGTAATCCTTACAATACACACTAATTTTACACACAGCAAAAAAAAAAAGAAACGTCCTCTGACTTAACTGTTTTTACTTTCAGTAAACTTAATGTGTAAATATTTGTATGAACACTAAAAGAGTCAACACCATAAGACATAAACTAAAAATGTTTCCCAATGTGTCCCTGAATGAAGGGAGGCTCAAAATCAAAAGTACCAGTCAGTATCTGGTGTGGCCACCAGCTGCTTGAAGTACTGCAGGTCATCTCCTCCTCATGGACTGCCTATTGCGGACAGTCCGAGCACTGATGGAGGGATTGTGTGTTCCTGGTATGCCTAATGCACGTTCACGCAGATGAGCAGGGACCCTGGGCATCTTTCTTTGGGTGTTTTTCACAGTCGGTAGACAAGTCTCTTTAGTGTCCTGCGTTTTTAGAACTGTGACCTTAAATGCCTACTTTCTGTAAGCTGTTAAGGTCTTAACGACCATTCCACAGGTGCATGTTAATTAATTGATTATGGGTAATTGAACATGCATGGAAAACATTGTTTAAATCCTTTACAATGAAGATGTAAAAATCCAAAGAACTTCACACAACCTTATTATATATTAAAAAAAAATATATATATACACACACACACACAATTATCCAAGCAGGGAATAAAACAGCGATTTGTCAAAGTTTACAGGTTTTATTAAGTACAAATGTCACTGATTTTACTGTTTGTTACATTTACTCGTGTGTGAAAATCAAAAAAGCTTCTGTTAGTGTTGAAGTATCTAATCTTCATAGTTTGAAGTTTTAGTTAGGAATTATAAATGATAAATACATTAACAGGAAGTCTTACAGTAAAATATAGTTTAACCCAAATATAAAAATACATACATAAACAGAAAAACACGTTGTAATGTGTGCTAAAATCTGTTGTTTAAAGCAAGTGCACTCTTAATGTGAGTAAAGACATAAGTAAAAGCACTTGAACTGTGACAAACCCAGTGGACTTTGAGCAGTTAGTAAATGACAAACCAAACAGTAGTTACAGAAATAGGAAAAGTCTCACTGCTCTCTCTGAAATGCATATTAAACCACTTCTCTTTATAAGTTCTCAAGATGTTTTGTCTCTTTAATTTCAGGCATTAAAAATGGTAACATTCTTACAGGCGTGTGTTGCTCTGAATACACGCTCTGCTCGCTTGGTGGCTAAGGGAAACGCATCTCAATGGGGGAACCAACTTTGACACAACAGACGCAGGTATTCAAGATTCAAAGAATTTTATTAATCCCAGAAGGAAATTGCTTTGTCTTGATTATACAGTTGGTTTGATTAATTTACCGGGAAGTAAGAAAAAAAAATTAAAGAAAAAGAATATAAAGAAGTAAAAATAGAATTAAATATAGCACACAGTAAGCTACATTTTGCACTTGAAATGTGGTGTAAATGAAAAATATTGCACAAATGTATTGGTAATCCGATATTGCACTTGGAACTTGTCTTCATTTGTGGAAACAGTAGTGTCAAAGTATTACTGAAGAGTAACTACTGACAGTCCCAATCCCGCAGTGAAAATGTTAGAGATGTTATATAATTTTATGGCCATTGGGGGGAGAAAGATCTCCTGTGGCGCTCTGTGATAATCAGTCTTTGGCCGAAATTGCTCCTCTGGTCGGAGAGAACTCTTTAGCGGGTGAGAAGAATTGTTCAAGATTGTGCATTTTGGACAGAATCTTCCACCTTGCCACTACGTCAGAGTCCAGATCCAAGCCCAGGACAGATCCAGCTGATAGGCAAACTGAAGAGAGTCAAGAGCGGACTTTACCTTGGGACAAAGTGTATCCAGGATAAGTCTCTCAAACACCTTCGTGATATGTGATGTTAGAGTGACGGGCCTGTAGTCGTTCTGGGCAAATGGTTGTGGCATCTTGGGGACATGATGCTTTCCACAGCGCAGACACTTTCTGTAGAGACAGACTCGGGTCCTCCGAGTGGCGCAGTGGTAAAGCGCTCGCCCCATCATCCGGAGATCGCTGGTTCGAACCCCGGGTGATGCCGTTTTCCTCTCACAGCCGGAGGCACAGAGAGAGCTGATTGGTCGAGCTCTCTCAGGGGGGAGGGATGAGAGGTACTTGCGCTCCCACATTAGTCACGGCTCTACAGACAATCAGTGGCGTCTGTGAGCTCGCGCACGCGGAAGGAGTGGCTAGCGCTTTCCTCCGAGTGTGTTACTCCACCCCTAACGGTGTGTGAGCGAGCAGTTTGTATCTTTATAGTTTATGTTGTCTGTCTTGATGTCCTTTCCTTTGTTTTACTAATATGACCCAATATACTGTATGTTCAGTGATATTCACATATGTTTAAAAAGCATTGATTTCTGTATTGTGTTATATTTTTATACTAGTAACTGGTGTTAAATTCATTCCAAAAATCTCTACATTAATGAGCCAATGTATTATGAAGGGCTGCTGTGGGCCAGGAAGTCCAGGGCCACGTTTTTGTCCCAGTCCGCCCCTGTACACACACCAGTTTGTCGACAGATTGATGCTTTATATTTTATAGTAGTCAGACATGCCAATAAAGCGCTTTTCTTGAATCTTAACTCTCACTCACATAAGCGTGGGTGCACACACCAGGTTGCCGACAGAGACTCACAATCGGGCGCCGCACACAAACAATAAAAAAATGCTTTATGCGCACACACATGGTCACGGTGTTATAGTAAACAGTATAAGCGTGCACAGATGTTGACTGAGTGACGCACACACATTGAGACTGAGCATGAGAGACGATTACCCACAGTACTGCTCGTATTTGAACACCTCATTAGTTTACAGAGTTAAAATGTATTGAACATCTTGCAAAACACTCCGATCAGGGTACTTGCAATCCAAGGTTTCGATGTACACATGTGGCTATTAAGAATGCGCGTTTTCCCGCAATTGGCCACGCGGCACGCCACAAGCAACATTCGGAAATTTAATACATTTTTTGTGCTTCACTGAGCATCTGCCAGGTGGCGAATGGAATGACTATCTAAAAGCCGGACCAAGTACAACGATGAAGTGTGTATAATCAGTTAGCCTAAAACAATATTGTTTCCCATGCTGAAGCAAACATGAATTTTATTTTGCAACAGATATTTCATAATGAACGCGTGTATATACGTGTTCCTTAGTTGGGTTATTTCCCCGGTTAACCTCAGGGTGGCGTAATCAATTTAAAAAATACTCCACTTCCTTCCCCCTCCCTCAGCGTTGCCACACACAGGTTCGTAGACTAAATAACCCAGAGAGAGAGACAATCACACGCAAGTGTGCAAAACTTTAGTCCGCAATAAATGTAAAACACAATAGCATGCAATGCTAGGTAACAAATCACCATCACACACACAACATAGGTTAAACAGGGCACTCTGTGTACTCCCAAAATACATTTAAAAGAATAAAACAATACTTAGAAAAAAAAAAAAAAAAATGAAATGTCAGGCACTGTCTTCCCAGTGGCAGGGGCAGGCTAAATGAGGTACAGACCCTAAGGTGCACTTCACACACACACAAAGTGAAAGGGAATAAAATCAGCACTGCACTCCAGCCAGTTACACTACCACCAGTACTCAGAGCTAGGTAGCCTCCCAGCCCAACAGTGCCTGAAGTGTACTTCCGCCTTCGAGCGACTCACCGGCACCGTTAAGAAAAAATAACTATTACTAAAACACAACTTTTCCATGAACTACAGAAAACGAAATGCACTTACCAGAATGAACTGTTGCGCCACGCGAGTTGTACCGCCGTCCACAGCTCACAACAACACCATGCAGGAGAACGCATGCGCAGAGAAAACTCCACGGCTAAGCAGTAAACAAGCACCGGTTAACATTACCCGACGCCAAAACGCACAGCACGTAATGAGCGTATACCAACCTGACAAGTGGACTCTGTGACCCAACCGGATATCAGTTAGCCATTTCGCGCACTAAATGAAAAAATAAATATCAGCGTTTTAATGTGCATGCCCACCTCTCCGTTAGCCACATAGCTACAAACACAAACCACACACCTTCTGTCCACGCGCGCACACCGTAAGGGCGGTCCTGGTCGTGACGTATACCAGGTAAAATAACTCCAGCCTTAAGTACTATCGGGAACCATTCTGATAGGCTATCATAGGTGACAAATCACCTACCTGTGAGCCAATGAGAAGACCCCATCGCCCACATGTGCTTCATGTTATTTTCAGAATGATGAAATGAGATTCAATTCAATTCAATTCACTGAGATGCCCAATTTCGTACTTTAAAAGTTTCTTATATGGTTTTTGTAATGTCTTAACAGGGACAAAACAATGAAAGACATGGAAATGCCTCAGTTTAAATGTTGTTGAAATTAATTTAATTTCCTGATAGTAGGCTATGCAAATGTCCTCATTCGTGAATATGCCAACATGTCATATTTAAAATGTAAAAATGTGTCGCCATCTTCAGAACACATGAATGCACTATATATATATATATATATATATATATATATATATATATATATATATATGTGCAGGCCAAAAGTTTGGACACACCTTCACTCATTCAATGTGTTTTCTTTATTAGCATGATCATTTACATTGGTAGATTCTCACTGAAGGCATGAAAACTATGAATGAACACATGTGGAGTTATGTACTTAACAAAAAAGGTGAAATAACTGAAAACATGTTTTATATTCTAGTTTCTTCAAAATAGCCACCCTTTGCTCTGATTACTGCTTTGCACACTCTTGGCATTCTCTCGATGAGCTTCAAGAGATAGTCACCTGAAATGGTTTTCCAACAGTCTTGAAGGAGTTCCCAGAGGTGATTAGCACTTGTTGGCCCCTTTGCCTCGATTGGGTTCAGGTCCGGTAACTGTGGAGACCTTTTTTTTGTTAAGTACATAACTCCACATGTGTTCATTCATAGTTTTCATGCCTTAAGTGAGAATCTACTGTACCAATGTAAATGGTCATGAAAAAAAAAAAAACACATTGACAGATAGATGAGAAGGTGTGTCCAAACTTTTGGCCTGTACTGAATATAATTTTATTATATTAAGCAAATATTTTTTTATGAACACAAAGTGCTTCAGGCTTTTTAGAATAATAATAATCATGTTTTTAGCTGTTTGTGTCCAGCATTGAATAAATATTTCATCCATTATTTGACCATGGCTGGAAATAATAGCTGGAATGTGATTGTAAATTTATGACTGAAATAAAGCTGTTCGTCGCCGTGCAGAAACCCGCGGCTCGTACTTTCACTTCAAAAGGCACACATGTTGATAAACACATGTTGTACAGTATATACAGAGCGACAGTGCGCTTATTTACTGGAATCCCTCTTCTCACCTTTGATGTAGGTGTGAAGTTATCAAACCGGTTACGCGGATGGGGAAATGGGCAGAATTGAGGGTTTAAAACTATTTAACAAGACCGGGCAGACGTCTCTGCCTAAATTGTTTTTCGCTAGCAAAACATAGAATAAATAGAAATAAAATGTTTAATGGTACCAATCAAATCAGACTTCATAATCTTGAGAAGTAATTTTTTTTGAGTGTAATTTACAAATTTACTGAATATATTATGTTTTTATGTGTATACAGTATGTGTTTGTATGTGAATATTTTATATAAGTATGTGTTTGTGATAAATCCTCGTTAAGGGCATACGCCCCGAGAGCATCTTTAGTTTTTTGTTTTAGTTTCTAGAATCCCTTCTGTTCTCGCGTAGACGACGGAGCTCTAGTTATTTTGTGTTTTCAGTTTTCTTTTGGTTTCCTTCTAAGTTTTTTAATTAATAATCCCACACTATGCTCAAACGGAGATGTCTTCCCGTGTCTGTCATAAGCTCTCACAACAACTCCTATTACACTGACCCCCTCTAAAGCCCTGCGTCAGGGCTCTTATAATCAATAAAACATCTCTTGTTGTGGATCTCCACACTGCACCCCTAACAATATAATTAGGAGAAAAATGTAAATTAAGGATGGGTTGAAACATAATGCAGTAAGTCTTTATTCATTTGAACATGGTAAAGGTGTTGATGTTTCGTACATTCCTTTATTCGTCCTTTCTGTTTGTGCTTAGGTTTCCTTGTTTTCCATATACATACAATGTTTGGACAACAATGTTTCAGAAGCGATATTAAATAAGGAAAATACACAATTTTGTTTTAATACAGTTTTATTAAATATAGAATATTTTAATGTTTTGCTGGTCGCAATACATTTTGGGCAGAGACGTCTGCTCAGTCCTGTTAATTCGTTTTATACCTCTAAATTCTGCAAATTCCATCATCGGCGAAACCGGTTTGATAACTTCATACCTATCATGAATGAAAGGTGAGAAGAGGGATGACAGTAACTGGTTTCTGTGGGTGTCGGAGCGGGCTGTCGCGTTGTATTCAGCGTATAGACTAAGACAAAATCATGTTTGCTTCAGTATTGGAAACAATATTGTATTAGGCTAACTTACTTAAAGGTAATTCACTTTCGTATTCTTTGTATTCGTCTTTTTGTACAAACCCGCGGGCATCTTTAAATTTGAACAGAAAATGATAGTAGGCCGGTAGGAAGGGCTGAGTGAAGTTAAATATCCACAATACATTAATAATTGCGTTTGCTTTACATTTGAGCATTCATTGAGTTTTTCATTGTATATACTACCATATCATATATTTGTGTCTAATACTGTTTTATTTATATTTTACATTACATGCAGTTTGTAATTTACTTGCAGTTGTACTTAAAATGTAACCTACGTATCTACAGTATAGGCATATTTATCTACTTCATGAGAAATTTGGTCGGTCTGGCTTTTAGATAAAGTTCGTATTTGATATAATTTTATTATTTAATTTATTATTTTATTATAAATATGATTCTTCTCTGCATTTTTATCAATAAATCGTGCGCGTTTATCATCCTTTTGCTCAAAACGCTGCCTTTTGTTAAGTGAAAGTGCGAGCCGCGGGTTTATACACGCCGATAAAAGAATTTTAGATAGATTTTAAAGCATCTTTTTTAGGCCTAAATATTAATATTATTTTTATTACTGGCCAGGTGTATTACGAAGTAAAGACCTGTTGTTCAGTTGTTCTCTGGACAGTGTATCTGCACTGAGAGATTGTGTGTGTGTGTGTGTGTGTGTGCACGGAGAGTTTGTGTGTGTGTTTGTGACATTATCTTCACTTTCAAACATGCTTCCAACCAACCAACCAACCAACCCTGGCCTCCAAACTCAGAAGCTATGTGTCATAGCTGATAACTGCTCCTTTGATCTGCTGGTTACGGCGGGACATCGACTGCTGATCAGCGTATAGTAGCCTGTACAAGCCAAGCTCTTTCCCAAAAATAGTGTGAATGACTGCAACAAACACTAACCATTAAAATGTTAAGAAATTAATTAAACACAAATATATAAATTGGATTTTCTTTATACATAATATTTTCATTATATATAAACTCATGCTAGGGTACTTTTACTACGCTGAAGTACCATTTAAAGCTATTTATTTATTTATCTTTTATTTGCTTACTTACTAACTAGAGAATGCTTAAGTAAAAGGCTCTAAAACAACGGCAATATCAATGACAATGGAATATCACAGAACGTGCGAGTTGACGCCCCTGCACCAATCACTGACCATTAAAATGTTGGAGTTGAATTAAAACAGAGAAGTTTCTTTTTCTGTTTTTTTGCATTGAGTTTAATCATGCAGCACTTTTAGTATTCAAAGCAAAAGCAATCCAACAGTGTGATTAAAGTACCCGAAATAACACAGAATTTTGACCCAGCATAAACAACCCAACGATGTGTTTACAGAAACCCAGCATTTTTACTAATGAATGGACAAAGCGCAGTCAAAGCCCGCGCTTTGGGATTTTGTGTGCTGTCGCGTTGTATTCAACGAGTAGCATATATTTTTGTCTTTGTTTAATTTCAAGTCTGTAGTTTTATCGATAAATCTGCTCATACCTGCACTGCTATCCTTTGCACAAGGCAGTGTTTATTGTTTAGTGTACAATTAAAGCGCATAAACACAATAAAACAGTATTGTTTTAGGCTAACATATCATTCATCGTTGTAGTCTTTTTGCACACAAGCGCGGGTGCATTACAATAATAATAAGAATAATAAGAATAATAATAAATTCGGAGCACTACTACTACTAATAATAATAATACTGAATGGAAAAAGCGCAGTTAAATAAATATCATTACTGAAGGAGAGAAGAAAATGAAGAATAAATCCATATCAGTATTTACAGTTTGAGCTCGACACGTTTATGAGCTCGGTCGCTTGCTGTCAATGGCCGCCTAAAAGAGAGAACACATTTTTGGCTTCAGTAGACACACAATACTTTAGACTGGACCACGACTGCCCCCTACAGGTAATAAAGGGCATTTTCACAGCTTGCCGCGCGCAGCTGCGGGATCCCTTTTCTCGAAACGTGCGTTTTTAATGGCCAGATCTGTAAAGTAAAAAGTGTCTGTCTGTCCCTGTCTGTGACCTTTGGCTTATAATTGTGTCTCCTGTTTGCTGATGCTGTTTGTATATATTTGACATGGCAATGACTTTGAGACAGTTTCCCTTAAACAGTAAAGTAATGTTCCAGGTTTTGTCACTGATATACTGTGATTCATGCTCCCACTGGTTGTGACATGCTGCTTGATAATCTCAATAAAAAGTGTTTTAAGTGTTAAGATTTCTTTCAAAGATAATTCACACTGTGAGTTGTGCATCGATCTAATCTAACTGTCCTGTCCAGTTGTGTATATAATTATGACTTACTTGTTTTGAAGTCAATTAATTTTTATCTATGCTGTTTCTGTGATTGTTTCACTATGGTATAAACATAGCTAGATAGTGTAGAATAGATGATCACAAAATTTTAAATACAATACAAATAAACAAAACAATAAATTAATTTTGCAATTTATGACAATAAAAACATGCTCAAAAGAATATACTTCTAAATGTATATATTTATTGATGTACATTTAATGAATTAATTGCTTAAAGCCTGAACCATATTTACACAATGCTAAAAAGGTTTAAAGAAAAAGTCATTCAAATTCAAAAATTAATATTATATTTGAGTAACAGAACAGATAATCAGTGGTGCTGAATTTATACCTCCATCATTAGAACTGGGACTGAAGTATGGATAAAGTTTCTCAGTAAAAGTCTGACTAGTGAAAGAGTAGATATGAGACTTTGCATCAACATCATAGAAGGAGATCAGACCCTCCTCATAATCCACAAACACCCCCACCTTCTGAGGAGCCTGTTTCAAGGAGAGGGAGGTAGAGGGAGAGTCCAGAGCCTCATATTCAGTATCATTTCTCAGCCACACACACCAGAGTCCATGATTAGGACTGGCTGCAATCTCCCCTTTCCTGTTAATGGACTCTCTGGCCACTCCTAACTCCCACTTAGTCTTCCCACTGACCTGCACCTCATAGTAAAATCTCCCTGAGGAGAATCCCTTCTTTCCCAACACATCAGCATAATACTCAAACCTCTTTGGGTTATCTGGGAGATTCTGTCTCTTGTCTCCATGTGTAACTTGTTTCCCATCATCAGACAAAATGAGTTTAGGATAAGCTGTATCAGGATCCAGTGTCACATCCACTGAGAGACAGAACATCAGGTTTATCATTGCACAGTGTGTAACAGTGAAGAGAAATATATATTTAGTCATGTCATCAATAAGAGCTCACAAACCTGCATATTGTTGAATTCTCTTCAGTTCTGTTTGAAAAATAAGAATATTATTGATGTCATAGTTTTATGAGGTGAAATAAAATATATGATTATTGTAAATTACAACAAAATGCTGTAACAATAAAACACACACAAGCAGTAATAAAAAACAGGTACAGTGAAACCTCGGATTACTAATAACATGGTTTACGTGTGTTCCACAAGATAAGGAAAGATTTTTAATAAATTTTGACTTGGAAAACGAGGATTGTCTTGGTTTACGAGCACCGAGTATTATGTATCACGCATGCGCTTCTTGACTTGATGCCAAGCGTCACATGATCACAACTAAGCCAATGGTTTTTCTTTGTCTTGCGCTGCGGGTATTTATCTCCCCCGCCTGTGTGCATAAATGGAAACACTTATCTGTCGGGATTTATTTTTACTTTTTTTAAAGTAACATGCAGGTTAATTTGTTTTATTTTTACTTCATATTTTGTGTTAATTATTTTTGTGCATTCATTTTTTTGGGTTATGGAACAAATAATTTTAATCTCCATTATTTCTTATGGGAAAATGTGTTTTGGAATACGAGCCGGCTTCCGGAATGAATTATGCCCGTAATCCGAGGTTCCACTGTATTTCTGTTAGAGGCCTTATGAATTGTAGTATTTAGATCAGTATGTACTGACCAGTTTCATCAAGCTTCTCTTTTTCCTCACTGAGAGTGTCCTGAATCTGAGACAGAGCTCTCCTCACAGTCTCCACACTCAGATGAGAGTTAATAGTAACATCAGTCCAGTCCTGGGTGTGTGGAGGGCTCCACAGTGATGGGTAAATCTACAGTACAGCAGGAGAGAGGAAAAATCCCTCAGCATGGGGACTGCTGTCCTGTCATGTGCTGCATTGCTATTGAGAAACAGAGGGACTCTGACCTGTAGGAGTTGGAGGTGATCCTCAGTGTGTGAGAGCCGCTCCAGCTCAGTGTTTCTCCTCTTTAGCTCAGTGATTTCCTGCTCCAGATCTTTAATGAACTCTTCAGCCTGCCTCTCTGCTGCTTTCTGCCTCTCCTCCATCACCTTAAGCAGTTCAGCTTGGCTTTTCTCAATGCAGAGCATCAGAGCACTGAAGATCTCCACAACATCTGCTTTCTCCTTCTCTGTGTTTTTCTAACAGGAGACGAATCAATTTAAATTATTTTATTTTATATGATTGTATCAGGACTCCACTAATGTGTTTGTTATGAAGGAGTTATTTTGTAGGTTATTTAAGAGATTCACATTATTGAGTTGTACAGAGTGTTTGATTTCCTCAATCTTCTTTAGTCGCTCCTGGATCATCTGCTGAACTTCTGCTCGTGTCTTTTCCATCTCAGTCTGAAAAAAATATAGATGATGTTTAACCCATGGTCATGGCATTTCTTTAGTTTGCAAACTTTTACTATACATTAATAATTTTCAGTCTCTCACCTTCTTCTCTGCACTCTCCTCCTCTATAGGAACAGTGTTGTGAGTTTTGTGTTCTGCCTTAGTACAGAACTGACACACACACGTCTGGTCATCTCTACAGAACAGCTCCAGGGGTCTCTCATGTTTCTGGCAGATGTAGTCCTCCATGTTTTCCACAGGCTCTATCAGTTTGTGTTTCTTTAAAGAAGACACTCTTTCATGAGGTTCCAGGTGAGTCTTGCAGTAAGAGGTCATACAGGTCAGACAGGACTTCACAGCTGTACATTTCTTTTCACAGCAGGCCTCACAGAGCACCAAATATTGGGTGGGTTTTTCTGCAGCCCTGCTGGATTTCACCTGAACTGACTTCTTAAATGGTGCAGCCAGTCCAGAGATGAACGTATTCACACATAACTCTGGTCTTTTAGAAAAAGATGTTTTACACACTGGACACTGACAGTGTGAACTGCTGTCCCAGAACTTTTTGAGACAGATCATACAGTAGTTGTGTCCACATGGAGTAGAGACTGGATCAGTGAACACATCCAAACAGATGGAGCACAGGAGCTGATCTTCACACAGGACACTGCTGGAGGAAGCCATGACTGACACAGGAGACATGATGAGAGTAGATTTTAGGAAACTTTACACATTGTAATCCTTACAATACACACTATATACATATATATACAAACATTTAATCAGAGAAAAATTTATTTATGTCAGCTATCATTTTGTAAGTATTTGACTTTTCCTGCTCACTTACAGTTCAGCTTCTGTGATTTTAGTTCCTTGAAGAAAGACTGAGAAGCTTCAAACTGGAGATTGTGTCCTGCTGAAACCTGCTGAATCCTGATGAGGAAACAGGTTAACACTTTACTTTCGTTTCACTTAAGTGACATAATAAGGCCACGCCCCCTGCATTCTGGAATATTTATTTATCACCCAGTTACACATTTTGGCAACTAGATGGCCATTCTCCAAAGATAAACATACACATCTTGTATGTCCGCATTAATACAAGAAGCCATTTTTAATTTTCACTAAAAGAGTCGCTGAGTAATTTCTATGTTTTATTATAAACAAAACACTTCAATATGTCTCACTTATATTAATTAATAGTTAAAATCTTTATGGTCCCACTTTGTATTAAATGTGCATTAGCTTTGTAAAGTCATGTGCAAAAGTTATTACCCCTCTTTAAATCCTATGTGTTTTTGTGTAAAAATGGATGGTGTTGGAGTTTATGAACAGATAGCAAAGTTATATAAGGAATTGTCAAGCGGGTCTATTCAATCACACTGTCTGCTCTCTGAAGATGTTTACAGAGTGTCATAATATGTAACTAATTAATATTCTGCTGCATGTGACTGTTAGGGATGGATGTTAAGGAAATATTTAGGATCGAGAGGGTCTGTATAAATGCGTTCAAGCCCGTGGGGCATCTGATAAGAGACATTTTCCGTGTGCTTGTTAAATGTTTCATCAGATCGACTATGTAGGAACCGTTAATCACACACTTCTCAAAAATAAACTCCCTATTATCGTTCCACTCCCCCGGTCGGATGCCTCTGATATCTTATGTAAAATATAACCGGCATTCCTTTTGAAATGAGGGTTAATGCAGTCGATAATGTCTTTTAAAATAACGTCTTTCTTTTCTTTTTGATGCTTAACGAGGCCTTCGGCTCTTCTAGGTAAAGTAAGGGCGATCTCTCGAGTCTCAGTCTCTCAGTCTGAAGCGGTCTGGACACGCGTTTGTCAAGTCTAGTAATAAATAGCTATGCGGGTTATTTGTAGCGTCTTCGTAACTCTCCAAAAAGAGAGAACTCTCGTGTAAACCACCGATAAAATCTTCAATGAGGTCTTTCACGGTGTCGAAGTTGATTCTTTGACAACAAGTGTATGTCTGTTTAATCCACTTTACACAAAGCACTACTTTAGATGCTTTAGTCTGATAGGCATAACTTTTAGGACAGGCAGAAACAAATTCTTTTTATCGTATCACCGTCCAATTCGTCCGTTAACTGACCTTAATAATTCCTCAGCTCGAGAGGGGTCTCATCTTCTCTGGTTATATAGATCAGGCAGTCGGTGTCTTAATACAAGACTCTCTCTTGCAACTGATCCAGATAACTGAAGTATCATTCAGCCGTAGCCTGTTGTAAAGGCCACAATAAAAGCATTATCTGTTTTGTTAGGGGTAGCGATACAGCACTCGCTGTGCTGCCATTGTAACATCTCGATGTTCTCGTTTATTAAACTAAAATAGTTAACATTGTAATTACCTAAAAACGTGTATTTAAAAAAGATTTCAGGATCACTTATGCATTCGGTGTTAATCATGTTAGAACGCTGAGCGAATTTACCCCAGAAGCTGTTCAGACAAAATTTAGCCACTTTACTTTTGACAGGGATAAATGCAATCTTGGACGGGTCTAACATAATGCCCTGATTACTGTTATACTCAGCTATGTAACGCTATTTACCTTCCTCATCCGTAACCTCTGATGGATATCGGCTTGCCTCTTGTTTGCCTTTTAAAAAAGTTTTAATGTAACCCTTGAATAGGTTGGCACTTTTCTCATTAAAGTGCCATACCTCAGTGATCTCGGCTATCACATAGCCCTTGTCTAAGGCTAGATTAAACTCTGGCATTATCCAGACCCCCGTCAACGCTCATTCCTCGTCAGTGTGTGTGAAAGAACCTCGCTGGAAATTCAGATCAGCGCATGTACAGCAGAGAGTAAAAACCAATTGGCCTTTTTCCAATCTATAAGGTAAAACCGAGAAAAATAAGCCTCTGGGAGGGTAAACTCGGGCTCTTATTAAATCGAAATAATCTGATGGGGTTTCTGAAAAGTTTTTTCTAAAGTTGTGTAGTAGAAGAGGCGAGTTGCTCGGTCTGTTCGCTGTGCTTTGGTAAGCTTTTCTGGTGCCAGGAGAGACTCAGTCAAACACACACACACACGTTGTCTGTCAGAATGGTCTCTGTTCATTAACAGCAAAAGATGGGTTTTTTATATGTTTGACCAAACGTCTGTGCCATAGACATATGTTACTACAAATACCATGAATTATTGTAAATGTCCTGGTGAGATCCTGACAAATCAAAGGAGAGGAAGATAGAGAGGTGTCTGTCCAGAGACAGATCACGAGATGTTGGCCCGAGTTAGGGGGAGAGGGGACAGGAGACAGAGGGAGATAGAGAGAGAGGAAGGGAGAAAGACATAAAGAGAGAATGGGAAGGTGAGCATGGGAGTGTTTACACCTTTAAGAACAGATGCAAGTGGAGACAGAAAGATAGCAGCAGGAAAGATTTAACACGTTAATATCAGATCTATGAGGAAGAGATCAAGAGAGTAGAATTAACTTTTGTATATAAAATAATTCTAACAGTTGCCCCCTTAAATTCTAAAAGAATTTGTGAATGTCAATTAGTTAAACCGTCTTCGAGGTGATGTAAATGTAAATGTGATTAAGGTCCTGCACATAAAGAGCCACAAAAGAACCATTAAGCAAGGCGGAAACATAAGAAGAGATAAGTGACCGTAGGCAGCTAAAAATACAAGGGCCAAACAAAAATTTCTCTCTTTTTTCTTCCTACACTACTGTTCCCAATGTCCTGATTTATTACAGTATTTGCAGATTGTTTCTTTACAGTGACATTCACAGTGTCCTTGTCCATTGCAGTTTCTGCATCTCATAGTGGGACATTTAACAGGTTTCTTTGAACCATTAGCACTTATTGTAGGCAACGTGTGATTAGATTTTCCTCTGAGGGAGGCAATAAAATTGCTTTTAAGTTACAGTTAGTAAACAAACCAAGCTTATCGAAGTTAAGTGGACACTTAAGCCTTTTTTTTTTTTTTTACTTATGGGTGGTGTGACGTTTAAACAGAATGTATAAGCATATATTTAACTTATTGAAGAATACTGTAATTTATAAGTGTATAATCAAAAATGTGCAATATCTCCGCGTTCCTGATAACACTATCAGGGATATAAATTCTATCTTAAATTCACGTGCCTCTACACCTTTGGAGCTTATTCACACATTTATCAAATACCAATATAGTGAATTAATAAGGCATTCGGCCAATCTACACTGTTTCTGAGAACACTCTCGGATACACGAGCCTCATGTGCGCTAATATGGCTATAACCAATTATTTTATTTATTTTCTAACCACGCACCTCTACGCCAGGGCCAACTTATACACAAAATGCATGCTACAAATGCCTCACTAAATTACAAATATTGTAATACATAAATTACGTAAACAACAGAAGTTAGCGAACGTATAACTTTTTAAAACACACCCGAAGGAGCGCGTCTCCTCTAACGGGATGCGGTTTTGATGGCGTAGGTACTCGCGACGACAGCGCTGTGTTTAGTTAAACACCTAGTTGTATCTATATTTTTCAATTAATGACAATCACTACAGTCGCTGTAATTTTATTCAATAAATTAACGCGAGTAATGCCAAACACAACGCGAGACAAAAACTAATTAACACGCATAAAGTTTCTTTTTCCAAAATAAACCACAAATATATGCCAATTTACAACGTGAATAAACTATTGGTTCAAAAACTTTTCTGACTAAGGACGGAAGTACAATAGCAAAAATAATGCTTAACTTACCTTCCTGGAGAGAAAAGGTTAGACGAGCCCCCAAGAGATAGAAGTTTTTCTAAAGTTGCGTAATAGAAGAGGTGAGTCATCATGATATGGGAATGTGTAATTCACATAGGGGTAAAGTGATGTCACGTCTACATACCTCACACTTTCAGTGAGACAGCCTGATGCGTAACGCATCTTAGGGCAGGTCTGGCCACCGTACAATGCATCGCGGGTAGCGGTTGAGGGGGATTAAAGATTTAAAGAAAACCCCGATTGGTCCGTTTCATCTCAACCCACGTATGCTCTCTAATGGCTACGACTTTCACCCCGTGCATATGTTGTAAGCGCTGCAGTTTCTCTTTACTCTCCTCGTTCATGCATTCCTACATTTTATCCATTAAAGGAATAATGTCTTGAGGAGAAAAGCATTGTGTACAACCATGATAAAAACACCCCAGGAACTCATACACGCTTTTACAAATTACTGTCCCGTCTCCTTTTCACCTGTCCACGGTTACCCCAAGATTGCGGGCGGTGACTGAAGGAGTGATTTGGTTGTTGTCCTTGGATATCACAAGGTGTAGACCTGGAGATGAGTCACAAGGGATAAACAACAGTTCGGTTTTACTGAGATTGAGCTTCAGCTGATGAGCAGCCATCCAAAATGAGATGTCTGCCAAACATGCTGAGATCCGGGTGGAAACCTGAGTGTCAGAGAGAGGAAAGGAGAGAACAAGTTGGGTGTCGTCTGCATAACAGTGGTATGAGAATCCATGCGAAGATATGACCTTACCAAGAGACTGGGTATAGAGGGAGAACAGAAGAGGACCAAGTACTGAGCCCTGCTGGACACCAGTAGAGAGTCTATGTGGGGCAGATGTAGATCCCCTCCATGTTACCTCATATGACCTATCTTTTAGGTAAGAAGCAAACCATTGCCACGCTGCTCCACAAATTCCAAGGCTTGTAAGAATAGATAATAGAATTTTGTGGTTCACCGTGTCAAATGCAGCTGACAGGTCCAGGAGGATGAAGACAGATGACAGTTTAGCAGATCTAGCAGCATGGAGCTTCTCAGTGACTGACAGAAGGGCAGTCTCTGTGGAATGTGCCACTTTGAATCCAGATTGGTTTGGGTCATTAAGGTTGTTCTGTGAGAGATAAAGAGACATTTGATTATAAACCGCTCTTTCAAGGATTTTGGAAATAAAAGAGAGCAGTGATACCGGGTGATAGTTGTTAACTTCTGATGGGTCCAGGCAGGGTTTCTTGAGGATGGGAATAACCCTCACCTTCTTAAAAGCGGCAGGAACATGACCAGATGATATGGATCGGTTGATGATGGCTGTGGTGAAGGGAAGAAGATCCCGTGAGATGGCCTGGAGCATTGTGGAAGGGATTGGGTCTAATGAACAGGTGGTGGGGTTAGATGACGAGATGATCTGTTGAATCTCATCAGATGGCAGGTTGGAAAATTCTGCTAAAGGAGGGAAGGAAAGGTCCTGAGGTTCTGCCGTAGGAGTTTGGTTAAGAGCGAAGGACTGGCGGATTGCTGCAATTCTCCCTTCGTTTGGAGTTTGCCAGGATCATGTGCAGAGGCTTCCAACTTTTGTCTGAAGAAGGTAGTTTTGGCAGAAGTCACATCACATGAGAATTTGGAAAGAAGAGTCTGGTAAGAGATGAGATCTGCATCAAGTTGCGATTTCTTCCATCTTCTCTCCGCAGTTCTTAATTCTCTTCTGTTGTTGCGCAGTACATCAGATAGCCAAGGAGCAGGACAAGACGTCTTCCCTGGTTAAGATGACAGCGGGCAAAGGAGATCTATGGATGAGGAGAGAGAGGAGAGGAAAGTTTCAGTCGCAGTCTCTAGTGGTAAAGAGGAGAAGGAGTCTGGGTCTGGGAGGAATGATAGGGTGTATGAAGACACAGAGGAAGGGGAGACAGAGTGAAGGTTTTTGTGGGTAAAAGAGACATTTTGGTGGTTAGGTTTACATAGAATGGGAAGGGTTATGGTGAAGGATGCCAGGTAATGATCAGATTTATGAAGAGGAATAGTAGTGATATCTGTGACTGGGGAAGGGTGGCAGAAAACAAGGTCGAGAGAATTTCCTCCCTTGTGTGTAGGAGGGCAGTTGTTTAGAGTTAAAGAGAAGGAGTTAAGGAGATGAAGAAGGAAAGAGGATTGGAGTTTATAAGATGGAAGGTAAAAACTCCTAGAACAGTGAGAGGAGCGTTAGCAGAAGGAAAAAGACTAAGAAATATGTCCATTTCATCTAGAAAGTTTCCTAGAGAGCCAGGAGGTGGAGTGTGAGAGAATACATAGGCAGAGGATAGGGCAGCCGGTGTAGCTGAGTTCTGAGGAGATATCCAGGTCTCAGTTAGTGCCAGAAAGTCAAAAGAGTAATGGGTAGTTAGGGCAGAAATAAAGTCTGCTTTCTTTACAGCATATTGGCAGTTCCAGAGCCCACCTACCACCAGTGCAGGACAATGAGACAGTACTGGAGGGTAGATGAGGTTTCTGGGAGATCTGCCTCTGCTGTGTGAGTAAAAGCATCTTGGTCTGTGAGAACTGACAGAGATAGGTTGAAGACACATGCTAGACTGAGGTAACTGTCTATAAAAACTTGTAACTTCTTGGTAAACAAGAGTTTGAGTCAATTCTCTGTGCACTTTGTTTCAGGATATTCTTATAAACCGTTACAGACACTTGCGTCTGTAGCGGAGACACCTTCAATATATGTAGCTAAGCCCTACCTTACCAGTGGAGAAGAATCCAATTTAGAAAACTAAAGCACACTAAAGTTTGAGCTAGATCCACCTTCAAAATATGTAGCTAAGCCCTGCCCACAATTCACACCTTAAGGAAGCCTGAAACTACTCTTGATTAATTACCTGAGAACAAATTGCGTTAGACCTACTTAAATCACACTGCAATCAACACTACCAAACAGCAAAAACTAGGTACAGTATACAGTATGAACTAATTGTGTTTTCAAAAACAGTACAAAAGTTATAAACCTACCTTACCAGTGGAGAAGAATCCAATTTAGAAAACTAAAGCACACTCTCTCATCGGTTCTGTATTTTACTATCCAACACACATAATTTTACTATCCAACACAAGCTTAAATTTATGGGTCTGAAAATGATACAGAGGTAAGCTCAGACATAGGCACTTTTTACTGAATCTCCTGACCGAGTGTTTCAACTGCAGCATCGTTGATTCCAGGATGAATCAAATGAGCTAAGTTTATGGCGAACCACATCTGATTGGTTTGAATTTTGACTATGTAAAGCAATCTCTGCTTCTTTTTATGGATTTCACAGTCCAAGGTTTTTTTCAACAACCTCTTCCTACCGCATTGTTGATTTCTAACAATTTAAACAACAAGCTCGAAAGTTTTGTTGCATAATGCAGACATGTTGAAATCAACTTGAAGGTCTAGTGAAAGCCTGAAAAACCGATAAATCGGCTCCTTCGGAGACCCGTAGCATAAAAGAGAGGCTGTTTCTTAGGCTTTCGCCTCTTAACTCAAGCTGAATTACATCTTCCTCTTGAACGTATGAAAGCGCTTTATTGACTATGTAATACCACCACCCATCATGTTCCCGTAAAAAGACCTGGAACTCATTCTCTCGGCAATCTCGGCAGGGAGATTACCCCTACTTTGATCATTAGAGCAGGGGGGAAATCAGCAGAGGGTTTTACTATTGAGGTGTGAAGATCACTTTTCAATTCAATTCAATTCAATTTCATTTATATAGCGCTTTTAACAATGGTCATTGTCTCAAAGCAGCTTCACCAATATATATATATATATATATATATATATTTTTTTTTTTTAAGAATTTTTTGGGAAGTGTGTATGTGTGAGAAAAATGTGTCTAGATAATAATTAGATGAATGAATGAATAATTAATTAATTGTCTCTGATGAGCAAGCCAAGGGTGACGGCAACAGTGGCAAGGAAAAACTCCCTAAGATGGCAAAAGGAAGAAACCTTGAGAGGAACCAGACTCAATCAGGTCACCTATCCTCATTTGGGTAATAACAGAAATTATATAACAGCATGTGTGTTATGCAGCTGAAAGTTCAATATAACAGAAGTTCTTTAAATTAACATGAAGTCCAGTTCAGCATAGGGATGAGTCAGTAGGTGCAAAGGGCAGATGAGGTCTGGATCACTGGAAGGACAGGAGCAGCATGTGTATCTCCAACCATCATAAAGCAGAATGCAGCTGGAGCTGGTCCTTCTCTGGATGCCTCAAGAACCTTGCAGGGTTGGCCTTTGTCAAGTGAAGCTGGCACAATCTTCAGAAGCCTCGGGATGGGTAGAAAAATACAGAACAGATGGAGAGAATTAGCATAGTTGTCATTCAGGATGGATGTACTGGAGTATAAGGTTATGGGATAAGTTATGTGTATGCCAGATTAAAGAGATGCATCTTGAGTCTACTTTTAAACTGGGAAACTGTCTGAGCCCCAAACACTGGAATCTAGAAGGCTGTTCCAAAGCTTTGGAGCTAAATATAAAAAAAGCCCTACCTCCTTTTGTAGATTTTGAAATTCTGGAAACTACCGGAAATCAGGAGTTTTGTGATCTTAAGGAGCGTGGTGGATTGTAGCATATCAGAAAACTGGTTAGGTATGCGGGAGCTAAACCATTTAAAGTCTGGTATGTAAGTAATACTATTTTGTAATTAATTCTAAACTGAACAGGTAGCCAGTGCAGGGATGATAATATTAGGGTTATATGATCATATTTTCTGGATCTAGTGAGAACCCTGCATTTTGGACTTACTGAAGCTTGTTTATTGAGGATGCAGAACAACCACCTAGTAATGCATTACAAGAGTCCAGTCTGGAGGTCATAAATGCATGAACTAGCTTTTCTGCATCAGATATGGATAAGATTCTCCTTAGCTTAGCAATATTTCTAAGATGGAAAAAGGCTGTTTTGGGGATAATGAAAATATGATTTTTAAAGGAAAAGTTACTGTCTAATTACGCACAGGTCTTTTACTATCGAGCTGGTAGTAACAGTACATCCTTCTAAACGCAGGCTGAATTGTGAAAGCTGTTGTGTACTGGTTTTTGAGCCAATGAGTAATATCTCTGTCTTTTTTGAATTTAGTAAAAAAGTTTTTGGTCATCCAATATTTTATGTCCTGGACACACTCAGTTAGTCTAGACAATTTAGGTATTTCGTCTAGTTTATTTGAGATATATAATTGGGTATCATCAGCATAACAGTGGAAACTAATCCCATGTCTTCTAATGATGTTACCCAAGGGAAGCATGTATATTGAAAACAGCAGAGGTCCTAACACTGACCCCATATTTCACTGGCATTACACCAGACGTTTCTCCATTTAGATCTACAAATCGATCAGACAGGTTTGATCTAAACCATATTAATGCCTGTCCCTGAATACCTATGTGATTTTGTAAGCGATCTATGAGAATATTATGATCTATAGTGTTGAATGCAGCACTAAGATCAAGTAAAACTAGTATTGAGATGCAACCTTAATCTGAAGCTAAAAACAAGTTGTTTGCAATCTTAACTAGTGCAGTTTCTGTACTATGATGGGACCAGAAACCTGACTAAAATTCTTCGCGGATGTTGTTTTCCTGCAAAAATGTGCATACTTAAGCTGATACTACGTTTTCTAATATTTTTTATATAAACAGAAGGTTTGAAATCGGTCTGTAATTTTATTCGGGTCTACATAAGATTTTTTAAGAAGAGGCTTAATAACTGCCAACTTGAAAGGTTTAGGGACGTGACCTAAATATAATGAGGAAGTAATAATGTTTAGAAGTGGCTCTCCAACCGTATGCATCACTTCTTTTAAAAATCTGGTTGGGATTGGATCTAACAAACATGTTGTTGATTTAGCTGAGGTGATAAGTTTATACTGCTCTTCCTGTCCTGTGAAGCACTGAATCTAAATGTGAAGCTTCATGCTGAACTGGATCATGAGATGCTATTAAAGGGTTGAACCTCCGTTATTTTTTTCCTGATACTATATATTTTTTTTCATTGAAGAAGTCCATAAAGCCTTCACTTCTAAACTGTGATGGGATACTCTCTGCAGGTATCTTAGGTTTTGTTAGGCGAGCCACTAAATAAGAACCTGGGATTGTTTTGGTTTCTTGCTATCAGTTGGCTCAGATGCTCGGTCCTAGCAGCTTTTAGAGCCTGTCTATAGCTGCATATATTGTCTTTATATGCAATTCAAAAACTTCTAATTTATTTTTTCTTCATTCTCGCTCTAGGTTACGTGTTGCTCTCTTTAGGGAGTGCCTTGTGCCATGGTGCAAGTGTTTTATCTCTAACTTTTTAAAATCTTTTAATTACTTATGAATCTGTCTTTAGTAGTCGGATTCATATTTCTAACAAATCAATAACATGGAGAGACACAGCTAATCTGTTCTACAGGTAGAGTATATATCAGGGGGTGATGATCTGTGATATCACTTTGAGGTAAGATCTCTATATTAGAGACATCTATACCATGGGATATAATTAAATTTAGTATATGATTAAAGCAGTGAGTTGCTCCATTTATATTTTGTTTAACCCCAAAGGAATTTAGTAAATCTATAAATGCGAGTGCTAAAGCGTCGTTAGCATCATCTACATGGATGTTAAAGTCTCCTACTATCAACACTGTCAAAGTTAACCAGTAGGTCTGATAGCAGATGTCAAAACTCTTTAAGAAAATCGACATATGGCCCCCGGGGTCTGTATGGTGGCCATTGTAAAGTATAGCAAGGGCTTATGTACAGTATGTGTCTCCCTGAGTGCAACATTAATGATAAGCACTTCAAATGAGTTAAACCTGGGCCTTATTTTCTGAGTAACAGTGAGTACATCATTGTAGATAGTTGTACCATTACCACCGCGACCAGTTAGACGGGGCTCGTGCTTATAGAAATATCCTGATGGAGTAGACTCATTCAGACCAATATATTCATTTTGTTTAAGCCAGGTTTCGGTGAGGCAGAGTGCGTCAAGGCAATAACCTGAGATAATTCAATTAACAATAAGTGCTTTAGGCACAAGGGATCTGATGTTGAGTCCAAACTTTAGAGGTAGATTTCGATTACTTACAGTGGGAGCCACGTCAAACAGCCGCCTGGAGCATGACAGGGCCATGACAGGGCCATGACAGGGCCATGACAGGGCCATGACAGGGCCATGACAGGGCCATGACAGGGCCATGACAGGGCCATGACAGGGCCATACACGATCTGTGCACGGAATGTGATCCCCCGCGATGATGCAGGTAACAATGCCCTGCCCCATAAACGCCCCCATGCGCTTTCTAAAAAAAGATGGTTGCAATGATGTATAGTCCCGTCAGATGGAGCATTGACTGCTTCAGTTAACTGCAGTGTCCAGGAAGCCCTATATCGTATCTTTAATATACAATACAGGCAGTTCTTGTATTGTCAACATAGTTTCATAAATAGATGATGGTAAAAAAACAACAAACTGATTAATAAAACAGATGTGTTAAATCACTCAATACACAACCCATGATGATTATGCTATTTATTATTAAATAATTAATCAATAAAACTAGTTAGTGAAATATTTTAAAAGACATTCTTAATAATCCTTAATAGCCGATAGTCAAAAATTGGTATAACAAATCCATATTTATTAATGGCCCATAATATTTGAAACAAATATCTGTCCATACGGATCAGTATGTCTTTAGTCATTTAACCAGCATAACGTTCCCCCATCAAAGATCTGATGGGACATTAATCACTTATCACTTATTTTGATTCATACAAATTCACATTTCATACAAACTTAAATAATTCTTTTGACTGTGTAAAGCTGCTTTGCGGCAATGAAAATTGCTAAAAGCGCTATACTAATAAAATTGAATTGAATTGAATCACTACGGTGAATAGATGCGGCAGCAGAGACAGATTAAATCCCCATAAACATTCACACTTGAACACAATACTAACAGAACTAAACAGTTCCAGAGGGTCAGCGCCTGTTATCAGGACAGGATTCGCCTACAGGATACTACTGTATTTTTTTCTGCTTATATATTTTTGCCATAGTTTCATTTGGTTTTACACAATTTCATGTGTGTGTGTGTGTGTGTGTGTGTGTGTGTGTGTGTGTGTGTGCAAGAAAGAGTGAGCTTATATTGTGATTTGTCCAAGGTTACTGAAGCCTCGCTACTAACTATAAAAATTTATTTCAATGTAAGCCATGGTCAGATTCTGTGGGTCTTAATCACAAAATCAGCCAACGCTGTAAACAGATGACACAAGAAATTATATATTCTGAAACGTTCATTTGAATATTTTAAAATATATACAAGAGACATAAATATAAAAACAATTAACTATTGTTAAAGTCAGTCCGTGGGTGTTCAGGATCAAGTTTATGGGGCTTCGTAAAACGTTGAAGCACTAACGGCTAAAGTGCCACCGGTGTGTGTGTGTGTGTGTAGGTGTGTGTGTGTGTGTGTGTGTGTGTGTGTGTGTGTGTGTGTGTGGGCGCTCCGGCATTTGTCAGGTTTGTCTAAGCTGGCTTTAACAAAAACACATTTGCGCGCCGGCAGGACAAAAAAAAAAAAAAAAAAAAAACATCTTAGAACCATCAAACAGTCAGTAATAGTCAGGACATTCTCCATTAATATTTCTCACAGTCCACTCCTCCTAAGTTTGTCTTTTATTGAAGTTCTAAGAAAACTAAGAAAAAATATTTTGGGTCACTTAAGCACAAAATAGCACAAACGCAAATGATCAAGATTTTAATTGTTGTTTTCTCAAACATGATTTTCCAACTTGGCGTTTATAAAGATTCAGACAGACTGACCCAAACACATTTGCGGGAGACGACTTTGTTTTAAATAGTCAAAGAGTTGGGATAATAAAACAAAGTCGTCTCCCATGTTTTGCCCATTTACATTTAGTAGTTCGTTCAAATAAATGTTTTTTTAAACACCCAATCAATCCTACCAACAATTAAAACACGCACACACGACTTTAGAAATAAAATTTATTCTTCCAAAACTAGTCAAAGTTAAAAAATTAATTTGTATGAAACATGTAAATACATGTATTATTTTCGCTTAAAGGTCATTTAAATACCCGAAGAACACCAGCTGCTTATCAGTCTCTATCTGGTTCTTTTATATTATAATATTAATAAAAAAAAATAATAAAGATGGAACAGTTTAAATCTTTGTTTTCCCCAAAGTATCAGACATTTTGCAGTTCTATGTTCAGAATATAGACCTGACCAAACATCATTCTAAAGTTGTTGCACTTAAGCATTCCTTCTACAACTACCTCAACAGCTTGTTCAGGCTCCTCCAGTATCTCCAAAAGGCCAACCGTCACCGTCTGACCCCCCAATCCTCCACAGCGGGGGTCTGCTTAAAGACAACAGGAGAATTTAGTAAAGACAAATATAAATAAACTTAACAGAATATCTAGTTGTGATAAAAATAAAAGATATTAGTAAACCTACACCAAGGAGTGTGTAAAATACTGTTTTGGGGAATTCTGGAATGTAAATAAACTGTGCTAATGTTAACCATTGAAATTTGTTAGCATTAACCCCGGTCTGTCTGTATTATCATCTGCATTAAATTAACCGAAAATTTACTCAATGCGCTTTTCATACAAATAAGTTTAGCAATATACCACTCATATATGAGCATTAGTTCATCTCTGAAGCCAAACTATAACTTACCGAGTACTGAAGCCCCCCACACTCCCCTCCCCACACACACCTTCCCTCACACACACACCCCTCCCCCATTCCTTAACTGATAAACACTTCAGAGGTTTTATCCAGGTCGTTAACTAAACGCTCGCGCTACCGTGCAAACTCACGGCCAAAATGGGTAAAATATAAACCTGGTTATGAGCGTTTAGCTCGCTAGCTCTTGTACATCTACCCTCAGCCTGTGTCCCTCATTAACTGCATCACATTATATTTACAGAAATAACCTGCAGATTAACTCTTACCTAAAAAATAAATAAATGTTCAATTTATCCAGACAACACTCAGATTCTGAAGGTATTTTTAGAGAGCACAAACACACTTCCTCGGGCAGCTCGAAGCTTTCGAAGCTTTAGCATCTTTTTGATTAAAAGGGGAGTGACATTGTGAGTTTGTGACACTGACAGTAAGCTGTAATGTTAATTTAAGATTTCGTAAACAGATCATTAAGTTATCTAAAGTTACATCTGACTGCTGCTGGTGCTGCCAGTGATTTTCAAAAGGGCCAATAAAAAACTAAACTGGGAAATAAACTGTAAACTACCCCAAACAAATGTTATATATATAAAAAATAAATAAATAAATAAATAAATAGTCACCACTTACCGCGAATAGTCCATTAAGCCGCCATTTTCATCTCTGTAGTGCAGTTTGATAGTGTTAGTTCGGTGGGGGTGGGGTGGGTTGTTAAAACCATGTGATTGCAACTCAGCGCAGCTAAATTGTTGGCGTGTGTTAACGTGTTCTTAAGAACCAGGTAAATGAATAAATAGGGCGTGAATGGGCATGTTTACTGTGAAATCTTGACACGCCTTTCTGGCAGTAGGGGGAGGGGGAATTACTGCGTGCATAGGGCAGCTGTACGACATTCGCACACCATTCACACAGCTACAGCTAGTTGACGTGGCTCCATCTGTATTTGGCGTTTTTCTGGATTTCTGGTTATCAGATTGTTTTGGGTAAATTTATCAAATTTATTCTGTTTTCTAACTATTCTGGGAACAGGCACAATTTCTATAGGACAAGCTATGTGTGCGCGTCTATCAGTGTGGTGGGTTGTAATGTGGCTAATATCTAAGAAATCTACGTTATGACTTACCACCAGTCAGATGGTTCATAGTGTCCTGGAGATGTTGTGAGAGAGTACTGCTGTTTCAGCCCTGCTAGGGTGCAGGCCATCGGTGTGGTAGCGCCTAGGACGCTCCCAGAAAACATTCCAATTATCAACAAAGTGTAATCTCTGTTGCTGACACCAAGATTGTTACCATTTATTAAAAGCAAACAATCTACTGAACCTCTCTGTTCATCAATGAAATGTGGGAAGCGGTCCAAATACGATGATTATTTCATAGCACATGTGGGTGATGTGCTACGGACCTTCTCAACCAGGCTCCTGAAATCTTTCTTTAGGATCTCCATCTGCCTCAATCTTGTGTCGTTCGTGCCAGCATGAAGAGTGTGCACCATACCTTTAGCTGTGGTAGCACAGCCGTGCCAGACGATGGAGTTTTTCGATGATCAGCGCGTCGTGTATCGTCTCGCGAAGAGAACTGAAGTGGTTTCGGGTCGCGATCACGAAGAGGTCCGAGAGGCTGTGGAGAGGTCCGCGTCCAATCTTTTTTTTGTGAGCGTGGCATAAATGCAGAGGTAGAGGCAGATATAGCCTTCTTTATTGATGATATATTAAAGCAAATCTAAACCGAAAGCTCTTTTCTTTGAGCTCTCAAGAATTTTTAACATTCTTCCAAGAAAACAACCATCACAAATAAACACAACTAATGCTAGACGCCTGACTGAACTTCAGTCAGGCTATTTATACTAATTAACTTAATTACTTTCCTTACCTCAGGTGGGTGTTCCCCTCACCTGACCGAGGTGGAGTCTGGGACATGAAGTCCAACTTAAAAAAAACTATAAACAAATAATCAGGGGGCGTTTGGCGCCCTCTAGGGGTTAACCCTTACAGGATATGTAGGTTAAACTGCAAAAAGATTTAAGATAAAAACACGAAATCTTAATTTTTTTTGTTTGGGTTTTATTGTTTGTTTTTGCAAATATCATGACACCATTAACAACATCTTAGCATTAATGTTAACCAATTTTAACCATTAATTAGTTTTACTGTTTTAATTACAGTAATGATTCCTTTTTTTTATTCCTACACATGCATCCTACATTACTAACTAAACTAAACATTATTGAATTGAAATATTAAAATACCATCCAGGGTCCACTGTTCAATCATTTTCCACCCCTCACTCACCCACCAATGAAATAACTTCAGAATGAACAGTTTAACAATAAAGAATATAATAAAAGAACACAAGTGTTGGACACAAGTGAAGAAGCTGGCAATACAAGAAGCTTTCTACTCTCTTCATTTAAAGTTAGCAATGTTGGTAATCAACGAAAGAACCTTGGGATTAACAGACTGCTGTTTTTTAGACTCTTTTCTCTCCACCTTGGTCCCTTTATCTGGATTTATTTTGAAAAGGCACCTACAAAGACAGATAAAAACTTATTATAAGGCCATAAACAATATGATCAGCAATTCTGTGGATAAGCTATATTATTTTTTATAATTAAGCATTTTCTTTTAAATTATAATTAAAAAACAGTTTTAAATAGTGTATTCCATTGAATAATAATACAGAGGTCCAGTAATCTAGTACTATAGGTTGCATTTGTATACACCTTTTTTTGATATATATATATATATATATATATATATATATATATATATATATATATATATTACATTTTCTAGTGACACTTTCAAGTCTTACCTCTGCATGAACTCCAGAGTTGCACCAAGTTCCGCTGGATAGCTGATGTTGAGGCAGTAGTACATCACAAACATCATTTGAAGGGCCTCATCACAATTTGTGATATCATCTTTCACAACGATCTGGTCCACAGCAATCATGAAGCGCCCGGCTGTCAGAGGAGAACTCCCTACAGTACACACAAGAAATAATAAGAGAAAACAATTTAGTTAAAAGAACACCAAGTGTAATCCAAGTGACTTGCGTGGTTTAACCAAAGTTTTATAAAACAATACAATTACTATAAAAATAAAGTTTATACATTTAATAAACTTATGTATACAATAAAAGATGTGAAAAAAATGTGGTATGTGTGGACACTAATAAGTTGTGACTTGATACTATACCCATTAATAAACAACCTCTTTATAATATAAAGTGCCAAAATTTGTTCAAAAGCCTTCAATTAATAAATGACATCGATTACACTGATGATAGAGCACCAACTTATTGGTTACCATCCACAGCTTTAAAGTATCAACATAAAAATCAGTCATCTTTAAACAAATTTGTGCTGTAAAAAGGGGCAAAAGTCATTCATGTTTTGAACGACATATTTGTGATTACATGGCAATTGTTTCTTACTGCTTGACTACCCTCTAAATTAATAACTTTTCAAAAATGAAGAGTGGAATTAAATTACTATTACTACCACCAGGGTCAAATAAAATACCACTACTACTACTACTACTACTAATAATAATAATAATTAACCCTTCAGCTTAATATATATAAGGGTTTACTAGTATCCCCAGCAAGCTCCAGAAGTGATATACTTGATATAAATTAAAATGCCTTTTGGTTAAGTGAGAGAAAATAAAAATTCATACCACAAACAACAATGCAAGGTGTGCTGGGTAGTTGATCAACTTCAGATGGAAGACTTGTCTCATCAACCAAGAGGAACATTTTGGCCTGTACTTCATTAAAGTATTTCAGAAGTAGCAACACACATCCAGTAAGATCAGCATGTAATTCCTTTGCTTCAGCAATTTCCATGCCTGATAAGATGTCCTCAATTTTGCTCTTCTTCTCATGGGAGATGAGATATGAAATGACTCGTTTACATTTACTTGAAATGACTTTTCTATCAACATCCATACCTGTTAACTCTTTGAAGTGAACCATTATGCCACACATCTCGAACAGATATGGCCAGTCTTTTACCAGAACAGGGGTCTCCATTCCATTTATGATGTTGCTTCTCTGAGTGTAGAAAGTTGCCACCATTTTTTTTTCAATACTTTTAGTGTTCTTGCTTTTGTTTTTGTGCATGTTCTTTAATTCCTCTTGTGTACATTTCTGAGTCTCTTCCGTTTCATTAGGTGGCAGGTGTTTTGGGTGCCAGTTTATACAGCCATACGTATCCACTCTTATCTTGGAAGGTCGGTCGTCTCCCTCACTTGTGCTGGATGCCTGTCTTTTCAGGAAAAGAGAGTTTTTTCCCCTTTTTATGTTGTCAATTCTATTCTGCAGCTGCTTGGTGAGGGAGTCATAACCACTACCTACAACTTGATCTTCAATTATATCTCGGAATGACTGAGGATATGTTGAAACAATCTTCCTGGCAATTTCACTAAAATGTTTCTTCCGTGGTGAAGGGCAGATGGTCAGGATCTCAGCTACTATCAGTCGAATCAGTTCACGTCTTTCACGTACTGTTGGTCGCTCCTTGTTTTTTAGCTTTCTGGTAAATTCTGATGGCATTTTACTCCAGGGTATCTTAAAATTAAAGTGCCAGTTGTTGTCCACTGGAAAGGGTCTATGAGGGTTTGAGATTTCACTTGAACTTGTAGATGGCGGAGAGTTGGAATTATCTGCAATGTATTCACCTAAAGAGAGAAAATATGTATTAAAAAAAAAAGTGTTCATTAAATTGAAGCAATAACTACAAACCCTGTAACATTATTGAGGTATAATACTTTATGTAGGCTTTAGATATACTTAATGTACCTCTGTTTAATTAATCATTAGAAGATAATATTTTTTTAAATCAGCCAAAAGTTTTAAATCAAACACACTTGTAGGTGAAGGCTCTCTGCATAGTGCTAGATTCGGCTGAGCTCTGGTAAGTCGATCAGGAATCTTATCTTCATCCTTCTCACCTAAAGAGACATAAAAGGAATTACCCTTGCAATCAATCGCTTGCAAAGCTAGTATAATAGAATTAATCTCTTACTGTATGTTGTGAGAATATACTGTAATATACTTGCAATAAAATATACTTACATAAAGCATTTATACGTCCAATAAATTTTCTAGCTTCTATTGGCCTTAGGACATTAACAAGATCTCGCTCCTGGACATATTTTAGATCTTCCAGGGTTTCCACACCTAAAGACTGGAGAGTCTCCAACATCAGGTCTTTTGAACTTGAATTTGGCAGCACAGATCCAATGAAGTCAGCAAGCTCACTGTCTACATCACCCATTACTAAGAAAAAAGGGGTAAGACATACTTTAGTCATACTAACCCTAGTTTCTGTTTTGACAACTCAAAACCAGTAAAATATTTAGGGCACAATGTCGTACAGTTAACCAAAACCTAATTTATAAGCCTTTAAGATATCGTCAAACATGACTTTAAAGTCCACAGTCAAGTAGAATCAACATTATATTAACTGGTGCTCAGTCACAATCACGGTTACTTTTTCCTACTCAGCATCTACTATGCTGTGCTTAAGAGAAATGACTCTAGTTCCGCACAATTGATAAACAGGCAATGGATAATAATCCAACAACCGCTCTCCATTTAGCAACTTTATGTCCTCACATGCTGTGTGAATTTCATACAGTCCCAACTCCTCCAAGTAAGATGAACTATGAGGAGTTACAAGGAAGTACACATTTTTATCCATCATTAATATGAGTTCGATTTGTCCAAACTCTGTTGGCATGCAAGGACTTGTGCAAAGGAAAAAGCTCTTTTTGTAAAAAGTGCCTCTCCACAGTACCTCAGTAGATGCTATGAGAGCACATTGATCAGGAAAGCTTGCTTCTATTGCACTGCGTACTGCCTCATTATACAAGTCAGCGTGGAAAGGCGTGGACTGTTTCACTTGCAAAGTAGGAGCAAAGACAGAACTGGAGTATAGATATGTTTGGAGAAGTTGGTGGTTATTCGCACGTGTTTGGCAGCCATTTTTGTAGTTTTATGTTCTTCTTATACATCTTTTAAAGTAAGAATGCTTTTAAATTGGCCGCATTGTCCACAGTCTTATCAGAGGGCCAAACTTCAGTATCAAAGCAGGATAATGCAAAATGTAATGGTGTTTCGGTTTTAGTTTTTAGATCAGGAAACATCTACCTTCTTGTCTCTAAATACTCCTCAAGTAGAACACTGAGCAATGCAATCTGAGAGTCAGCGATTTAAGGGGCACATATTAATTCCACAACTTCTTTCAAGTGGACAGTTAGTTGCCATATTGGGTCATCAGTGTCTGCTATCTTTTCACCTATTATAATAGGAAGAAGCCTCAGGAGAGACCAGTTTTTTGTTGCATTGCCACCTACTTTATCTCCTTTTTCTGCAACCTCTGAAGGAGTAGAAGTTGCATCAGATCCACGATAGCTAAACTGCTTGATTCTTCGGTTTAGCTGACTGTAGGTGATTTCTTCACCTTCACAAAGTCATATGCCACAACTCCTTCAAACACATCATGACCAATACGAGGTAGGAGGCCAGACTGACAGACATGAAAGTAGATGAGGGAGTTGAAAACTGAATCAAATTTTACACCTCTGCTTTCTGTCAGGGCACCACTTTGTATTTCTTGTACAGCCTCATTGTAGTTTTGCACTGTTCTGAGTGGGGCTCCTTGAGAATCATGGAACTCACTTCTAGTTACCAGACAATATCTACAGAAGTAAGCAGAAGTACTGAAATTCTCTGTGAAACCTCCAATATTGTGGGATCCCAAATTATCGCCAGCAATGCAAAAAAGTGTTGCCTTAACAACATGCCCAGAGAAGTCCATTTGTCTCTAGTTCCTTTATATCTGACAGCATTGTGGAGAACACGTTGTCATGTCCAAAATATTTAAAGTGTTCCTTTCTACACAGGAGCACAGGCTGTAGGTTTTCAATGCAGGATCAATAAAATGGGTCAAGGTTGGCCAGTGTAAAGTAAACCCCAAGTATCTTGTTTTTTTGTTTTTTTTCGCTGAACCAAGTGGGTTAACAATCTCGAAAGCATCTTGATATAGTATGAGCTTTATACTTACACCTGACTCCGCAAACAGTGCATTACTTTTCTACACTGAATCATTATTCACATCATTAAATACATGTGAAGTGTCATCTACAGGCTTTGTACATTCTTGCCACACAATTGGATCTTTTAGCAAAGCCTGCAAAGTTTCTCTTATTGGGATATACTGAACAAACTGTTCCTTTCAGTTTTCATCAGTGCCTAAACTAATTGTTTGAAGATGCACATAAGAGACGTTTTTCTAAAAATAATGCCATCTCAAATAGTCAGTAAAGAGTACACAGCTACATGATGCATGCAAGCTATTGTCATTTAAAATTGTCAGAATCTCACTGATTTCCGACTCACTCAATTGGGTATTTGCTTGCAGGGCACCTTTAAGTACATTTACTGTGTACTGGTGACACACATCAGTAAGACTGTCTACTTGTTCCACAATCATCTGAATGGTTGAGGAAGGTACAAGGTATTTGGCCTGTAGCTTCATATAAAACATTGCTAAATTCTTCATATATAGTCCTTTCATATCAGATGGGCCCAGGATATCCTCATGCTCATCAGTGCTTACATCTGATGGACTATTAGCAACAGCAAGTGACTGACTGGGCACAGAATGAACCAAATGCACAGATGAGACCTGCACAGATTTAGCATTTTTATGATATCTAGAGAGGTTGACACAACCTTTAAATTGGCACTTCTTTACCACTTTCTAAACCTCTTCTTTCTTCGATACATGCAATTTCAAGTGATCTAAAAGTTCTTTCAAATCTTTGCACTTTTCCTGGCAATGTAAATTTTGACATTTCAGTGGACCCTGGACTGCTTCACCCTGCAACACAGTTAAAATATGACTTTCAAAGGAATTGTATTTTGTGAATCTCGATTTGCACCCAACTATACAGCATGCATATTCACTGTGTGCTTCATTTTTGTGTAATTGTTGGTGATTTACATACCCTTTCATTGTTTTATGAAAATGCCACATACTGTACAGGATATGTAAAAGTTTTTAGAACACTCGCCATATTGCAGACTCACTTCAAAATATCGTATTGTCACCTTGCTCCAGGTAGGAAATATTCCAAAGCCTGCAAACAAGTGAGGAAGAGAAAGAGACAGATTTTTGAATGCTTGGCTAAAAATTAAGTAAGTAACATTGTATACACCAATTACTTTGCCATGAAATTATAACAAGAAAGTCGCTAATTCCTGATTAATCGGGAAAAATGACATCCCTGTAATCTTTGAGAAAATTCCCTGATTATATGCTGCATAGTTAATATCCTTATGAAATAAAATGGTGTTAGTTTACCTATACAATGTGACTATTTAGTGACAAATTTATTTTTGTTATAACAGCTTTGTAAATCAATTACACTTAATTTACTTACTATTTGACAACAAATAATGTTTTCCTTTTCAAACTCGGGAGTGCTTTTTTTTTTTTTTTTACCCCGAAAACCCGAGTCAACCTTTATTTTAAACGAAACAATTATCTTTCACTTAACACTTTTGACACTACAGTATGTACTGGGCCAAGTTAATGGATTTAATGAGAGATTGCAAGGTATATTTTGTTGGTGCTGCTAGCAGGTGGTCATAAGTTAGCCAGGGTCACACAAATACAGCCGCAAAAATACAACACAAGGCTGTTAGCAACTCAAAAATAAACAGAATAATAAACAAATAAACTTGAAGCTAAAACTCTGCTGCAATCTAGCCAATTTAACGCCTCATCCACATTACCTACCTTGTCTTCGGTAGTTTATCAAGATGTACAGTTAATAAATTCTATTTTAGAATGTATCAATAAATAAGTCAAATAATTTGAGTCAAAACTTTTGAAATTACTTTTTCAAAGCAAACGTGTTTCTTGTAACTCTCGTTTCTGGAACACAGCTAGAGCATCCTCACTGCGCCTTGCCGCCTTCTCCATATATGGCGCGCTTCTTCCTGTGTGCAACTTGCAGTGGTGTCCTGATGCCTGAAAAATGTTTGCTCTGTAAATCGTTTTCTAAACACAGAATAGTACGATATTTATTTGCATAAGCGTTATAGTTTTACTTTCAAATCTAATACCGCTCCTCGCTCACTAGCTAGGCGGCCTCCCCGTGTGCGAAGGAGCGAGGCCACGGAATGAGGCACGGCTGGTGAGCCATCTCAATTAATGATCCCGGGCTTCTCCCTGCGCTATAAAACAAAGCGGGGAGTGTAGCTCTGCCCGCTGCCCACCTCTCACCAGTCTGTGCCCGCATGCCAGTGAGGCACTGCAGACAAGACCTGCGCGTGCACAACATTTGTTCTCTTTCTTTCTGCCCTGGCTCCTTTAACCCTTTCCTTTCCTGTTTTTCCTTATATATAAAATCGTTCTTTATTAAGAAGTTCACATCATACAAAGATGACTACAAAAAACATTCTGTTCTTAACTCTGAACATCTGTGAAAAGCTAAGTGGTTTCAGAAATCCCATGGTTTAAAGAAGAGGCCAGCAAGTTTAAAAAAAAAAATTTTTTTTTAAAAACCTTTTGTTTTAACAGTTAATTTTTTTTTTTATTGTCATTTAAAATCTGTTTAAAAAACAGCTATTTGGTGTATTTCATTTATACAGAATTTCTTTGTAAAATCATGTCTCACATTTCAATTAACAGTTTATTGTTGTTGTATTAATCATAATTTCTGTCACTTAAGAAAACAGAGAAAAAACTGTAAATTTTTTTGGCAAAAAATGTAAAAAAAATAATAATAATAAATTACAGTGTAGTGGATTTAGACCAAAGAAAACTTTAAAGTCTGCAGTCTTTACACTGTATACATTTTTAATTTATCCAAGCAGAAAACGAAATATTTTATTATTAAACAAACCAAATAATATATGGTTCATGTGGTAAAAATCCAAAGCTGATCATTTTCCTGAAACTGCATATTTTGAAATGGTTAATTCATTTTTTACCACAAGACTTTGTCAATGTTATTAATAATAATAATAATAATAATAATAATAATAACATTTATTTTTCTAGATACATGTTATAGTGTGTAAAAAACAACCAGTTCTTACAGTAAAAAATATTATAAAAATAACATTTAATGCAGTTTTTTTTTTTGGATTATTAATGCTGAATGTATTAACAGGTGGTTAACCTCGCCCAGTTCAAAGACATGAAGATTATTTTAAACTGGTGTTTAAATTTTTTCCGGAGTGTTTTACTAAATATGTAAGTGTGTGTGCATGTTTGTATGCATTTGTTATGAATTAGCACCTATCTAGTTTCTACCCTTCCTAGTGCCCCAAGTCCCTTGGGACAGGCTCCAGGACTCCCATGGGTACAGGTTAAGTGATGTGGAGAATGAGTGGGTTAGTGAAAGTATCATTCTTATTTATTTTTAATTGCTCTGAGCAATTAAAAATAAAAAGTGTGAAAAGTGAAAGTATCATTCTTATTTATTTTTTCCCACTTTCACATATATATTCCCACCGGGAAAACTCCCGGTACTCCAGATGGCCAGTCCGCCACTGTGCGGATCATATAGTCATATAGACAAGTAAGAAAAAAACAAAAGGACAAAAAGGGTAAAGCTACTTGGTTAGTCATTTTTAAATTATCCGCGGTGCACATGCATGCGTATTTTATTTAATTCGCTTAATGTAGCAAATAAAAGACGCGACATTAAGAGAGAGAGAAAAAAAACACTGTCCGCATTCAGTCAGTACAATAAAAGGAGTTTTACACTAGACGGAGACACTGACCTTTACTTGCGCTCGGATAAATGTCTCGCTTCTCCGTGTCCTCAGGACAGAAGGTGAAATGCTGTTGGCTCTTAGATAAACTCACAGCACCTTTTGATGAACGCTTTAATCTCTGTGATGTTAAACACCATACGTCATTATGACAACGACATTAAAGATGGAAATTATTACGTTTAGCCCTAATCTTCGTGACAGGGTCGCTGTACAGATCTCTAAATAGATTTCAAAAATAGCAATGTATTAATAATTATAACTATCCACCGTTTGTACTGATGTTTCCAATAAAGAATGCTGTTGTAATAAAATTTAAAGACATTAGATATTGTATTTTATCTTGGGAAGACAGTTTGTGGCGGTTTAACACCAATTATGACGCAACAATGCTCTTGATATTTTCGATAATGTTGTTGGTCTATTCGTTTCCAAATCAAACGGATAACGGCTCGTTTTCCGAATTCTAATTTTGCTCTCAAATAAAAAATTTATATATATTTTAAAAATCCCATTGGACAAGTGGCATGACTCTTGTTTCTTCACATTTTGTGTTTTATGTCATTATTATTATTTTTTTATTCTATTTAAACATGCATGACGATTTATATTGCATTTGATGAAGACAGTCATGTAAACATTTGAGAAACTGCCTCTAAATGAGCGTGAATGCAGGGGCTTGAACACATTTAGAGGTACTACGAAAGACCTTTATATATTTTTACTTTTTAGTGCTTTTTCATCCGTTTTTGGAAACAAATCTAAAAAAAAAATGGTTTCTTGTATATTGGCTTTGTTTGTTTTACATCGAACAAAGAATGCACGTATCATACTTGGATCGCTGATGATATTACTATCTTTATAATGAATGAAAAAGAAAACGTATAAGCTGCCATCCGTTTTTGTTAAAAAAAATCAATCAGAAAGATCCCAAGCCAATGTCCATACTCTAATGACAGAAATGCAAACTTAATTTGATATTTGGCTTACGAGGGACTTATTATTATAGGATCTGATACACAAATTCCTTTCAAATTTTTTTAAACTCTGTATGGAAAATCAAGCAGCACAATGTGCATAGAAATATCTTATGTGACTCGAATGATCTAGCAGGCTTGAATATGCTTGATTTTCCGTGATCTAATATGCATTTTAAGTTAAATTCATAAAAAAAAGTTAACAAGTTAATTATTTATATAATAATAATAATAATAATAATAATATAGTATATATAGAAGTTCTGTTCAATATCTTTGACATTGAGTAATTTCTTTTTGGTGGCTCTTTTGCACTGTGAGCACTGTGAGCACTGTGGCCTCACACTTTGCACCTCTAGTGTCCGGGTTCGATTTCCGGCCAGGTTTGATTCCCGTTTCTGTGTGCATGGAGTTTGCATGTTCACCCTGTGTTTGGTAGGTTTCCTCCGGCTACTCCAGTTTTCTCCCTAAGTTGCCTGTAGTGTGTGTTCTCGTGCCCCAAGTCTCCTGGGACAGGTTTTAGGCACCAGCTAAAAAGCAGAAAAACATTCAGGTGTTTACTTACTTGCCTATATTGCTTAGTTCTGTATTCAGGGTCATAGGGGGCCTGGAGCCTACTTCTTGGGTGGGGTACCAATCCATTGCAGGGCACGCACACACACACACACACACACACACACACACACACACAATGGGCAATTCGGAAACGCCAATTAACCTGAATCTAAAAATGGGAATCTAACCTGGCTGGGAATTAAACCCAGACACTGGAGGTGCAAGGCGCCACCTATCCAGCTATTCAATGCGAGCTAAAATCCTATTTTAAGATAAATGTCCTGTGTGTTTTAACCTGAAGAGGATCTGAACAGAAAAATAAGTAACCATACAAACTGTTCAATCAATCTGTAGCAATGCTAACCACTTCATATTTTTTTTTTCCTCCTGTTGCCTCCTACACTGGCCTCTTCATGTTCTCAAATATTGAAATGATACATTACCGCCACCTACTGATGAGATGTGTGGATCATTCATTTATGTATCACTGTTCAGTTCTTCAGTTTTCACTGTTCATTCATCTTTACAGTCAAATCCTCCTGAGACCTAGACTCTTTTGTTCTGTACATTGCATTTTTTACTAACCGTTTGTCTTTATTCATATCCGATAACTATAAATTTAATCAATGTCTTCAAGAAGATTGGCTAAGGAACTTTCATCATATATGTACATATATATATTGTAGCATTTTACCGCCGAGAAGAATGTTGGAGAGACGAGTGAGCTTACTTGCTTCCCAATGCAATGGCTGGGAGTACTTTATTTTATACCCACAGTCAAACAAAAGCATGAACAGCACATTCACACAAAACCAACCTCAAATTCAGCCTCAGCATGAACTGGAGCACATTCCACACATCACACACCCACCACACACAAACAGGGTCGAAGCCACTAACCCAAACACCTTTCCCCAACATGGTGAACACACCGACATCCCAGCAAGGCATGCTGGTCGTCAGCCACCGCCCCACCCACGCCACAATATATATATATATATATATATATATATATATATATATATATATATATATATATATAATTGATAATACCGAATTCAGTTTTAGATTTCAGTTTCATGAATGTTAGTTTCTAGTTAGTTACTATGACAAAATACTTCATGAAGCTAAACTGGTTTACTTAAATAGGTTTTTCTCCACTTTAGACATGCTGTGTGCTTTTCTTTCAGACAGTTGATATTTTAGAATTTTAGATGTTTTTATTTCATGCACTTTGTATCTGGGTGACACTGGACAGGTTTCCACAGCAACAGTTTATCAGGCTGTCAGAGATATGACCCTGAAACACTTATTGTAAACTGGCTTAATGCTTTAAAGTCACAGAAATCTCATCGAAAAAAGTAATCACACAACATTGCAGGCAGGATCAATAATACATTTATATTTCAGCATTTGGCAGACACCCTTATCCAGAGCAACTTAAATTTATATCTCATTACACATCTGAAGGTCTTGCTCAAGGGCCCAACATAAGCAACTTGGTAGCAGAAGGTTTGAACCTAGGATTTTTGGGACCATACTCCAATGATTTAACCACTGAGCTACCCCACCCCTAATGGAGTTGGTATGACAGTGCAAGTAATATTATAATGCATGTGCCATTCGCTACATCATTGCTGCAATAAGAGAAGAATGATGTTTTACTCATCCAGTTGGAGACATGGATACTAATATTGACTGTGAATAATACTTTTCTGACACCTTCTGGCCAACATATGCAATTATTATTTTTTTGCCTCTATGGAGCAATGTGGTGTAATATTAAGAAGCTGAAAAAAGTGCTCTATTGATCTAACTCAGAAAAATTCATTGTCTATTCTGTTGGGTCTATTATTTAATTTAATTGTTTACCAGAATTCTGGGATAATTTAATATTTAATTATGACAATATTTTTGCCCCTTCAGAGTGATACTTTAAATATCACATATAGAGCACAACTATGATAACAAGTACACATTTAGGCCTCGAATAACCTTATCTGTGGATATACAGTAAGTGCTGCATTTTTGTTACTAAAGTTGAAACAGTTTCACATCATAAACAGAACAAAACCACATGTGACTTTCAATATGTTTTTAAATAAAGGTTTCTTGTACTTCAAATTAGCTTTTTTTTCTTTAATACATTACTGCTCAAATATAAATAGTTTTAAAAAATGTATATATGGTTATTAATAGTAATAAATATTATCAGATCTGAATTAAGAAATTAAGGGTACATGTCATAAATTATTTTCTCTACCATCTCTCTCTCTCTCTCTCTCTCTCTCTCTCTCTCTCTCTCTCTTTTGCACACACACAGACACACACACCCCCCCCCACACACACACAAGCATGTACTCTATGACCCTTTCTGTAAGAACACAGGAAGTATTGAGGCATTGTTATACACCACTCCTCTGTCAGTCAGTCAGTCAGTCATTATAGAGACAAGATGGATCTCAGTCCTCTCCCTGTGATGCTCTGTGAGTAAATGTTCTCTTTGTGTCTTCATTAGAGTGAGTGTTGGGTATAAAGTTGTTCATCTGCAGTCTGAATGTCCTGAGTGATGAGCTTATTGTGTGATTAGGACATTGTGTGTACTTCAGCATGACTGCTCAGGTGGATCAGTGGATTTATATCTGTTATGAGAAGGGTTTAGTTTGATGTGTAACTACTCTCAGTAACTATGTTAGTTTAACAGGTAAAAGTACAGCCTAATGATAAACTTTTTATAATCCCTTGATCTGCTAAAAGAAGATAGCTGGATGACTTCTTATTTAGTTATTTGTTTTATAAACTCTCTCTCTCTCTCTCTCTCTCTCTCTCTCTCTGTCCCCAAAACCCCACACACCTAACCACATTGTCTATTTTGGTTCAGTTTTTTTTCTGCCATACAAGCTCAGTGAAGAAGGTGTGATGCAGATGTCTGCATGCACATTTAACCAATAACTTTTAACAATTGATGGTTGACAGACACAACAACACTGTTTACTTATTATGCAAAATCTACCCAAACTGAAAATCAACACAAAATTAAAGCCAGAGTTTGTCTAAATATATGAATTGTTCAGGGTCTCTGACTAATTCTTTCAATTTCCGTTGGATACGCACATAAATTCATAATAGTCTTACTTAAAAACTAGACAAGAAGGCAAGGTTAACATTTTTGGAATGTAACAGCCCAGCTCGTCCTAAATATTTGGGGTAGGTTGGAGTAGATAGACTGTGACTGGCAAAACAATGCATGCTTATTAAGTTGAATGGATGTCCTCCCCATTTATGTTCTGACAAAAATGCTTGAATATGATTGATAGGGACGTCCTAGCATCACAGTCTAATAGCCATCTGCATAGAGCACCAGAGTGTCCAGAGTGAATACAGAAGGAAGACTTTCCATACCATGCTTCAAAAACAGGTTTAGCGCTCTGCTTAAAGGTCCATTGGATCATTTACCTGCCGGATTCTACAGGGCCAGCACAAAGAACACAGCTTTACAGAAATATACATTCAGGATCCGTCTGTAAAATAAAATAAAATAAATAAACATCACTAACAATTGGTTTTCTTCATTGTGTAATGTGAGAGTTTTTAATTGCCACCATCATCTGTACAAAACTCTTAGATTACAGGATGAAGTAATCTTACCCTTCCTTGAAGAACAAAATAATCACTCCCTGTTATGCCTGAAACATGCCATAGTCAGTCTAAGTCATACCCTTTTTTGACTACCCTTATCTTTAAAGTCCTGTTTGCACCACCTGCTGGCTTTGAGAATATCTTGCCAACCACCAGCAGCCAGACCACCACCTGACTTTAGGAAAGTTTTGCTAGTGCCATTTCTTGTGTTTAAGAATGAGATGTTAATGCCATGAATGGCTTTGAAAACATCATATTGATGCCATGGCCTGGCATTGAGAACATTGTGCTGGCACCTCCATCTGGCTTTAAGAAAGTCATGCTGGCCCACTTCTGGCTTTGAGAATGTTGTGCCTGGCCTACCCTACAATCAAGAATGTTCAAGGAAAAAAGCTATTTTTTCATCTGTTTGTGTAGTGCCTGCTTTGGTTTTTTAGTGCCATCCTATGAAGGGCCAAACCACACTGAGATGCAGTGTCACTGGAGAATGCTCCAGTATCCTGGAGCAGAGGTGGGAGTTTTTAAGTCTCTTAAGATAATACAGGTCCTGTTGTGCTTTTTAATCAGGACAGTAGAGTGTAGTGATTAGGTGCGTACCTCAGAGATGTGAAAAGCTGGGCAGATGCTCAACAACAGCACTGTTGACGTAAATAGGAGTATGAGTGTGATTGCCAGCTCAGGATGTCCATTGGTCCAGTTACAGAGTGTTGTGCTAATGCCAATCTGTTTCAACTTCAAGACTTGCTTGGGTGAGCTGACTGAATTACATTTACATTTACATTAATGAATTGGCAAAAGTTCTTATCCAGAGTGACATACATAAGTGCATTGAAGTTTCCATCATTGGATAGATACTTACACTGGGTTACTAGGTTACTAACTAAGTGCCATCAGTCAAACACAATTAGGAAGGGGATGTTTTTTTTTAATGGGGGTTGGGGGTGGACTAGTCTAAGTACTGAAGAAATAAATGCATCTTGAGTCGCTGTTTAAAGGTTGTCAAAGAATCTGTACAGACATCTAGAGGTTGTTCATTTCACCACCTAGGTGCCAGAACAGAAATGAGTCTGGATGAATGTCCTCCTTGATCCCTGAGAAATGATGGGACCAGGAAAGCAGTGCTGGAGGTCATGAACTGGTGGCTGGACATTCCCCTTTAGGATCTGACAGGAGCACAAAATTATGGCAAGTTGTCCAGGTCCTGCAGCTGCAAAGGAAGTTGGTTGGAGCTAAGTCCTTAAGGCAAAATTTCATATGCATTTTCCCACAGGAAATAATGTAAATCCAGATAATCTGTTTCAGCCAAAAATATTACCAATATTACCAAAATTCCAACACTATAATCATATTTATGCATATCGAAACAATTATTATTATTATTATTAGTAGTAGTAGTGGTAGTAGTATTATTACTATTAGAAAAGACATAAAAATGAAGTAAAATATAAAATAAATAGACATTAAACCTCACTTAACCTTAGTTTATGATCCCTCATAGCACTGTTCTAAAAACAAAATTTAAAATTTTCTTTTTTTTCACTCATCAGCAAGCTCAACCTATTCTATGTGGATTTTAAAAAGGGAAACATTGAGCCATGCTCAAAGCAGAGCTATTTCCATGTGAGCAGCTTCTCACTCTCCACCTCCAAAGTGTCTGTTACCCTGAGCAGGGTAAAAGTGCATAAAGCAGCTGGTTGTGATGTCATCTCTGGCAGACTTCTATTTTTGTTTCTTGATTTTAGCTCAGTTTTTCATTCAAAGATAGGTCGAATGAGGTGACATGGATGGGATGCGTATCTGCCCCTGAACACCAATAAAGGATCATTAAATACATTTTTAAATAAACAAAGATGAAAAATTGGATTTATGACTTACACACAGACTCTTCTATACCATTTTATTCTGTATACAGGGTCACAGGGGGCCTGGAGCCTATCCCAGGGGATTAAGAGCATAATATGAGGCAGGGTACACCAATCCATCACAGGGCACGCACACTTACACACACTAACACACTATGGAGAATTAGTCTAATCTGCATGTCCTTGGACTGTGGGAGGGAACCAAAGTACGTAGAGGAAACCCACCACGCATGGGGAGAACATGTCAACTCAAGCCACACAGAATTGAACCTTGACCATAAAGGTGCAAGCCAACATTGCTAACCACTAAACAACCTGTTTTTTGTTTTTGTTTTTGTTTTTTTGCCATTCTGTATATGCAGGAGACATTTCAGTATGCTCCCACTGCCAAATGTTAAGCTAAAATTAAATAATTGATACCAGAAATAACATTTGATTATCTCTTGTTCATTGTAGCACTATGATTCTGTATATTAAGAAGAATACATTTTAAAATGTCAACTCCAGTATACAGAGTTGCAGGGAAATGAAGCCAATCCCAGGAGACCTAGGGCATGAGGCAGAGTACACCTTGGGTGGGGAACCAATCCAGAGTTTTAAATGTAGAATTCTAAACCTTTTTACTATTTTGACTTTTTTCTGTGTTAAATTCAGATGTTCCTGTTTAGTTTTCAGTATTCCATTTTGTTTACCTTGCTGTTGTATCACTGTTACATGTTTATTAAAAGTATATACAGTATTACCTGTAATTACTCTTCTTCTATATAGTACCTGTGTTTGTGTCATGCCTTGGTTTCTTCAATACATGACATCAAGACAGTTATCTTATTTTATTTTTTTAATCTTGTGATATTTAATCAGCCTGTTTTAAATGTAATATGCTTCTTCATGATTTAAATATTTATTTGACATTTACTGTATCTATTCTATTTTTAGTGCTGATTTCATTTATAGGAGTCCCACAAATTCAAGGTAATTTATTTGATTTACTTGATTTAAAAAAAAGAAAGTATTAAAAAACAAAAAAACACTTTTGTTTTCATTTATTTTGATTTCAATAGGACCAATGAAGGTTGTGCTTGTAAAATACAATGCAGACTATTTTATTCACATAAAGAAAGTCAGTCACTTTAAATTATTCACTCTTTAAGCTTAAATTATTTTCACTTTTTTAGTTTTACACTGTTCTTTCAGTGAATTCACTTATGCTGTAAAGTTCCTGATTTTCTATTAAAAAAAGAAACAAAAAACATAAATAATTAGTAAACTAGAAGGATAGAGTCTATGAAGAAACTGTAATGTGTAGGCAATACAGTATATAAAATACTGCTCAAAATCCCTTGAACGGTTATTTGTTTTTTGTTTATATTTTATTGTATTTATTCTACAACAATACTCTGGATTAAAAAAAAAAAAAAACTATGAAATAACACGTAGGTAAATGTGTAGCAACAACAACCATCATTGTGATTTTAAGACATGGAGGCCAGCCTTTTTGGAATACAATAGTTCTTGCAAGAACAGTAGTGTCAAATGCATTTGCAAAACCCATTAAGCACCATGATTAAACTAACTCTCATGAATTATTTCCCAGAAAGGCAAGAACAAAACTTAACTTTGCTGCAGAAAAAGTTAATTTAGAGTTATCAGCCTCAAAAATCACCAATCAACAAACAGCACCTGATCTGGATGAATCAGACCAATCAAAAGCTGTTTATTCCAACTTTAACTTTGTATATTAAACTTTATAGATCATAAGTAAAAGATCCTGTACATCTTATATATAATTTTGGGTCCATGGCCCAGAAACTCCCCAGATCTTAATCCCATTGAGAACTTGTGGTCAATCCTCAAAAAGCGTGTGGACAAACAAAAATCCACTAGTTCTGACAAACTCCAAGAAGTGATTATGAAAGAATGGCTTGCTATCAGTCAGGATTTGGCCCAGAGGTTGATTGAGAGCATGCCCAGTCGAATTGCAGAGGTCCTGAAAAAGGAGGGCCAACACTGCAAATACTGACTTTTTGCATAAATGTCATGTAATGTCGATAAAAGCCTTTGAACGTATAAAGTGCTTGTAATTATATTTCAGTACATCACAGAAACAACTGAAACAAAGATCTAAAAGCAGTTTATCAGCAAACTTTGTCAAAACTAATATTTGTGTCATTCTCAAAACTTTTGGCCACAACTTTAAATGCTGTTCAAATGGGAAATTAAAGATTGCTGTTCTTCCTGAACTATTATGCTAGGTAACAGGTCTCCTGACCTTAAAGTCACCCCTATTTTCTCAAAACCGGGAAGAGGATGTCGCAAGTAATGAATGAGAAAGTGGAAACATACATCATACATGGACTACATCTGACTACTGCAGACTACTCAGAGTTAATCTATAGACTGCCGTGACTTTGAGCTATTTTTTCCCGTACTTTTCCTGTTAAAATCTGAAACAATTTGGCCATTAAGGTCCTCCCATTTAGAGGAGTAGCTAACCTGCATAACACGTAAAACATAGGGTTTAAAATGTTTGCCCTGTGTTCACAAAATTTGTGTAAAATGAGAGTTTGAGCATCAATAACTGTCAAAACTAATATGATGTCATTTAAAAATATGGCCAAAACTTGCTAACCAGTTTTTTAATGCGGTAAGTTTAAATTATTCAAAAACCTTTGACTATAAGTTCATATACAGTGGTGTGAAAAACTATTTGCCCCCTTCCTGATTTCTTATTCTTTTGCATGTTTGTCACAAAAAAAGGTTTCTGATCATCAAACACATTTAACTATTAGTCTAAGATAACATAATTGAACACAAAATGCAGTTTTTAAATGATGGTGTTTATTATTTAGGGAGAAAAAAAATCCAAACCTACATGGCCCTGTGTGAAAAAGTAATTGCCCCCCTTGTTAAAAAATAACTTAACTGTGGTTTATCACACCTGAGTTCAATTTCTGTAGTCACCCCCAGGCCTGATTACTGCCACACCTGTTTCAATCAAGAAATCACTTAAATAGGAGCTACCTGACACAGAGAAGTAGACCAAAAGCACCTCAAAAGCTAGACATCATGCCAAGATCCAAAGAAATTCAGGAACAAATGAGAACAAAAGTAATTGAGATCGATCAGTCTGGTAAATGTTATAAAGCCATTTCTAAAGCTTTGGGACTCCAGCGAACCACAGTGAGAGCCATTATCCACAAATGGCAAAAACATGGAACAGTGGTGAACCTTCCCAGGAGTGGCCGGCCGACAAAAATTACCCCAAGAGCACAGAGACAACTCATCCGAGAGGCCACAAAAGACCGCAGAACAACATCTAAAGAACTGCAGGCCTCACTTGCCTCAATGAAGGTCAGTGTTCACGACTCCACCATAAGAAAGAGACTGGGCAAAAACAGCCTACGTGGCAGATTTCCAAGGCGCAAACCACTTTTAAGCAAAAAGAACATTAAGGCTCATCTCAATTTTGCTAAAAAAAAACATTTCAATGATGGCCAAGACTTTTGGGAAAATACCTTGTGGACCGACGAGACAAAAGTTGAACTTTTTGGAAGGTGCGTGTCCCGTTACATCTGGCGTAAAAGTAACACAGCATTTCAGAAAAAGAACATCATACCAACAGTAAAATATGGTGGTGGTAGTGTGATGGTCTGGGGTTGTTTTGCTGCTTCAGGACCTGGAAGGCTTGCTGTGATAGATGGAACCATGAATTCTACTGTCTACCAAAAAATCCTGAAGGAGAATGTCCGGCCATCTGTTTGTCAACTCAAGCTGAAGCGATCTTGGGTGCTGCAGCAGGACAATGACCCAAAACACACCAGCAAATCCACCTCTGAATGGCTGAAGAAAAACAAAATGAAGACTTTGGAGTGGCCTAGTAAAAGTCCTGACCTGAATCCTATTGAGATGTTGTGGCATGACCTTAAAAAGGCGGTTCATGCTAGAAAACCCTCAAATAAAGCTGAATTACAACCATTCTGCAAAGATGAGTGGGCCAAAATTCCTCCAGAGCGCTGTAAAAGACTCGTTGCAAGTTATCACAAACGCTTGATTGCAGTTATTGCTGCTAAGGGTGGCCCAACCAGTTATTAGGTTCAGGGGGCATTTACTTTTTCACACAGGGCCATGTAGGTTTGGATTTTTTTTCTCCCTAAATAATAAAAACCATCATTTAAAAATTGCATTTTGTGTTTACTTGTGTTATCTTTGACTAATAGTTAAATGTGTTTGATGATCAGAAACATTTTGTGTGACAAACATGCAAAAGAATAAGAAATCAGGAAGGGGGCAAATAGTTTTTCACACCACTGTATATATATATATATAACGTTTTTTGGTCCCCGAGCCGCTTAGTTATCACTTTTGCCTTATGGCACGGTGCTCCATCGTGCTGAAATGCATTGTTCTTCACCAAACTGTTGTTGGATTGTTGGAAGAAGTTGCTGTTGAAGGGTGTTTTGGTACCATTCTTTATTCATGACTGTGTTTTTGGGCAAAATTGTGAGTGAGCCCACTCCCTTGAATGAGAAGCAACCCCACACATGAATGTTCTCAGGATGCCTTACTGTTGGCATGACACAGGACTGATGTTAGCGCTCACCTTTTCTTCTTTGGACAAGCCTTTTTCCAGATGCCCCAAACAATCGGAAAGAGGCTTCATTGGAGAAAATGACTTTGCCCCAGTCCTCAGCAGTCCATTCACCATACTTTCTGCAGAGGATCAATCTGTCCATGATGTTTTTTTTGGGGGGAGAAGTGGCTTCTTTGCTGCGCTTCTTGACACTAGGCCATCTTCCAAAGTCTTCACCTCACTGTGCGTGCAGATGCGCTCACATCTGCCTGCTGCCATTCCTGAGCAAGCTCTGCACTGGTGGCACTCTGATCCCATAGCTGAATCCTCTTTAGGAGATGATCCTGGTGGACTTTCTTGGATTCTATAAATTGTTGATTGAGGTGCAATCTTAGTAGCCACAATATCCTTGCCTGTGGAGCCATTTTTTATGCAACGCAATGATGGCTGCACACATTTCTTTGCAGATCACCATGGTTTATAATAGAAGAACAATGATTTCAAGCATCACCCTCCTTTTAACATGTCAAGTCTGCCATTCTAACCCAATCAGCCTGATATACTGTAATGATCTCCAGCCTTGTGCTCCTCAACATTCTCACCTGAGTTAACAAGACGATTACTGAAATGATCTCAGCAGGTCCTTTAATAACAGCAATGAAATGCAGTAGAAAGGTTTTTTTGTGGAAAGTTAATTTTCATGGAAAAGAAGGACTATGCAATTCATCTAATCACTCTTCATAACATTCTGGAGTATATGCAAATTGCTATTATAAAAACTTAAGCAGCAACTTTTCCAATTTCCAATATTTATGTAATTCTCAAAATTTTGGCCACCACTGTACATCTTTGACATCAAGCAACTGACTCTGACACACTATCATAATAAGAAAAGTATCAGCACCAAAACTATGCTTCAGATGAAAATAAAATTAGTCTTACTTGAAGTTTACTGTAGCTTTTATTCTTAAACATTAAATCAAGTAGAGTATTTTGAGGTTGAGAGAATTTAAAGCAGTTGTTTTATTCTGATTGAATTACTGAATTATTACTTTTTTCACTCTTTTTTATTTTTATTAACAACAGAATGCTCTATCTGGAGTCCTAAAGCTGTGGCTTTGATAAAGCCAGATAAGCATGTTTTTATTGGGGAGACTGTTACTCTCAGTTGTGACATACAGAAAAGAAGAAATACTGACTGGAAATACAGCTGGAATAAGAGTAATAGCATACTCTACACAGACAGCACAATGCAGTGGTTCAGTATCGGGTCTGTTAGCTACTCTGACACTGGTGATTACACCTGCAGGGGACAGAGCGGTGACTCTCAGATCTCAGAGATCAGTGATGCAGTTACACTCATTGTATCAGGTGAGTATGTAGCAACAACATCTGGATTTGGTAGTTTTATGTTTACAGTGTATTTGTTGTGGATTAATCTGATCGCCAGCTAAAAAAAGTAATTAACTTTTTCATGAACTAATGGAACAACAGACTGTATTAGGACTATATCATACAAAGTACATAGTATTTACTCTTTATTGTTTCTTACTTAGTGCCTTTAGAGTTTCTGGCTTCAGTGTGATCAGCACATACTTTCCATGTACACTTATGTATAAAAATAAATATAATAAAACACCATAAAAACAACAATAGTTGAAGAATAACAGATCTTTTTTTTCACTGTGCCATTATTTATTGAAAAAAAATAAAGCCAAAAATATACCAGGTATCTGCTTGATTCAATAGCATATAGGCCATTCCACAAACTTGATTCTTTTATTTTACAACCATTCTGGTGTATATTTACTGGTGTGCTTTGGATCATTGTTTTGTTCCATGTCTGAATTTCAAACAACATTTTAGCTGTTGGACAGATGGCTTATAATTATGCTCCAGATTACTAAAGTAAACAATGGAGTTCATGGCAATGGAGTTCAAACAATGGAGTTAATGCCTGCAAGGTGTTCAGATCTTGTGGCTTTCAAAACAAGCTAAAGTCATCAGCCATCCACCACCATCATTGACAGTGAGTATGAGGTGTACCTGATAAAATAGTGTTTGGATTTCCCCAAACCTGGTACTAAGCATTAAGGCCAATCAAGTCCACTTTGGTCTTATCTGTACATAGTCACATTGTCCCTTATAATTATTCTGATACAGTGGACCTCATGTTTTCATGTTCCTTTTTAACAAAAGTTTGTTTAGGCTTCTTCGAATTGTGCTGTCATGGACTGTAACATTTAATATGCTCAGTGAGGCCTTTTGGATCTCATCATCTGATCTTGGTGTTATTGCGATGGAATGTCCACTCCTAAGAAGATTGGCTTTTCATTTGTGAATGATGTTGCTGACTGTAAAACATTAAATTAAAAATAGTTTAAAAAGCATCTTAATACAATTTCCAGATTGATGTGCAGCAACAATTGCTTCTCTAAGACTTTTGCTTATGTCCTACTATTTTGGCATTGTGTTTACACACTGCTAAATATTCAAGAGGAGCTAATTGCTAGTTCTGAACACATTTTTTTACAGTAACAGTTACAGTACTTTCTTGGGTAAGTGACAGTAACTTGTGCATCTATTCTGCCGATAGAAATAACAGGTTGTCAACCTCATATGCTCTCAGGTATGCCATTTGGTTTGGCCTGTCAATCTGGCATAGCTTGCGGGTGAGCACCACGAAGAAAAGTGACCACCGCGCCTGCCGAGCATTAAGTCTTTTGGCTGACTTTAGATATTCAAGGTTCTTGTGGTCCGTCCATACAAGAAAAGGGTGTTCGGCTCCCTCCAGCCAGTGTCGCCATTCTTCGAGGGCCAGTTTGACTGCCAAGAGTTCCCGATCTCCAATGTCATAGTTTCGTTCTGGGGGTGTGAGTTGGCAAATCCCAAGAAGCGCTGAAGTTCACGTCTGGAAGATGGTAGCGGCCAGTCAGTTACCGTCTTAACCTTGGTGGGGTCCATTTGGATGCCGGACGGTGAGATAACGAAACCAAGAAAAGAAGTGGAGGTGCAGTGAAATTTACATTTTTCTGCCTTGACATACAGCTTGTTTTCTAGCAGGCGTTGCAGAACTTGACGGACGTGGAGCTTGTGTTCCTCCTCAGAGCGTGAAAAGATTAAAATGTCATCGAGGTAAGCGAACATGAAGACGTTGAGCAAGTCTCTGAGGACGTCATTGATGAGTGCCTGGAAAACGGCTGGGGCGTTGGTTAGGCCGAATGGGACAACCAGGTACTCATAATGGCCAGTAGGGGTATTGAAGGCGGTTTTCCATTCATCGCCCTCCCTTATTCAGACCAGATGGTAGGCGTTTTTCAGGTCAAGCTTGGTGAACATGCAGGCATCCTGGAGTAGTTCAAAGGCTGACGACATTAGTGGAAGGGGGTAGCGATTCTTGACTGTGATCTCGTTTAATCCCCTGTAGTCAATGCAGGGTCTGAGGGACTTGTCCTTTTTATCTACAAAAAAGAATCCTGCTCCTGCAGGTGAGGAGGAGGGGCGAATTTATATTTGACTCATTAATATATTGTTCCATAGCCTCTCTTTCTGGGCGGGAAAGAGAATACAGTTGGCCCTTAGGAGGGTAAGTGCCAGGGAGAAGGTCGATAGCACAATCGTAGGGGCGATGAGGTGGTAGGGTGACAGCCCGTGATTTGCTAAAGACCTGTCGAAGATCATGATATTCCGTTGGTACTTTGGTCAGGTCAGGAATTTCCTCTTGGAAGGTGGGGGAGATTCACCCTGTGGTAGCAGAGCACAAACATGACTAGAGACAGGTGGGGCTCCAGCCCAGGATGCTTCGTTTCACCCAATCTATGTGGGGGTTATGTAATCTTAACCACGGGAGACCCAGGACAATGGGTGCGTGAGCGTTTTGGACAGCGAGAAAGGTGATGGGCTCAATGTGATTGCCGGAAAACTGTAAGGTAATGGGAGAAGTGCGATGAATGATAGGAGTGAGTCTACTGCCATCAAGGGCCTGAACAACGAATGGTTGAGACAGAGAAATGAGCGGGATCTTGAATTGAGAAGCGGCAGAGGTGGAGATCAGGTTTTGGTCAGCTCCAGAGTCTACTAGGGCGTGGGGGTTGTGGGAGTGACTGTTCAGGGTCAAGGTGACAGGAAAACATGAACGCTGATCTGGGGAAAGAGTGGAAGCAGGGCCCCCCTGTAACCCCAGAACTACTGGGGGGCCCGACCTTTTAGTGGACAGGAACGCACAACATGGCTTAACTGGCCACAGTAAAAGCAGGCCCCGTCATGACTACGGCGCTGACGCTCCCTTGGAGAAATATGTGCGCGACCTATCTGCATTGGTTCAGGAGGTGGCTCAGGGGTAGTAAAAGTGGGCGCAGGAGTGTAAACTTTACTGAAGGGCCGGTGTTCCTCGCGTCGGGATCGTTTACGGGCGTCGATGCGTGTCGCCAAGTCGATTAAACCCTGCAGGTCTGACGGGAGCTCTCGGGCCGCAAGCTCATCCTTGATTGAGTCTGAGAGTCCGTTAAAAAAACAATCAAAAAGGGCTTTTTCGTCCCAGCCACAGGAGGGCGCCAGTGTCCGAAAATCAATGGCGTAGTTGGAAACAGAGCTAGATGCCTGGCGTAGTTGAAGTATCTGTCCTGCTGCCTGGTGTCCTGTGAACGAACGGTCGAAAACCCTCCTCATCTCATCAGTAAATGTTTTGTACGTGAAACAGCAAGGAACCTGGGCATCCCATAATGCTGTTCCCCACTCCCTTGCTTTCCCTGAGAGGAGCGTGATTATATAAGCCACTCTGGATCGTTCAGTGGGAAATGAAGCGGCCTGCAGTTCGAGAACGAGGGAACACTGCGACAGGAAGGAGCGACAAGTAGACGGGTCGCCATCATAAGTGGGTGGGGCAGGTAGGCGTGGTTCATGACCATTGGCATGTACTGGGAAAGAGGGTTGTGGGATAATTGCCGGAGGTGGTTGTGTTTGCTGTAGCTGAGTGGTCAGTGACGCTAAGGTTTCCGTGATAGTTTGAAGCGTGGAGGTGATCTGCCTGATTTCTTGTTGGTGACTGCCTAGGAGGGCTCCCTGGCTCTCCAGTGCCCCCCTCAGGCGAGCTGCCTCTGCTGGGTCCATTGTTGGCCAGATTATACTGTTACGTGCGCAGGTCGAGATGGATACAAGTGCAGTGGAGCAACTTTAAGGAATTGATTATGTTGGATGTGGGATTTGGAACTGGCTTGGCAGTGGTTTTCTTTGAAAACGGGTTTGTAGCTGGAGCGCTTGCTGCGCTGTGTTAGGGAGCTGCGTGTGCAGAGAAAGGGAGAGAGAGGCGCGAGAATGCGGAAGCGCCGTGAGCCGGCGAGAGCGCTATGTGTGTCCTGCACAGGAATGCGGAAGTGCGGAGAGCCGGCGACAGGGCTTTGCGTGCAGCGTGACTCGTGCAGGGATGCGGAGGCGTGGAGAGCCGGCGAGTGAATGGAGACGTCGCACAGGTTGGTGGCTGATTTCGTTAAGCTTTCTCGTGGTCGGGGCCAGCAGAGTTCGGTGCCAGAGAGGCGAGGGAAAGTTCGTGATCCGAGTTCGTAGTCGTTGAAACAAATCCAATGGTCAATAACAAAATCCGTGAGCGTGGGAATCAAAAACATGAGACAATGGCGAGGTCGAGAAAAAACAAAGCGTGGTCGGTAGCAAAGAGTCAAGGCATGAAATAAACGCTGGAGAATTGGGCTATGGAAGGCACACAATAATCTGGCGATAAGGTGGTGTTAGTGTGTGGTTTAAATACGTAAGGGGAATGATTACAGATGGCACACAGGTGTGTGAAAGGTGGAACGTGAGGTGGTGAGATGTAAGGAGAGGTTGGGAACGTGGAACAGGAGTGTTTATGAAATCATGGTGGAGCTGTGGCTTGGCGGGTTGTGACAGCGGGGTGGTAACCACACCTAGGGTTAGCCCTATTGTCACTCATTATGTCTTCAGGAATCTGTGAGTGTCTGAATACATGAGAAAATATAAGTAGTGCAAATTAAAATGGTGAGCGGAAACTTACTGTAGGAGAGGATTTAGGTGGATGGATTTGGGGAACTAGTCAATGATCACAATAATGACTGCGTTGCTTGAAAATAAGGTAAAGCTGTGACAAAGTCTGTGGCTATGTGAATTCAGTCTTTAATAATCAATGTCTGGGTGGAGCCCTCATACTTTTTTTTACATAAAGAAGAACCATGCCAATAATGAGATGATAAAAGACTTGTCTTTGAAGATGTCCAAGTCAGCTGGTGATAAAAGACCCTCCTGAGTAACCAAAGTTCTTATGTTTTGATGTGAGAGTTCAAGTCATCTTGATCAGAAGTAAACTTAGTACAGTAGGCTTTGGTGTGGAGTGGATTGGGCACAGTGCAACTGGTGCCAAGTCTTGCCACAGTAGAAGTACATCTTGTGTGTATGACACATTTAATGTTCCTTATCATTCCTTATCAGGTGGTCAAAGCAGATGAGGTTATTTAGGGAATCGATATATGCTTGGTGGCTCATTCCAGCCACTATCAGAAACTAGTCTGTTTAACATCTCACTGCCATCCTGATTATCTTGCTTGACTATGAGGAGTTGGTCTCCAACTTCAGGTAGGATGAGGTAAGATTATGATGCCATATAAAGTTACATGGGAATCAGTATAATGGACAGCTGTACTAGCTCTACCATATCTGCTGTGGTTGCCCATTGTTCTTAGAAGAAGATGCCACCACTCTTGGGAACATGATGCCTCATTGGCATTAAAGTTCCTTATCAGTCATTTACATTTAGCCATTTTGGCAGATGCTCTTATCCAGAGCAACTTAGATTTTTTTTTTATCTCATTATACATCTGAGCAGTTGAGGGTTAAGGGCCTTACTCAAGGGCTCAACAGTGGCAACTTGGTGGTTGTGGGATTTGAACCTGGGATCTTCTGAACCGTAGGCCAATGCCTTAACCACTGAGCTACCCCTGGCCCCATCAGGCAGCTTAGATTATGACAGTTGCAGGTTTAGATTGCTTATCTCCATGGAAAAAGGCTAGCAAATCCAAATGTGAATCAAGATTAAAGTCAGAATACAGGCAGATGCTGGGCACCGTATATGCATGAAATAAAATAGCAAACAAACTTAGGTGCAGGTGAATCTACTTGCTGCTGTTGCTAATTGCTATGTGTACCTGAGTTAATAAGATGACAAATTCATCAGAATATATATTGTATATTACAATGAATTTGTGCTGAATCATCATTGCCTCTTCTCTCATACTTAATGATTTCTTTTTTATTTCAACATACATTTATTGTAATATATCATGATGATTTTGTGCTGAATCATCTTTGCCTCTTCTCTCATATTCAATGATTTTTAGTGTCACTTTATACTGTATATATCATATCTTTTTTTTAACAGAGAGAGCACGGACAGTACTGAGTGTATCTCCACAGAGCTGGTTGACTGAAGGCGACTCAGTGACTCTAAGCTGTGAGGTTACAAACTCCTCTACAGACTGGACATTCACCTTGTTCACAGCAGTTCCATACAGAACAATAAAAGGCAGTCAAGGGGATATCAGTAGAGGCTTTTACACTCTCAGTCCTGCTACTTCTTTTCACACAGGAGTTTATGTGTGTGAATCAGAAAGAGGAGAATCAACCGTTTACAGAAGTTTAAGCAACCAACAGCCAATATGGATCACTGGTGAGGAAAAATAAGTTTACTTTGCTGGAGTGTCAAAATTAGAAATGTATTATTACATTACTATAGTATTTATTATTGAAATGTTTGGTGTAAAAAATATATATTCAACCTCATGAGTAAGGAATGTTTATGGCAGTTGAATAGCCCTGAGCCCTGTTAGAAGATATCTACTCCCTTATTGTCTATAGCACTTATCATGTACAGGGTCTTGAGAGGCCTTGAGCCTTTCCGAGTGGACTCACAGAGTGGATACAACCTGAATGGGTACCAATTCATTTCAAGGCACAAATATGCACACACTCACAAATTCATTAATATGATGGACAATTTGGAAATGCCAATTAGCCTAATCTGCATATCTTTGGGATGTTGAGAAAACACAAACTCAAGGTAAAATCCTTAACCCTAGAGGTGTAAGGTTGCGGTGCTAAAGACCATATCACTACTCCATTGGGAGAGGGTTGCTCTCATTCACATCACACTGTTTAATTAAATGAGATGTAAACATGTTCAGTGTAAGTCATGTCATAAAAAGACAATTGTGATAACAAATGTTAATTCTAATGTTGTGTGTTTAAGGGGAAACTTCTCCAGTCTCTCTGATCATCAATCCCAGCAGAACTCAACACTTTGCTAAAGATTCTTTGTCATTGACCTGTAAAGACCAGAATAACTCTTCTGAATGGATGGTGGGACGTTACACACGCAGAGGTTCAGAGTCGGATTGTTTATGGTGGGGATCAGTTAAGGAATCTATATGTAAAATCAATTCTCTCTCCCCATCCTGCACTGGAGTTTACTGGTGTGAGTCTGAATCTGAAAACATCAGCAATCCTGTCAACATCACAGTGCATGGTGAGTCTTCATGTAGTTTGTCTGTTGTTAAAATAAGGTGGAAATATTTATTTGACAATAAATCTCTTACTAGGAAGGATGACAACAGGTAGTAGATATAAGTTAACTTTTAATTTGCTGTATCACTTGTGAATTGTCGACAGTTGTTTTTCAGCCATGGTAGCTCACTGTGTTAAGGTGCTGAGTCACTGATCATAAGCTCTACCTGCCTTCACCAAGTTGCTGTTGTTGTGTCCTTGAGAAAGGCCCTTCACCCAGTCTGCTCCAGGGCCACAGTATAATGGCTGGCCCTGCACTCTGACCCCAGCTTCCCACTTTCGCCTTCAGTACTGCCTTTATTCTACATGGCATATACATTATTCAACAAGGTGCTTAAAGCATTCTTTAGAAATGTTGGCCCATATTGATAGGATAGCATCTTGCAGTTGATGGAGATTTGTGGGATGTACATCCAGGGCACGAAGCTCCCGTTCCACCACATCCCAAAGATGCTCTATTGGGTTGAGATCTGGTGACTGTGGGGGCCATTTTAGTACAGTGAATACTATTTGTAGTGGAGCTGAGTGGTACCCGGTGGGGTCTTCTGCTGTTGTAGCCCATCCGCCTCAAAGTTGTGCGTGTTGTGGCTTCACAAATGCTTTGCTGCATACCTCGGTTGTAACGAGTGGTTATTTCAGTCAAAGTTGCTCTTCTATCAGCTTGAATCAGTCGACCCATTCTCCTCTGACCTCGCCCACAGGACTGCCGCATACTGGATGTTTTTCCCTTTTCACATCATTCTTTGTAAACCCTAGAAATGGTTGTGCGTGAAAATCCCAGTAACTGAGCAGATTGTGAAATACTCAGACCGGCCCGTCTGGCACCAACAACCATGCCACGCTCAAAATTGCTTAAATCACCTTTCTTTCCCATTCTGACATTCAGTTTGGAGTTCATGAGATTGTCTTGACCAGGACCACACCCCTAAATGCATTGAAGCAACTGCCATGTGATTGGTTGATTAGATAATTGCATTAATAAGAAATTAAACAGGTGTTCCTAATTATCCTTTAGGTGAGTGTATGTAACAAATAAAAAATCTCCATATCCAGTAATGTACATTTGATGAATAAATGCTTAACAATAATTCACACTCAGGGTGCTTGGAGTGAACATTCCTCTATCTTGAGCATTCACAATTTTTCTTATGTAGCTCTAAAAAGACTATTGACATTCCAATACCCCTACAGTATTTCTCCTTTTTTTCTCCTCTCATGAGCATGTTGGGTAATAGACTGAGGTTAGGAAAATCTTTTTTTTTTTTTTTTTTGGCCAAAAGGAGACTTCAGCTGGGTCTTCTTCCTCATTAGTCTCTTTCTCCTCTTGGTTGTTCTCTGTGTCATTCTCAACCTCTGGCATTACCTCTTCTAAAGCCTCCTCACTATCAACCTAGCTTCTCTCTTTCTGTTCACTGTCAGCGTCAAATATGAATTCCAGCGCTTCATGTGCAGTATATCTCTTGGCCATCGTGCTGCTAAAGACTAAACTGTTAGGCTGTTGCAGTTTTGCTTTTCAACAGGTGTGGTTCCTGTGGGGTGAAAATTATACTGTCAATAGGTTCCTGTGAGGGTTGACATGGAAGCCAAAAAGAGGCACAAAGTGTTTACGCGTGCATGTAGGTGTGTGACACCTGTATGTTTAGGTGTTGGAAAGGAGTGTAGAAATGTGCATGAACTTTTTTTATACATTGTAGTCTTCCCTATTAATTTCGACTGGTAATATTTGACCGGGAACACCATGAGTATATAAAAGTTCTATAAAACACACAAATTTTTCATAAAAAATATTTTGTGTGTTCAAATGCTCTGTGTGAACAAAGTCATGAAACCTCATGACAAACGGATGTAATTAACTGCACTTTTTTAGAAAGAAAACATGTAAACATGGTCAGATTTGACCGAAACACAACATTAGGGTTACCTATTTGTAAAAATTAATATTTATGTAATCGTTTTTTTTTTTGCTGTAAATGTTATTTTCTGGGTTGTAGATGGTGATGTGATTCTGGAGAGTCCTGTTCATCCTGTGACTGAGGGACATCCTCTGACTCTACGCTGTTTATATCACAACACAAATTCCTCAAATGTCTGCGCTGATTTCTATAAAGATGGATTAGTTCTGCAGAATAAGTCTACAGGAGAGATGATCATCCATAATGTCTCAAAGTCAGACGAAGGTTTCTACCACTGTAAACACCCAGAGATGGGAGAGTCCCCGAAAAGCTGGGTTTCAGTCAGAGGTGAGAAATTATTTCAGTATTCATTAAATACAAGTGTGACTTGGATGGAACATGGATCAGGAACTCTGTCAGGGAACTGGGTTGGACGAGAAGAATCCAAACACAGTAGATTGTCAGAGGTTGGAAGCAGAGGGAGTGCCCCTTTGAACTGATGTATCGTGGCTGAGAGCGCGGAGAAGAAAGAGTGTACCAAAGCACCCGGACTGTGTGATAGCAGGATTAAAACATTAGTCTAGAGCATGGCGAATGAACAGAAACGTAGGTCAAAGCCGGGAAATCGAAGAGCTAGGTGATGGAGCCAAATCGTAAAACAAAAGCCGTAGTCAAAAGGGGAAGCATGATCAAAAACCGAGAAATTAAAGAGTGAGGTGACAAATCCAAAATGTAAGGCAAAAGTGAGAAAACAAGAAACAAAGCAAACTTGCCAATGTAAAAATCATGAAACAAAATGCAAGGGAATAGGGTGAGAAGGCACGCAATAATCCTGCAATGAAGCAGCATGCAGCGCCAGGAGTGATCAGCATGGAATGCGAGACTGGGGTGTGGGAAAACACATGACCTTCTAGGAAAACATGAGCATGTGGGGAGAATGTGACAGTATGGAGAGGTTCGTGGAGTTATCATGAAACATGACAGAACTCAGTGTCCTATGTTAAGTGTTTAGTTCACGCAAGTACATGTACAGCGTGGTGTTTGTGCACAAGCAGTTAAGCATTAATAATGTTATTATAATTATTATTGTATTCAGCATTGGATTCATCAGAGGTAGCAGATCTATCAGGTGTAGAAGCTCCATTCTCAGTGCTAATGCTGATCAGTATTGTAGTGACGGCATCTCCATATCTTCTGGTGACCATCATTCTGCTGCTCAAATGTTACAGAGCTCGAGGTGAGAACTCTTTCAGTATGTCTCTACATTTTCAAAGCACTTGTTCTAAAATGTCCTTACAGCTGGTTTAAAATATGAGCATGAAATGAAAAAAAAATCTGAAAATCATCATTAAAGTCACCATTAACTTTAGTCATTTCTTGCCATATGTTTTAGTGTACTGAAACAAAGAAAAATGCTGAAGTTACAGAAGATGACTGCAACTTCAGCATATGATTGATGTGTACAGCCCTTCAGTCTATTTCGGCTCTTCATGATCCGATGAACATTTGCATGCCATGGATATCTGTCATTAACCATTCCTTTGAGTTCTTGTATGTTCTTTTTCATGATATTAGTAATGATGTCCAGTCACATTGTTTTTTGTCAACCTCGTTTATGGTTACTTACAATTTTTTCCAAGCATCAGAGTTTTCATCAATGATTCATGTCTTCACATTACATGGGTGAAATATTTGAGCTTCAATTTTATCATCATTGCTTCCAGAGGTAGATCTTGTTTCACCTCTAGAAGTATAGAATGGTTTGTACTTTTTCAGTCCAAGGAATCCTTACCAGACATTAGATGATGGAATAAATGCTGTTAATTTACCAAAAAGTTCATTTCCTTGTGACCTGAAAGCAGTTTTATGAAGATGGGATATTTTTCCCCAAATATAATCTGTATATACCCCTGTATGATCTTCATATAAGGATTATTCAGTACTATTTAAAATACCTTTGATCTGCATGCTCACCTTTGATCTGCATATAGTCCTTAGATATTACAATAAGTGATATACTGTATACGGAAGCCCTGCTGGTATGTATCGACAGAGGATACTTCAGACATTAAACTTTGAATTTGGGTTGTCTTACCGAAGTTATCATTACTTTTAAAACATGTACGTTTTACACAGAATGCGAGAATTATGTCACAAAAATATAAAACTCCCCAAACTGACATATTATTATTATAAAATTAATAATTAAAGTTTTTTTTTCTTTTTTTCTTTTAGTTTTCTTATTCTGTATCAGTTATTAACATGTTTAGAACATGTCCAGTGCCATCTTTGGTAATGAAAGTACACTTTTTTTTAATAGGGGTGTTTTACATTTAAATTGCAAAGTATCAAATATTCTTTTCCTGTGAGCTGATTGCAATGAAACAAAGCCAATATGTTACATCAAGCTCGGCCAAATACACCTGTAAAACTCTATTTAAATGAATTTAGTAGTTTTTATGTTATGCGTGCACAAACAAACAGACAAACAAACACAAACAAATTCCAAAAAAACATCTTGACGTGTTCTTTTACTTACCTTATGTCCCCTCAAATATTGTTTTGCAAATCTTGGCAGTGTACACATGCCAACTTTGTGTAGCTATATACGTAATTAACCCAGTTATTTGTTTATGTGTTGTATGTGTTAACACAAATACATTTCAGACTTTGGGGCAACATTGCAGTGCTTTGTTATTTTTGGAAAATAATTTAGGATGGTGTATGTGATAACAAGCATGCATACTGTTACCATGGTGTCATGGGGGCTTTTTTTTCCCAATAGTTCAGGACTGGAGTTTCCTACAGTCTACACGAGCCTCCAAGAACGAACTGGACTCCATTTTAACTTAAACACACTTCTTGTTATACTGCACTTCCATTCTCGCACAGTATGATGCAACATCGTGGAGATGAGAGAACTTTTGGGGTAAAACTGCAGAGCACTGGAGTAGGCCACTGCAGTATGGCAGAACCTCCTCTCTAAGCATTCCATCAACACAAAGATGAGAGAGGTTTGAGTTTAAGTTTTGATTCGGTATCATTTCTGTTCCTTATGAGTTTAAATTAATAAACCCACGTTATAAATTATAGAAATTGTACAGTCTTGCACATCTGAACATTATACTGACCTACTCGGGCAGGTGGACAAACAAAGCCTGCAGATTCTAACAAACTCCAAGCATTAACTATACAAGATCGGGTTGCCATCAGCAACAGGGTGAATTGCAGATGTCTCGAAAAAGAAGGGTCAATACTATAAATATTGCCTCTTCATATACAGTAAACTTAATGTAACTGTTAATAAAAGCCTGTCACCCTTATGAAGTGCTTATAATCACACTTATAAGCATATTAACATTCAACAAAAAAATCTAAAAATGCTGAAAAAGATTAATATTTGAAAATTATATAAAGAAATTCTTAAAACTTTTGGTCACAACGATACAAAATGGCAAAAATGCTTTACCAGTTTTTGCCCGTTGCTTGAACACATTTTGCAAAACTTCGCTCATTGTGCCAAAACTCTAAACACAAGTAAACATGACACAACACTGGGAAATATACCATTCACATCTGTGCCAACTTGAAACTCTACTCTCAAAACCTAAACTCTGCTATCAAAACCTAACATTCCTTTGTCAAAATGTAACTCTGTTGACAAAATGACACATACTTGCATCATATGCAAACACTTTCAGATCAGGGGGAACACACTAGTCTACTTTATATAGAACACTGCAGTCTTTGATTTTCATTATTTATTCAGAAGGCATATTTTTTTAAAAGACACATTTTCAAACAACCAAAAAAGCAAATAGGCCTACTAAATATTGTACATTGCAGCACTGTACATTGTGGTACCATGAATTCAGATAAAGCAAAAAATAAATAAAAACATAATACAGTAATAGAAAAAACACTATACTGTAAACTAAAAAAATCATGACAATTGTGCATACGTGGGCTCTTCCATATCACCACAAACCTGGGCTGATCTGGTCTGTTCTGTACAACTACATTATGGAGAGCATCTAGAAATGTGAGTATATGTTGGCTATTGTATGGACCTAGTTTTGCATGATGATGCAGAAGCCCTCACAGGCTTATGGTGGCACACAATGTGATATTTCCCCCGCGCTGCCCTGGGACGTGCACAATTGCCCTTTGGCCAATTACATTACGACCCCGTCGCCTTGTTTTGCACAGGTCGAATCCAGCTTCATCAATGAAAATGAATTCATGAGGCTGTGCATCTCCATCCATGGCCAAGATTCTCTGTAAAAAAAAAAAAAAAACATATTACTGTACTACAGTGCTACACATACAGAACCCTCAACCCATCACACAGGTACCTGTGTAGCTCTTAGAATGGATCCATGTGGTACTGATATGGTACATATTCAGCTGCTACTGGATTTCACCAATACTGTATTGTAAATGTAAAGGACAGTTATACTTACTCGTCAGCTGCTTCATGGTGATGCTGTGTTTTCCCAAGATGCGTCTGATGGTGATGATGCTCACATGGTTTAGGTTGTTGAACACTTGCCTGTCTGCAAGTATTTTCTTTCGTAGCTGGTGGAGACGGATGGCATTGTCTGCCCTCACTAGGTCCACAATGGCAAGTTCCTGCTGTTGTGTGAACAGGCGTTGGCGTCCTTGTAGTTGGCTAATTGGTGTTCAGTTTTGCAAGTAAGTGCCTTTAGATGTGTATTTGAGTGGTTGCAATTACCCGATGTGTTTTGTATTCTGGATACATGTGTTTTCCAAATGGCACCCTGAGATTTCATTTTTGAACGAAGTGTCTTATGTATGAAATAGAGTGTAGTATGCAGGACCATGTGTGTTGCATAAAGTAGTAAGTGTGTTGCATAATTGCAACTAGAGTGAAAAGCAACGCTTTTGTTTAAGGTATGGGTACATGTGTTTTAGGTATGGTAACAAAAACTTCAAGTTGTGTTACTTTAGTCTAAGCATGGGTTTATAGTGTTCAAGCAACTGGCAAAAACTGTAAAAAAAAAAAAATGCTTATTATGTACCTTGTACATTAAACATAACAGGTTAAATAACTTACAGCTTTGCAGCTGCACATACACTGAAATACAAAATGCAAGTAAATAAAAAAAAAAAAACAATTGGATGTGATTCTTTTTTTAATATACAAAAAAACATCATATTATATTTGACTAACAGGACAGATGATTAGTGGTGCTGAATTTTTAACTTCATCATTCAGACCAGGACTAAATAATGGATAAAGTTTCTCAGTGAAAGTCTGACCAGTGAAAGAGTAGATATGAGACTTTGCATCAACATCATAGAAGGAGATCAGACCCTTCTCATAATCCACAAACACCCCCACCTTCTGAGGAGCCTGTTTTAAGGAGAGGGAGGTAGAGGAAGAGTCACATGCTGAACAATCCGATTCATTTTCCAAAGAAATACACCAATATCCATCTTCAGGACTGAGTGTAATCTCCCCTTTCCTGTTAATGGACTCTCTGACCACTCCTAAATCCCACTCAGTCTTCCCTCTGACCTGAACCTCATAGTAAAATCTCCCTGAGGAGAATCCCTCCTTTCCCAGCACACAGGCATAATCATCAAACCTCTCTGGATTATCAGGGAGATTGTCTTCTGAGTCTCCACGTGTAACTTGTTTCCCATCATCAGACAGGATGAGACAAGGATCAGCTGTATCAGGATCCAGAGTCACATCCACTGAGAGACAGAAACACAGCGAACATCAGGTTTATCATTCCACAGTGTGGACCAGTAAAGCTTTCTATATTTAGTCATATGATCAGTAAGACCTCACACACCTGCATATTGTTGAATTCTCTTCAGTTCTGTCAAAAATAATATTGGACAATGTTACTCTTATAACGATTTATTAAACTTTTTTGTTATTATGAACTACAAGCATAACTATTGCAGTGATAACTGTTTCTGTTATCAGGAATTTTGTACTGACCAGTCTCATCAAGCTTCTCCATTTCCTCACTGAGAGATTGTTGAATCTGAGCCAGCACTCTCCTCAAACTCTCCACATTCGGATGAGAGTTAATGGTGACATCAGTCCAGTCCTGGGTGTGTGGAGGGCTGCACAGTGACGGGTAAATCTACAGTACAGCAGGAGAGAGGAGAAATCCCTCAGCATGGGGACTGCTGTCCTGTCATGTGCTGCATTGCTATTGAGAAACAGAGGGACTCTGACCTGTAGGAGGTGGAGGTGATCCTCAGTGTGTGAGAGCTGCTCCAGCTCAGTGTTTCTCCTCTTTAGCTCAGTGATTTCCTGCTCCAGATCTTTAATGAACTCTTCAGCCTGCCTCTCTGCTGCTTTCTGCTTCTCCTCCATCACCTTAAGCAGCTCAGCCTGTCTTCTCCTAATGCAGCGCATCAGAGCACTGAAGATCTCCACAACATCTGCTTTCTCCTTCTCTCTGTTTTTCTAACATGAGACAAATTAAGCTAAATGTTTATTTTTAAACTATATATACAATGGTTCTCCTAGTGTGGTTTCATAAACACACATTTGTAAATAGTGTAGAGACTCACTGTAAGGGACTGCCCCTAGAGGGCACTGTGGCCGTGGGTTTCTTGTCTGTAGTTTTATTTGAAGACCCAGTTTTCCAGAAGGCCCCTCGGTCAGGTGATGACAAAGTTCATCTGAGCCGAGGAGGCTCATTAGATCCACTATAAAAAGCTGTGTAGTCTGGGAAACTTGGTCGAAATGGCAGTGATGCCATTAAAATTTAGGACATTTAAGTTAAAGATGGCATACTGGATTTCTGTAAGGGGGCATGTAGACACCCATCCAAAAATGTTGGGAACATGAGTATACCAAATACAGAAGTTTTGGGTGGAACGCAGATATGGAGGCCAAGAAAACAGGAATTGATTGCACAAAAACAAGCCCTACAGTAGTAATACCTGGTATACCTCCTTGGTTGTTTCAAATGCCACTGGTAGACTTACAGTTGCGTGGTAAAATTAATGATAAGAATAGGTGTATGACTAAAGAGGAAATAGTAGATCAATATTTGAAACAAAAATATTTAAATCGCATTCAAATATATACAGATCGATTAAAACATCCAGATTGCGAGTACACAGCAGCTGCGATACAGTATATATTCCATATTTCAAGCATAGTGTTGTGAAGAGGTTAAGTAATCAGGTACCCGTTTTTACAACAGTAATGATGGCAATTTTAATGGCAATGCAGTGGGTAGAGGAAATCTGGTTTAAATAGCGGGAATTCTTCGTCTAAACAGAATATTTATAGAATTAATCATATGGGAGTAAGTGTAGAATTAGTATGGATCCCTGCCCATGTAGGGATAGAAGGGAATGAGGAGGTGGATAAGTTGGCCAAAACAGCATTGAGAAAATTCCATTATGCAAATCAGAAATAAAAAGTATAATTAAAGCTGCAGTCATAAGATTATGGCAGGAGGACTGGAAAAAAAGAGTCAAAAGGAAGACATCTATTTAACATCCAATCAAAAGTGGGGAAAGAAAGGAAGGCATATGGAAACAGAAAAGAAGACACAGTTATATGGAGCTTATGGAATGGAGAGGAATCAGCTTGTTGATAAACTAAGAGATCTGGAAATTAATGTCTTCTCAGTCAAAGATATATTTCAGAATGCAGAGAAACAATCAAAGGTGTATGACTTCTTGTTAAAGTTTTTGAGGGATACAGGTTTAATTAACAGGATATAATATTTATTTATTTATTTATTTATTTATATAATATGTAAGCAATTTTCCTCTCGCTCGTTGAGGTTTCACACTCCGACTCAGTAGGTGGTGGAAATGCACCATAAGG